>NC_142589.1:54041151-54345943 GCF_965207765.1 Zootoca vivipara | reverse complement strand
AACACCAGATATCTTGGGCTGGCTCTGATGGGAACTGGAATAGCATTTGAGATTTCCTGGGAGTCATCAAGCTAGTAGCATCAGGTTTTAAGCTTGCTAAGGGTTTTTACAGCTCTTGCGTCTTGCAGCATCCTGAAGTTTAGGTCCTTTTGGCCTCCTATGATGATGCATCTTCACCTCAAGGTAGCTCACATAGTTCCCCTCCAAATGTTTTTGGCTCCCCCAGCCAGCATGGCCGGTGTTCAGAGGTGACCCAGGTGTTGATATCCAAATCACTAGCTGCCCCTGCTTTTATGTCTTGCTCTTGGTTAGGTCACCGGAGAGCCCTTGATACGCCGGTCAGATGACAACGAAGGAGCTTTGAAGACGCGTCTGCAGGCCTACCACACCCAGACGTTGCCACTGGTTAACTACTATAGCAGGCGTGGCATCCATACGGCTGTGGATGCTTCCCAGTCCCCTGATGTGGTTTTTGCCAGCATCCTGGCAGCTTTCTCAAAAGCAACATGTAAAGACCTGGTTATGTTTGTTTAGGGCTCTCCTGTCTGATGCTTCCTTCTCCTTTCCTGTCTTCTGGGGTCTGCAAGAGCAAGCTCTGTAGGAGAGGTGCCAAGCTGCCAGGGAGGAAGGCTGTTTATATACTGTCCATTAAACGGAAATGCTGCATTTTCTCCGATTTGTATGCATATATTTTTTGAAGAGCTCGTGGGCTGTGTGCAGGTGGCCTGCAGGGGGCGCAGCGGCTTCACGCTCCGCTTTCCGGAACCTGGGGACTAGGCTGCTGCGCCTGTTCAGTCAAAAGTGAAAGCGCTCTGCTACTCATCTTGGCGACAGGGTTAAACTGGAAAATTGCTGCTGCTTCTCCTGTTCCACCTACATGTCGGGTGGCCTGGTGCGATGTTGTAGGAGTTCTGAAGGTCACAAACTAGCAGCTGTGGGCGGGAAGCAAAGTTGCTGGCTGGCCTTGTCCTAGTCCTTGGCTCCAAAACTGCAGGAAATTAAATGCCATGTCAGCTTAAAGAGGGTGTGTGCAAAAGCAGCACAGATGTGTGCACCTGTGTGAAGAGACATGGGCACATCCTGTTCTTCCATGGGCCAAGCGGAAACTCTACAACCAGCACATCCCTGGAAGTGCGGTGCATATCCCATACTTCTATAACTTCATGATGGAAGCCTGAAATTGGAAGCCCATATGTGGAAGCATCTACTCTGCGTAACTTCTTCAGGCTTGAGAATTCTGCTTTTGTGTGTGTGCTTGTGGCTTAGTGTATTAATGTACAAGCCATAACTTGCATAAGATGGCAAAATGAGGACTGGTTTGACAAGGTGAGAATGCATACGGAGGGTTCCTAGGCTTTGTGGTGAATTGTGCCACCGTGGGGCAAAGGTGCAAGACAATCAACACTCCCTCCCATTTACCTTCCTCTGGCAGGTTAGCAGTGGCGCCAGAATGTGGGCCAGATTGCATTTGTGGTGGAGAAACTGAAAACCCACTTAACAATGGTCTGGCAGAGCCTGGATGCTGTTGCCCTATATTCCTGGCATAATTTATTCATGAGAATTGACTTTGTATCCCACTAAGGCAGCCTTTTTCAACCTGGTGCCCTCCAGATGGTGTGGACTGCAACTCTCAGCATGGCTGGAACTGATGCGAGTTGTACTCCAAAATAACATGGAGGCAGGGGGCACCAGGCTGGGGAAGGCTGGCTGGGAGTGACCCCGTTCTTGCCTTTCAGTGAGGTGATAGGGAAACAGAGCCCTTGCTCTCCCCTTTGCAATCTTGCTTTGAAGCAGCCTTGTTCTCATTCAAACTTGACCTGCCTTTTGTGATATCCTTGAGATGCACTTGAGTTTTCTTGAGACAAGTGGCAATGTTGCTGGCGTGCGGAGGGGGGGGGAGGGAACTCTGATTTCATAATGTGCTTCCATCTGCGGGGCCCATCATGCCAGCTTACAGCTACAGTACGTTGCTCGCCTTCACTTGGCTCTTGTGGCTGCCAGGGTCTTTTCCTGAGTTTTGCTGCAACACAATAAAGGTGCAAATTCTAGCATGTGTGGATGTTGCTGCCTACCTCTGGGTTCACATTTATATCTGCCAGTTAGCCTCACAACCTTACAGCTCTCTTGTCCTTGTGTATGTGTAGTTGACTTGATAGATCAGGGACTGTAGTGCCCTTGGCAGGTGGGTGTGGGGGGAGGGAAGTCATTGTGCCTGTCCACTGACCTGTGTCCTTGTCTTTTTCCACTTCTCTCTTTTTATCCTTCCTTTAATTGTTCTTAAATGTATTTTTGCTCCCAAATGACTGTTCTGAAAGACCTGTGCTCCTCTTTTGATTAAATAGGCCAAAATAGTATTTCGCTGCGCAAGAAACGCAGCAGTGAGAAGAACACTTTAACCCACTGAACTGCAGAGTATATTGAGAAGCATTTTGCAGCTTTGAAAAAAAGAAAATTCACAATGGAAATTATGTAGTTTAGTCGAAAATATTTGCCTGTTTGATGGCCTGATAACAGTCCTGAAATTTAAATTGCCTTGTCTCACTATATTATCTGAAGGCACTGGGGAGACATACCATTCTCACCCCTCAAAATGTTTTTGTTTTTTTTGTAAAGTTTTTCTCAGAACTGATGTTTGATGGTATTTTCTCATGGGATTCAAAAGAATGGGACATGATTACACCTTCTCAAAACGGTGATTTATTGGAAAGGGAATCTCTTTCCAAGAGGAGGCCATTTCACAGAATTTGTGATTTTAAAAAGACCCATGCATCCCATGGGGTTGCAGCCCTTTCCCATTTGTGACCAACCTATGGCTGCTTTTGCCTTAATCTCTTATCCCAACAGAGAACTCTACTTTTAGGTGCTTAGGTTTCTGGGAGCACAGATTGTGTGCTTTGCTTGGAGACGGATGCAACTGAATCAAGCTTGCAAATCACCTGGTTTGAGGCTTGCTTTTGTTGCCATCTCTGAGACACTGATGGTGCCTTGTTAGTTTAAGATTATGAACAATCCCTTGAGCATAAGCAGCTTTGGTCTGTACACTGAGAATCCTTTGAGGCCTTCTAAAGGAAGGCCGTTATAATCTAATAGTGAAGGGGGAGCTAGTTTTCCTGTAGGGGATGGAGGTTCTATTAAGAGAGCCTAAGAACAAGAACTTCCCAACAAGGACAGGCCAGTCCATTTAGTTCCATTGCAGCTGCCAATCAGTTCTCCACCCACCATCATCCTTATTGCTCTTTTGTTTTAATTTGCATTGCAAACTACGCTGGGATAAATATTATGAAGGGCAATACACAAGTGTGTTAAATACCCCAAGCCCCTCCTCCTTGATTTCTTATCTCCTCTCTGTCTGCCATAAAGAAGTATTCATTTTGAGTTCTTAAGGACCATTTTTCTTTTTATATTTTGTCTTCATTTCAGCCGCATGAATCCAGGAGGTGGACGAGACAGGACAGAACACCATCGAATGCTGCATGTTCATCACCCTCACCCTTTGCTCTCAAGGCAAGGGGGCAAAGGAAGGGAGGGCAAGGAAAGGGGCAGGAAGCACAAGGGGTAACTTGAAAGGAATTCTTTAAGAAAGTCAAACCAGAATTTAGGGAGGAAAATGTGTACTCTATTGTGTTGAAACAGGCTTGTAAAGGCTAGATATCACCATAGCTCTGACTCTAGACAGTTGCATTGTAAAAATTTAACTTGGCAGGGAGGGGAAGCTATCTCGGACCCAGTTGTTTCCCCTAGATGGTCCCAGTGATTTAGGAAGTTCACTGGAGGCAAAGGGCAGAAATTAGCAGACTATGCACTGCAAGAAATCCGCTCAAAAGCTTCTCTAAGCCCATGAGTTCCAGCTGTGCACAAGTCCTTGTTTCTGCTGTGCCTCTTCTCCATGTAGCCTCCACTTGGGGTGGACAATTTTGGCCTCAGGATAACGGCTCTTTCAATAACTCCCGCTGCAGAGATGCTGCAGAATTCCTGCATCAGCAATTGGCATCTGAAGTCGTCACCACCTGGATGGGGCAGTGCTGCCTACTTTATTGTTCAGAGTAGTATTCACTTAAATACTGAAAGACCAGGACCAAGAACACTCCCCCTGCCCTCAAACACTGCAGCTTCCAGTTTTTTTTACTTGCCATCCTTTTAGGGCCCACCTGCTGCTTCAATAAAATGGCTGTCACTTTTGTACCTGAACAAATTTGTCCCTTGATTTTGGGTGTGGGGAGCTGTGGGAGGCTGGTTGCAGCAATAGGCTCAAGTTCTTTATGACGTGTTTCTCTGGTCCTGCATAGGCTTCAGGGAAGATTTAAACCCTGATAGCAACCTGAACCCTGAAGAGAGAAACCAGAAGGATAAACCACAGTCAGCTGTGTTCTAAGTGGGGTGTGGGACAGGGAAGGAAGTAATGATACTTTAAAGAGAAAATTTAACTTGGGGCTTGCAGATAGCAAGGTCTGTGATCTTAGCTGTGGACAGGACATGACTTATCAAGTGTCCACATGTTTGTCTGTGTTTCGCTTTCAGTGGTGGAGGTATTGATGTTCTGAATAGCGGTGGCTGTGGATCGCCAGACGGGGAGAGCGCTGTTGCACACAGGTCCTACTTGTGGGCTTCCCAAAGGTGTCTGGTTGGCCACTGTGAGAAAAGAATGCTGGACACTTGTAGCACACCTGTAGAAAGGAAAACATCAGCCCATTAAAGCTAGGAATTGGGCTCTTCCCCACCTGACAGATTGATCAGTGGGATTTTATTTATACCAGGGGGTCAGCAAACTTTTTCAGCAGGGGGCCGGTCCACTGTCCCTCAGACCTTGTGGGGGGCCGGACTATATTTTGAAAAAAAATAGGAAGCGAATTCCTAGGCCCCACAAATAACCCAGAGATGCATTTTAAATAAAAGGACACATTCCACTCATATAAAAACACCAGGCAGGCCCTACAAATAACCCAGAGATGTATTTTAATTAAAAGGACACATTCTACTCATGTAAAAACATGCTGATTCCTGGACCGTCCGTGGGCCGGATTTAGAAGGCGATTGGGCTGCCTCCGGCCCCGGGGCCTTAGTTTTGGAACCCTGATTTATACTTTTTATAAAGTCTCCCTAAGCTCAACATCATCTATGTTCATTCCACTGGAGTAGGGTACTAAAAATTTACAAACAGATTTTTGGTTGACTAATCAACTGTCCATTAGTTTAAATAAATGTGGATTATCAATACATAAATTTAGATCTCTTTTTGAGATACTGAAGGATGTTCAAGCGACCAAGGTTTCATATTAATTATTTTATTTTATTTTGTTTGATTACATTTCTTACCATGATGCATCTCCTCCTCCTATGCTTTTAGCAGAAAGCCATCAGGACAACATTTTAAACAAATTAAGCTTTCCCCAACACATCCATCCCCATACAAGGAAAAGCTCCATTCAGGTTGGCCCATGGAGTGTATGGATTTGTGGCTGAAGAAGAGAAATGGCATTTGCATTGCATTAAACATCCATATTGATTTTTATTTGTATTGCTGCCTGTATCTCTTTTAGAAAATGCAATATATAAGAAATAAAGGAGGCAATACAAATACAATTAAAAACCATATGGCATTTAGTACAGCTTATTACACTTGCTAAAACGAGCAGAAAGATCATTAAGCAATCTGCCAAGACCCTCAGCGATGTTCAAGTGGTCTGTGGGGAAAAGGTTTGGGAACAACTGCACTAAACACCTTCCAGAAGTATTGCAATACCTCCGTATTGGAGTAGACCTTCAGGGCTCAGCTTACACTGGAAAAGGGTGGGGATTTTCTTACTGAAATAGGTGAAAACTTATTTCTGGCTTTTTGCTGCCTGCTCAGAACCTAAAGGGTTGGGTTTGGTAGTGCAAGAAGCAATATTTGCCCAAATATCCCCTTGTATATGTATATCTCCCAGGCACAAGGTTGCTTCCATGCAGTTTCCTCTGGAGCTCGTGGTTTATTCATTATTGCAGAAAGTCCCCCACTGGGCTGGGGGCTGCAAGTCTATAACTTGAGGCAGGAGACTGAAGCTGAATGGTAGAACATGCTTGAAGACCTTTCTACAAACTTGATTCCATGTACTGTATCTATTAGGTGTCCAGATCTTACGAGTTCTAGTGAAAAAACAAGTGATGTTTGAACAGATGAACAGGGAGCTGCTGGTCCAGAACCTCACCCAGGAAAGAAGATGCAAACTCTAGGGTTCACCTTGTAGTCCCCAGAGACAGACAGAATGCACCTTCTGTTGTGGCATCTCAAGAACAATAGGTCCCCAGTTCCTTGATTCCTGCTGGTGTTTCCTGTGCAGAGCAAGTGCTTCCAATAGGATTTACAAGCTTTGGAACCTATGGGAGCTGATGATCTAGGCTTCTGGTTTTCACTGTGCATAGAAAAACTGACACTAGATCCTGATATCAGGGACAAGTGTCTAAAGGGCATTTGTAATGCATGTATAATTGCACACACAGAGTACTGTACATAATATGTTGTGTTTTGGCTATAAATACAAATCAAGCAGCCAGAAATGGAGGAAGCTGAAACAAAGTAACTTAAAGAAACTGAAGGATCTTGGTCATTTGGGATTTCATCATGCAAGATGAGGCACTCTTACCTAGAGTAGCTTGAGACTTTATGGCTCTTGCCATGACTACAGGTTTATCAAGGGCTAAAGCAGGGGTCAGCAAACTTTTTCAGTAGGGGGCCAGTCCACTGTCCCTCAGACCTTGTGGGGGGCTGGACTATATTTTGAAGAAAAAATATGAATTTCTATGCCCCACAAATAACCCATAGATGCATTTTAAATAAAAGGACACATTCTACTCATGAAAAGCACCAGGCAGGCCCCACAAATAACCCAGAGATGCATTTTAAATAAAAGGGCACATTCTACTCATGTAAAAACATGCTGATTCCCATGGGCCAGATTTAGAAGGCGATTGGGCCACATCCGGCCCCCGGGCCTAAGTTTGGGGACCCCTGGGCTAAAGGATAGTGATCCTAGGAGTTGTAGTTTTTTTTAAGGGTTCTGAGAGTTGTTGAGGTCCCAATTTCCCAGAATTACAACTCTCGTGTTCTTTGGGTAGAGGTATTGTTAAATCACTCTGGAAACTAGCTCTTTGAGGGGAACAGGGGGACTTGAACCTTGGCCTTCTACATGCCAAGCATGTGCTTTGCTATTGCCCATATGTTGAGGAATGTGCCCTACACCCTTTGTCAACTAGAGGGGCAAAATTAGGGGCTTGGGTTGACAGCTGGAACGTATGGCATTTAGAAAACCCACGTTAGGCCCAAAAATAAAAAGGTGTTGGAGCCAGCTAGAGTTGTTTGATGCTATTCCTCAACCTGAACATCTTCCGGCCCAGTATTTATTTTATAAAACTTATACACTGTCTTTTTTTGTGGGGGGAAGGCAAATTAAAGGCAAAAATAGCAGAGGCTCACTTGAAATCTGCACACACACAGAAACAAGGCTCTGTCTGCCCACCTTCTGAGACTGAGAGCGCCGCACGAGCCTTCCTTTTGGACCTTCACTGTGTGAGCAGCTCGTAAGCTCAAAGCACAACGCCTGCATTACATGTAATTACATAAAATACATTATGGTATGAGATTGGTTCTTAAGTCGCCTTCCCCCGCTTGGGACGCATGCGCATTGCGAAAGGAGCAGACGGCTTGGGTAAGGAAAGCGAGTTGTACGGAGTTGACGCCTCTGCGCCTGCGCAGCCGGAGCTGGAAGGCCGTTGGCGGCGGTTGGGTTACCTCAGCAGTCAGTCAGTGGGTCGGTTGGTCGGGCCATCGGCCGCGCATGCGCTCTCTCCTCCCCCCGCCTCACTCTCCTTTCTCTCTCGTTTCACCTCAGAGGAGGCGCAGAGCCGAGCGGGCGACGCTGCCGCCGCTTTCTCCAGCCGTCCGCCTGCCTCTCCTTCGCGATGGGCTCAGAGAAGGACTCGGAGTCGCCGCGCTCTACCTCGATCCACGCGGCTGCCCCGCCGGCCAAATGCCCCAAGAGCGGCTCAGGACAAGCAGGAGGCGGCAGAGGCACCGGCGGAGGAGGAGGTGATGGCAACAGCGGCAGTAACAGCGGCACTAGCCGGGGCCGCCGCCGCCTCCTCAGCTTCCAAAGCGTCTTCTCGGCCGCCGCCTCGGCCGCCTCGTCCTCAGCCTCCGGGGCCGGGGTCCGCCGCCGGCGGAAGGCCAAGGCCAAGCCAGAGCCGCCTCAAGCCAAGCCCGCCCCGGTGGTGGAGGCGGCGGGGGCGGCGATCGCCAGCCCCACCGCAGCATCAACCCAGGCCACTCCGCCGCCGCCGCCGCCCTCCTCGCCGCCGCCACAGCCTCCTCCTGCTCCTTCGGCGGCGGTTACCGGGGAGGGCGATGCCGCCGCCGCTGCCGCCACCTCGTCTTCGTCGTCGTCTTGTGGTGCGGAGTGCGAGGAGGGCGGCGAGGAATCCTCCCCGTCGGAGCTGGAGTGCCCGCTGTGCCTGGTGCGGCAGCCGGCGGGCAACGCGCCGCGCCTCCTCTCGTGCCCGCACCGCTCGTGCCGCTCGTGCCTCCGCCAGTACCTGCGCATCGAGATCACCGAGTCGCGCGTCAACATCAGCTGCCCCGAGTGCAGCGAGCGCCTCAACCCGGCCGACATCCGCCTCCTCCTGCGCGACTCGCCCCACCTTGTCGCCAAGTATGAGGAGTTCATGCTCCGCCGCTGCCTGGCCGCCGACCCGGACTGCAGGTGGTGCCCGGCCCCGGACTGCGGGTGAGAGCAAAGGCGGGGGCAGGAGGAAGGACACGTTTAATAATAAGAATAGGAATAAGAATAATAGCAGCAGCTGCTACTTTGGTGGCCGTTATGGGGAGTAAATTGCTTTATCTGTATTAGCCTGCTGTGATCTTTACAACAACCCTGGAAGGGTTGGCCGTTTTGGATCTTGCCCCTCAGATTACAGATAGGGGTGAGGTCCAGACAGCACCACCTAGCGGGCTCTTGCCAGTGGGGGACATTAAACCTCAGAACAGCGTGATTCCAAGCTGCTTAGTCCTGCACCAATTCAGAGCAAAAGCAAGCCAGTACAGTACTTCGATTGGGGCCAGCCATGATTGGCAGGGTGTGTACCAGGTTTCAAGGTTCACAGACTGGCATGCATTACTAGGGAGAGAACTCTTTTTAAAGGTCATGTTACTGAGCCCTATCTGCAATTTAAAGGTGCAGGGGAGGTGCCTTTGCATTGACTAAATATTGTCTTTGTAGCCAAGCCACTGTTCTGTACCAACTGAATACATGGTGCATTAGAATAAAATGAGCAAAAATGGTATGTCACTCTGCCATCAACAGTTTACAGTTTAAAATTTGATAGTTTAGAGAGAAAATGGCAAAGGGATGGAAATATAAGAAAAAGGGGTGTGAAGAGCATCCTCTGGCTTTTTTCTGTTGGGGATAAGGGCTTTGGGAATTAAGCCCAGAGGCTTCGTAGGAGAGGTGGTTTTTGCAGATTTTATATTCTTGTTTAGTTCACACACTTCTGCTTCATTTGAGGAATAGTGTATAATTGTGTCTATAGTTCATATCTCACCTGCCATGAACAGTCATATCAAGCCATTTAGCTTTAGCCCCTTATCTGCAATAAAGAACATCATTATTTTATATTTTTTCCGACTTGTAGGAGAGTTTGAAAAACACTTGAACACTAAGAACATTGTATGCAGTAATAAGTATTGTATTTGTAACTACTGTTCACTTATTTTATTAAGTTTCTATCCTGCCCTTCCTCTGAAAGGAGCCCAGACTGCTCCATGTTCCTATAGAAATTAAGTGTAGTACAGGGAATGTTACCGGGTACTTCAACAATGTTGCCTCATCTGACTTTTTCTGTCCAAAGGGAGACAAGTAAGTGCCCTGTTCCCAAACTGCTCACACTGTCTCTTTCAATATCCTTAGGGGAAATGGTGGTAAACAGCAGAATTTTTTAAGACTAAAGCATTACTGATCAAGTGCATGCAGTGCACCAGCAGGACTATGTCCAGCAATGAAGTGTCAATTTGAATGTGCTTAGCTTCTTCCAATCATTCGCAGCCCTTAATAAAGGAGTTTCTCCATTCTCATTAAGGCAGCTACTTTTGCTGCCTAATGGTTAAAATGTTGCAAAGGAATAGGTGTGAGTGAAAGTGAAAATGAAAATGAAACTTTCATGATCAGATACTGTACTTTGGAAGTGCCAAAGATGTGCTAGAAGCAAATCAGCATATACATTCCTCGTAGGATTGCAGTCTAAACCTTTAGAGGACACAGGAAGCTGCATCTCTTTGAGTGGACACTTTCTTTACAGGGCTTGGGGAATAGTAAACACGGTCCCAGTGTAGGAAGGGAAATAGGATGTACGGTATGTATAAGATCAGTTATCTTGTTGCAGACTGAAAAGACGTGGAATACACAGACTTTACAAGATCAGTATATCCTTTAAAGTTTGAGGTGTTTATTAAGGACTGTTTCCCTCTGTAAAGGGAGGGCAACACATAAGTAATCTTCAAGAGCAGGGGTCCCCAAACTAAGGCCTGCGGACGGTCCGGAAATCAGCATGTTTTTACATGAGTAGAATGTATCCTTTTATTTAAAATGCATCTCTGGGTTATTTTTGGGGCATAGGAATTCATTCATATATTTTGTCAAAATATAGCCCCCCCCCAGATCTGAGGGACAGTGGACTGGCCCCCTGCTGAAAAAGTTTGCTGACCCCTGCTCAAGAGGAATACTTATATGAAATGGAAATGCTATCTCAAACACTTTGTGTTGGCATATAAAGATAAGCTGGGGTCTCTGGGTTATTGTGGTTTAGCATGAATGAGCAGTACCTGCTGCTTGATTGATCCCATTTTTTCCTCCCCAGTACAAGCAGCGTAAACAAACCTAAAAAACCATGAGTGGTGGTGGTTATTAATAAATTGCGCTTCATCAAAAGATCTTAAGCTGTGGTCTATTGTTACCTATATAGACTATGACTTGTTGGCCTCAGTAAGAGAGGAGGGGTGGCCCATCAAGAGGGAAGATAATGTGTCAGACAGCTATGGAAAGTCCCAGCTTATGGTGATCTAGATACTCCCAAATCATTCTGTGGCTTGAATCCTTGGCAAGGACTGGCTGCCCCTGCTTATGGTAGTTAATTAACTAGGTCCTGCAGTGAGGTGTGAATTGTACTTTGTGTCATTCCTGTCTCATTAGTTGCAGGTAGACTTTGCTCAGAATCGTTTTGTCAGTAAAATTTATTTTCCTGATAATCTGGTTTAAGTACTAATGAATATTTATTGATGTGGGGTTGATGTTACAGATGAGGAGGAGTGGGTGATACTTGGAAGGGAGGCAAGGGGAGTTTGATTTGAAAATTTCTGATCACATCTTAAAAATGGAGGTTGACACCAAGTGTTGCATGTATTTCAGGTTGTGGTGGATTTTTTTTTTTACTGAAAAGTTCCTGTTTCTAAAATGCCAGGGAACTGTGGGTCTTTCCCAACCCTCTGTATGCTGAGAAGTTCAGCAGATTTAAGCTATACTTTCACATCAGTGGAGGAAACTGTAAACAATGACTTTCAGTAAGAACAGAAACTTGCACATTCTGGTAAGAAAACATTTTATGTATGGGGATGCAGGTGGTGAAATGTTGAATCGTGATTCAACATCCAGTTGGGTAACTGGGAAATGGCCTAGCCTTTGGCAGTTAGTCAGAATGAGATTTGAGTAAGTCTTGTTTTACTTTCACTTCTGTTTTCTTTTAAACCAGCCTCCCAAAGTTTCTCTAACACAGCATGGAAAGTACAAGCAATGATTCTTTAAGTTGTCCTTTAGAACATTCAGCTTAAATTTTTCATGGGGTAAGGGAAGTTGTAATGTACTGGGCACTGCATAATATTCTTGGAATTGTTGTAATTGCTTCTGATTCTGTTGATTTCTGGCATGCATATGTTGTTGCTGGACAGTCCCAAATTACGCTGTACTGCATAATTAGAGGAATTAGAGATCAAAAGAAGGTGGGCAAGTATACCACCCACACGCTAGCTCCACTAAATACTGTTGGGCAGTTTTTCTGCTTTGCTAAATTAGCAAGAATCTGGTTATCACTTAACTGTTTCCTCTATTCAGCTGATGCAAAAATTATCAGATTTGATAGGAAACATAAAACAAGCTAGTGGAACGCCCTGTTCTTGGATAGATGCTGCCAACTTGCTTTATTTGAGATAATGCTACTTCTGTGGCAGGGTTCTGAAGGTTAGTGTGCTATTTAACACTGAAATGAAATATATCCTATCTGGTTGCCTTGTATTCTATGCTAATAGTTTGTACATAGAGACCCTGAAGACTACCCAGAAACATTCTGAAAGAAGCTTCAGCACTGTACCCTTTGTAACAAACTTGAGACACTGGTGGGTTTCATGATGTTCACTGTTGGAATCTAGATTTTGTTTTGTTAAAAAAATATACTGTTCTTAAATTTGCAGAGGTTCATTTAAAAATGAAATCTCATCCCTGCCAAAAGTCTGGAAACAGGCAAGAGATAATGAACCAGACCTTTTCCATATTAAAGTGTTATGTTTTACATTTCTTTGTATATACAGTGGTACCTCTATGTTTCTACTTACGAATGGAGCTCCGTCCGCCATCTTGGATGCGGTTTAGATAGGATTTTTTCTACTTATGAATTTTTAGATAGGGTTGCTTCTACTTACGAATTTTTTGTCCCAATGCATTCCTATGGGATTCGACTTACAAATTTTTTTGACTTACAAATGTGCATTCGGAACGCATTAAATTCGTAAGTAGAGGTACCACTGTAATAACAATGTAAGAATATAATCAGGTAACCCCCATTTGTAGTTCCTCATCACAATCCTGAATTTGCATGAAATGAGGGCGGGGTTAGGGGCAAAGTTACAGGCAGGTTGCACAGAAGGTTGCTGTGGCATGATAGCAAAAAAAAGAGAGGCATTGTGAGGGGGGAAAGTGGTTTTAAACAATGACAGAGGTTTGAGTAAAGTAGCAGGGGTGACCCTGAGTGGGGCAAAGTGGCAGTTTAAAACAGGGTTTGAGTACAAGTGAGAAGGGAGTTTCAAAAGGCTTTGTGCTGTTAGCTTCTGTGTTGCATGCATCTCTGCTTGTTCTCTTTATTAAAACCAATTTGGTTTAAAACAAGCAAAGATCCTCAGTGGTCTTCCATTATTGATTTACTCAAACCTCTTGTTTACAATCACAATTCCCCACCCTGAGGGTTACTCTACCACAGCTTTATTCAAACTTTTGCCAGTTTAAAACAACGTCTTTTCCTCTTTCAGTATTTCTTCCTTGTTGCTGAACTCAAACTTCTCTCTCTTCTATTCTTCAGAGAAATAAAAGATGTTGAGCCCTCAAATATCCCACAGTAGCTTCACAGAGTGTATGTCACTCCTGATACCATGTGTTGTCTTCAACATGAGGTTCCAGATTCAGTGCTGTAATTTAGAAGAGTTAGTTAATTAACAATCAAACATCCATATATGTACAACATCCTTTAAAACTGAACAGCCCAATTGACAGTCTTGGTTTTAAGATTCTATTCATTTTTAAAGCTACATTAATGTATATCATCATGGTGTGTGTCCACAAAGGGGGCTGCAAAATAGGGGAGTTGAGTAAGCATGCAAATGGTGATCTGTGTGCAAGGGGGAGAGTTGAGAAAAGTGAAGATGAGGCTGGAATAAAAAAGGGGGTGATGGAAAAAATAGGAGTGTAAAAGGGGTTGCAAAAAAGAGGTAGTAAGAGGCATGGGAATGGGGTTGAAGACCAAAGCAGAGTCATGAAAGCGTCTGCAGAATAAGAGGGAATAGCTTCATAATTGAGCGGAAGGTGGAAAAGGTGCTTAGTTGCAATGTGTAGGAAGAGGAAGGTACCCGAGATTACCATGGGGTTGGTTTGTATGTAAGGGTGTTGTACAAAAAGAGGATGAGGCACAGACAAGGGGATGAAGATGAAATGAGTGCAAAGTGAGGCTGTAGAATAGAGAGAAGTGGCATCAGAAATGGGGTTTGAGAGGTGAAAAGCAAGCTTTGCAATTGCATGGGGTGGGAAGGGGGAAGCTCTAGGGCAGGGGTCAGCAAACGTTTTCAGCAAGGGGCCGGTCCACTGTCCCTCAGACCTTGTGGGGGGCCGGACTATATTTGGGCAGGGGGGGGAGAATGGATTCCTATGCCTCACAAATAACCCAAAGATGCATTTTATATAAAAGCACACATTCTACTCATGTAAAAACATGCTGATACCCACACCATCTGCAGGCTGGATTTAGAAGGCGATCGGGCCGGATCCGGCCCCTGGGCCTTAGTTTGCCTACCCATGCCCAACCTTTGCTTTCCCTTCCCCCTTTGCAATTGTTGAAGTTTCCGGAGGCAGGGGGAGATGAAGAAACAGCACAGATCTACCCATGGGTAGGGCAAACTAAGGCCCGGGGGCCGGATCTGGCCCAATTGCCTTCTAAATCCGGCCTGCGGACGGTCCGGGAATCAGCGTGTTTTTACATGTGTAGAATGTGTCCTTTTATTTAAAATGCATCTCGGTTATTTGTGGGGCCTGCCTGGTGTTTTTATATGAGCAGAATGTGTGCTTTTATTTAAAATGCATCTCTGGGTTATTTGTGGGGCATAGGAATTCGTTCATTCCCCGCCCCCCGCCGCCCAAATATAGTCCAGTCCCCCACAAGGTCTGAGGGACAGTGGACCAGCCCGCTGCTGAAAAAGTTTGCTGACCCCTTCTCTAGGGGGTTAATGTGTGGGGGGGTGTTAGGTGGGTTGGTAAGCAGCACAAACAGGCAGTGCAGCTGCTAGTGCTAGTAATACCTTTAGAATACAGTATCAAAAAAATTGGTTGCACAAAATCCAGCTGCAGTTTTGCATATCACTTGCTTGAACAGTAGATATCAATTTTTCAGCTTTCAGGTGGGGGATTTTACGTGTAAAAAACGTTTGGAAGAGACAGTGGGATAGGGAATGTGCTCTGATTAATAGCTGTCACATTTATACAAAAGTCAATTGTACATGGTGCCAAGATAGCATATGTGCTGCCTGAAGTAGTACCTAAGAGCTGTCAGTAGTCTGTGTGGGTTCAGAACGATGCATATGATTTCTTTCTCCCTGCTTCTCACATGTTTTGTAGAAAATCTTTGTCACATAGGTTTCATAGTTCAGTTTCTCTGTGAGACTGCAGTAACAGCATGTTCTGAGAAAAATAGCATGCAAAATCCTCATGGCTTCTGCATCCCACCCATGCTTTAAGCATCTTCATAAATGCAAGCTTAGCTATTCTGCCTAGGGAGGTAAACTGCAGACATAACACAAGGGTGTGTTTCCATGGTAATGTTGGTCTTCTGGTGCACAGTTAGATTTGCATACAAATCTGGAACTACCTTTTTCATTGTAGTCAGCTTGTGCTGCTGTCTGACATTCATTGCTTTGTATTTTTCCCTGAGGTTGAGGGGGAAATTTCAGGGTATTAAAATAAATTCATTGTGTTGGCAGAATTAAATGAGTAGAGCAGAGCATGAATAGGGTGGGGCATGTATTTAGCTCTCATTCAGCCTGTGGAAGTGAAAGGTGGTAGGCAGATTGGTACTTGAGGTCAAGGTAGAAGCAGGATTATATCTATTTTTATTGACTTATATTGTATTATATTACATTTGTATAGGTAAAGGGACCCCTGAGGATTAGGTCCAGTTGTGACCTACTCTGGGTTTGCGGCGCTTATCTCGCGTTATTGGCCGAGGGAGCCAGCGTACAGCTTCCAGGTCATGTGGCCAGCATGACAAAGCCGCTTCTGGAGAACCAGAGCAGCACACGGAAACGCCGTTTACCTTCCCGCTGTAGCGGTACCTATTTATCTACAGTGGTACCTCTACTTACGAATAACTCTACTTACGAATGGAGCTCCGTCCGCCATCTTGGATGCAGTTTAGATAGGATTTTTTCTACTTACGAATTTTTAGATAGGGTTGCTTCAACTTACAAATTTTTTCTCCCAATGCAGTCCTATGGGATTCTACTTAAAAAAAAATCGACTTACGAATGTGCATTCGGAACGCGTTAAATTCGTAAGTAGAGGTACCACTGTACCTGCACTTTGATGTGCTTTCGAACTGCTAGGTTGGCAGGAGCTAGGACCGAGCAACGGGAGCTCACCCCGTCGCAGGGATTTGAACCACCGACCTTCTGATCGGCAAGCCCTAGGCTTTGTGGTTTAACCCACTGCACCACCCGCGTCCCTTCTATATTTGTAAACACACAGTTTTTTATTTATAAATTTGTGCACCTCAAAGCAGTTCAAAATATGCAAAATAAATAAATAAAATAAATAGTCATATCTTTTCAACAGCTAGAACCCAAAAAATATCTTAAAATTGGCTGTTGGAAACTTGGCTGTCATGATAAACAGAATGGTCTTTAACTATCTGTGAAATTATCCTATCATCACTGCTCTCCTGATCTCCATGGGTGCCACGATAGTTGTCCCTCCAGCCAACTAAGCAGTGCAGTCAGAAGTGCCCCACCCAAATATCACAGAAAAGGGAGTCTTGAATATAATCGGTTCCCAAGCTGTTTAGGGCTTCAGAGGTCAAAAACAACACTTTAAACTTTGTTCAGCAGCTAATGAACATAGCTGTCAAGTTCTCCCCTTTTTTAAGGGAAATTCCCTTATGCTGAGTAGGCCTCCTCGCGAGAAAAAGGGAAAACTTGACAGCTATGCTAATGAACTGCCATTGCAGATACCTCTTTATTGATGTTATATGTGTGCAGTAGGAAGCTCCAGCAACCTAGGTGCAGCTTCTAGAGACCAACCTCAAGGTCAGTCCACATAGAATGTGTTAACGGTAACCCAATTGTAAGGTTACCAGCATGTGGATCACAGTAGCTAGGATATCTCTGTATAGAAATGATACCTGCCAGACCTGATAGGCATTTCCTGCCACTGAGGTCACTTGGGCCTCCAGTGACAAAGATGGATTAAAGAGTACCCCCAAACTGTGCTCTTGTCCTTCCAGAAGGAGTCCAACCCCATCTAGAACTGGCAGATTTCCCTATTTCAAGACTCAAAAACACCCACCCACAATGCACTTCATTAAGGATTCTGCCATGAGTCCTGTGGAGGTCTTGTGGAGCGGTTGGTCCAATCCAGATGAAAAATAAGAATAACTTGGGGAGTTGAAGTTTGGCAACCTAGAGGAAGGTCCCAGTGGGTTGTGGAAGATGAAATTGGGATCCCAAGAAAGATTGGAACCCAAGGAATTGAATCATAGAATTATAGAGTTGTGAGGGATCCTGAGGGTCATCTAGTCCAACCCTCTGTAATGCAGGAATCTCAACTAAAGGAGGGGGGCGCAGTGAGTGCACAGCTGGATTCGGGAGGGATCGAGTGGGTTGACAGAGATATGTTGTTGCTCTGTGATAACAGCTGCCTCTTGTCAGACCTCTGCTATTGTGGAACCACCTCTAATGTTACCTCCTGTCAGTGATGAACCGCTGCCATCTGGGAATGCAACAGAGTAGGTTGGATGCTGCACTTTCGTCTTGAAGGGCATGGAGGTACTAGCACCTGCATGAACAAACCGCAGCTCCAACCCACTCAGAGGAATGCTAATTTGCTTGCTCACTCCAAGGACTCCAGCTCCCTACCACACACACTAAAAGTACCCCCTCCTCAACAGGCTGATGGAGCATGCTGCTTGTTAGTTCAATGTGTTCACTTGTGCCTAGTCGTGCATCTAAACCTTTCTTGTACCTTCTATACCTTGTAACCAGTGCCTTGCTTATATAAAAATCTGCTTTACACTTTAAAAACTTTGGCAGAAACAAGAGGATAGCAGCAAGTGCCAGGATAGAGTCAAATTCAATTTCTGAAGGTCATGCATGACACTCATGACTTAAATGTAGTAGAGAAGTAGACCTTGCCTCCAAACTTCAAATGACCACTCCTATGGCTATGTGTAGATATTAAATAGCATTGGCAATAGAATAGTGTCCTGTAGCACCCCATAGCATAACTGCAAGAAAGCTGTGGAACCAATCCCATAGATAGGACCAGAACCACTGCAATATCGTGCCCTGAACTTGTATCTTACAAAGCTGATCAGGAGGATACTATGACCTGAAGCCAGTCTGGAATGGCTCAAGATAATCAGTATCCTCCAATAAGCCTGTGTTAGGACTTCCACTATTCTTGGTTTGGCTAAAAAGGGAGAACCTGTGTTCAGGAGGTAGTTAATCATAACCTTGGTTTGCAGGTAGGGCTTATTGAGGAGTGGTCATGCAACCACATCTTTACGGTTGTCTGGCACTACCCCCTTGCATAATGACACATTCACCAATCCCTGGACTTTCCTTGTCAGCCCATTCCTGCTAGCTTGAATTAGCCTTGATGGGCAAGGATATGGTAAAACTGTTACAAATATCTTTTTTACATGTCATCAGGCCTCTTTAGCTGGAACTGATCCTACAGGATTAAACCAGATGTTGAGTTGGAAACCTCACCAATATCCATTCTAACTTTGGTGTTCAGATCACTGTGGAGAGGAATGCTTTTACCTTCACTTGGTGCCTAGCAAATTATTACAGCAGGCCTCAGAGGGTTCAAGCCTAATTTTTGCTGGAGCAGGTATAAGTAAAGCACATGCCACTTTGAAAAGATCTGCTGGACAGCTACTTGAGGATACAGTGGTGGCAGCCAGTTAAGCCTTTAGTGCCTTCACCACCACACAATAGATACAATTATGTTCACTCTCTCTCACATCACATCTTAGGCTAAATGTGCTTTACCTATCATCTGTTCTGTGTCATTGTCTGAAATTCTGCAGAGAACCACAGTGTTACTCATAGAATCATAGAGTTGGAAGAGACCACAAGGGCCATCCAGTCCAACCCCCTGCCAAGCAGGAAACACCATCAAATATGGCTTGACATATGGCTGTCAAGCCTCTGCTTAAAGACCTCCAAAGAAGGAGACTCCACCACAATCCTTGGCAGCAAATTCCACTGTCGAACAGCTCTTACTGTTAGGAAGTTATTCCTAATGTTTAGGTAAAATTGCTCTGTGTCCACTTCTCTGGAGCAGCAGAAAACAATCTTTCTCCCTCCTCCATATGACATCCTTTCATATATTTGAACATGGCTATCATATCACCCCTTAACCTTCTCTTCTCCAGGCTAAACATACCCAGCTCCCTAAGCCGTTCCTCATAAGGCATTGTTTCCAGGCCTTTGACCATTTTGGTTGCCCTCCTCTAGACATGTTCCAGCTTGTCAGTATCCTTCTTGAACTGTGGTGCCCAGAACTGGACACAGTACTCCAGGTGAGCGCTGACCAGAGCAGAATACAGTTGGTACTATTACTTCCCTTGATCTAGATGCTATACTCCTATTGATGCAGCCCAGAATTGCATTGGCTTTTTTAGCTGCTGCATCACACTGTTGACTCATGTCAAGTTTGTGGTCTACCAAGACTCCTCGATCCTTTTCACATATACTGCTCTCAAGCCAGCTGTCACCCATCCTGTATTTGTGCCTTTCATTTTTTTTGCCCAAGTGTAGTACTTTACATTTCTCCTTGTTAAAATTCATCTTGTTTTCTTTGGTCCAGTTGTCTAATCTGTTAAGGTCATTTTGAAGTGTGATCCTATCCTCTGGGGTATTAGCCACCCCTCCCA
The DNA here is from genome assembly GCF_965207765.1 of Zootoca vivipara. Taxonomy (NCBI): domain Eukaryota; kingdom Metazoa; phylum Chordata; class Lepidosauria; order Squamata; family Lacertidae; genus Zootoca; species Zootoca vivipara. The sequence continues at coordinate 54,326,239 of NC_142589.1, read as the reverse complement.
GTTTGGTGTCATCTGCAAACTTGATCAGGATGCCCTCAAGCCCATCATCCAAGTCATTGATAAAAACGTTGAATAAGAGTGGGCCCAAGACAGAACCCTGTGGCACCCCACTAGTCACTTCTCTCCAGGATGAAGAGGAGCCATTGATGAGCACCCTTTGGGTTCGGTAAGTCAGCCAGTTATAAATCCACTGAATGGTAGCATTGTCTACTCAGGCTCCACAGTGTCAGACAGAGCGCTTGAGGGCAATTTTGTTGATAGCCTGCTTCATCTCACCGTTCCACATCAAGACAGGAAACATCCCCAGAGCATTCAAGAATCAGTTGGATTCCATAAGTCTTCAACAGCAGACCATTTTGATAGACCCTTTACGCTTGCAGGGACGGATTTTTGTCATGACACCAAATCTCATCAAGAAATGATCTAACAGCAGGGTTATAACAATACCTTCACATCTCCAGACAATCTCTCTCACACCCTGTGGCAAAGACTGAAATCAAAGTTATATCCCATCTTGTATGTCAGGCCATGCAAAAACATGCTGAGACAGCTGCATGGTTGCAGTGGAGGCTGGTCCAGTAGAGGCAGCTTAGACAAGAACTTTGAATTCTCCAGAACAGTCCTGGGGTTCTCTAACACCACAGTCATGGACACCTTCAGGGAAGCTGTTTAGAAGCAGTGTGGGTAGGACATCTGATAGCAACCCCAATCTACCTGGCCCAACAACAGGTGCAGGCAATCAAAGCCTGCCCCAAAGGGGAGAAGTTCTCTGGTGAATGCAGTGATAGCTTATGAACCACAATGACTCTTCTCCTGCCTCTAAAAAGACCCACTAAAACCAAATGGTTATATGAAGACTTAAACTGTTCAGTAGGTGTTGAAAACTGACAGGATGAGAGGACATACCCAGAAACGGGGTGAGTGTAAGCATGTGAATTGGAATGCAGTGTCTTGGAAAAGGGCCTGGCTTGCTGCCTGGAACCTTCAATAAAAGCACTTCAGTGTTTTGTTGCAGGTCCCACTTGTGGATTCTGTTCTCAATGTAGTTTTGGCTGTGGAAATGTGGGTAGTTAAGAGGCAAAACATGAACGGATTAAAGGAGACTTGAGAATTCTTGGCTTCTGTACCTTCAAGACTGAAAGGTTTGTCATTAACACTATGTCTTTGAACTTGATATTGCTCTCCTTGTGAAAGATGATTCTTGTAGGACAGCAGTTGTCTTCCTGATAATGATGGGGTGGAATGGCTAGAGGGGGCTTAATTCCCCAGTGGGGACTCAGGTTAGAAGAGCTGGGATAGTCAAAGCCTCTTTTCCCACCTGCTAGGAGATTATCAAACTGACAAAATGGAAATTAGGTTCCCCAGCAGCTGCTTACAAATTGTATAGTGCAGCCCCCCCCCCCAGAAGCAGCCCTGTCCTCCATGGAATAATAGTAATAGTAATAATAATAATAAATTTATTATTTGTACCCCGCCCATCCGGCTGGGTTTCCCCAGCCACTCTGGGCAGCTTCCAACAAAGATTAAAATACATTAAAATGTCACACGTTAAAAACTTCCCTAAACAGGGCTGCCTAAACTATGGCTTTCTGGAATCATCCACTTAAAAAAAAAAGAGTATTACATTTAGAATAATTTGTTAACAAGTTAAGTACATTGCAAAAAACCCTAGACATATTTTATTCTGGTTGCATTTTCAAGGTTGCATGTTCTGCAGAATTTGATTGAGTTGGGGAAGTTGAAATTACCTGGATTTTGACAGTGCAGAATGAAGGGAAGCATGCTCTGTAGTCATGCATATTTCTGTATCTCCTGATGAAACATAACTTTTTGTTCAGGACTTGCATGAATTGAGGGTAGTACATTTGATAATTTGATAGGTGGTGCACAGTTAATATATTTAAATCTGCCTCTCTGCTGGTACTGGGCATTCTTGTATACTAGAAATATAGAACAGTCCTACAGATATACATGGACCTCCTTTTCTGTCTTTTGAATCTGCGTATTAGCATGTAGGTATGTGATGGTCACCTTTACTAATTGTGCTACACTAGGGTAAAATGGTTTCTCCAGCTCCCACAGGTTGTGAATCATGTGGACAATTCCAGATTTGTCATGCTGCAAGATCTGAGAAATAGTTATGCAACCTGAATTATTTGGGAATTAAAAGCCAGAAGAGTAACAAGGGTGATATTTGTGACCCTTACAAAATCTGCAGACTACAGTGTTAGACAACCTCCTTGTGTCTTTTTGTGTGTGTGTGTACGGTGGGTAGCTTCTGTGACAAGGAATTGTTTTTTACCTCTCTTCTGACTTCTTTTTTGTGCTCGGGTACCGGTAGAAATTGTTTGCCAATTGGCTTCTGTTTCCAAAGTGTTAACTCCAAGCCCATTAAGGGAAATGGGGAGGAAACTAACTTTATTATGACAGACTTCCCATGATTAGAGCTCTTAGAATGTTACACAAGCAAGTCAGTAAATGTATTGTTCTCAACAAGGGTTAATTATGTTAGCTTGTAGATGTTAACTACATCAAATAAAGTACCTTAATTTTTGCTGAGATATAGGTAGTAAATCTGAGAAAGCTAGGTTAATTGTGGCTGAATATATTTCTACAGAGACAGTTGTCTGTGTGGCTTTACTTCACATAGTCCAGTTTTGTCAATACAAGCCCCAAACAAAACACTGTCCTGCCATTTACTTTTTTGCTTAGTTATGCTGTTATTGCCTATGGATGTGCAAGCTGCCCCAAACTGACGTGTGAGAGAGAAGGCTGCCAGACTGAATTTTGCTATCACTGCAAGCAGATATGGCACCCAAACCAAACTTGCGACATGGCCCGCCAACAAAGAGCACAAACTCTGCGGGTACGGACAAAGCACACCTCAGGCCTCAGTTATGGACAAGAATCTGGACCAGGTATGTACCAGTGAGCTACTTACCAGTTGCTATTGCAGTTGTGTGTGAAGATCTGGGAAAGAGATTGACTTGATTAGATGTGACTCTTACCTTTGTATGGTAGCTACATTTCAGCAATGTAAAAGGCAAATATTTGCACACATACACTGCTCTATCTAGGCAAGCAGGAAGCATCATCACAGTTCAAGGGCACATTCTGGACGGGTAAAACTATTTGAGGAGAATAAGGGATGTGGCTGAGAAGAATATCAAGGTTGGATAGAGAGGCCTTGGCGAATGCTTTTAGCACTGAGGTATAAGTTTCCACACCTCTGTTTTAAAGTACCCAGTTGCTTCAAGTGAGTTATAAAACTTTTACCTCAGACATAACATAACTATGCAGTTCAAATCAAATGTCATTCTTCAAATTGCATGCTGGCAACAACAGTCTGTTTTGGTGGAGTTGAGAACATAGAAAGCTCCTTTCTGCTGGGTCAAATTGTTTCTCCATCTAGCCCAGTATTGTTTAATCTGACTGGCAGTGGCTCTCCAAGGTCTCAGGCAGAGGTCTTTCCCCATCACCTGATCTAACTAGAGAATCCGGGGACTGAATTTGGGACCTCCTGAATTTAAAGGACTTGCAGTAATAATGAGCTATGATCCTATGCAGCCTTGTTAAAAATATCAGGGATGAATTACTTGTCAGTCCCAGGATACTCTTACCCTTTTAGTCTAAGAATGAGTTTCTCAGCCAATAACCTTAAGTACTGAGTGACTTTCAGACATTCATTTTCAGTCCCCCCCCCCCCGCCTAACCTATATGACAGGATTCTGGTACGGATAAGGTGGGGGGGGGGGGAGAAGCATATTCTCCCCTGAACTCCTTGAAGGAAAGGTGAGATTTAAATGTAGTAAATAAATGTCAGCCTATGATCCTAAGCACATTTTTCATTCAAAGGAGGATGGGCTGGAAGAGTAAGACTGTGGTGGTTCTTTCACCTTCTTTCTTACAATGGAAGATCACAATGATTTTCAATTCCTTGGGAAATCTTATTTTAAATGCACAAAATTTTACTGGGTTCTCCTTTTCACTTCCATAGCAGATGACATCAAGCCATGTCCACGTTGCAGTGCCTACATCATCAAGATGAATGATGGCAGCTGTAATCACATGACTTGTGCTGTATGTGGCTGTGAATTCTGCTGGCTTTGTATGAAGGAAATCTCTGATTTGCATTACCTCAGGTAAGTTGGAGGGTAAAATGCCCTCTTAACTGCTCTTCCTTGCTAGAGCTACGTTGCTGTGGTCCAAAACCTACACTAACTCAAAAGATACTGTGTTGTAGGAGTACCAAAACAGATAAAATATTGATTTGTGTTCTCATACTTCAAAATGTAGAATGATGGACTTCAAATTGGTTGGAGATGGCCTCAGAACCCTTCCCAATTTCATGGGCAGCAGCACTTGCTTCTCTAAGAGCATTCTGTCATCTTTCCTGCTTGGCATTGTGTTAAAACACACCTGAATGCTCCAGACCAGCAAACTGCTAAAATATTTGGCTTTTATAGAGGTGGGCACACTTGCTGATGATCAATTAAGCAAGGCCATTTGATTAGCAGCCCCTGTCTGCTATTTAGCCTTTTAGTTCCTATGGAAGCAGTAACGGTGCACTTAGTTTTTCACACTCGATTTCTCCATCTTGGCTTTATTTCTGTTAAATAAATCATGACATGGTGTAATATGTCATGTGTTGTTGTTTATCTGAGGTTGTATTTACCTAATTTTAAGACCTGCTAAGGAACAAATGATTGCTATCATGTCCTGATATGTAAAACCACATAATTCAAAGAAGGTGCACTTTTTTTTACCCATGACTGTACATGGATCAGCTGCAGGGGTGGGGGGCTGTGTACTGTGTACATACATTTGTGTGCGAATTATGTGTCTGTGAAAAAGTGTGCCCTCCCTCCCCCCTCTGCTTGGCATGTAGCCCTTGGGAGGGTTGGCAATGAGGGAATGCCTCAGAGCAGCATTCGAAACTCCCATTGTTCTAGGCACATTTTGCAACAGGGAATTTCATTAGCGAGAGCAGTTACTGAGCCTAAGATTTCAGATTAAAACTGCACAGTGGAAGGAAAGGAGGACTTTTTTCTGCCTCCCCATTTCCAGCCACTCTCTGAAGACTAGAGAAGAGACCCTCTTAAGAATATTAGGGGGGCGGGCAGGGGAAGAATGGCTTTGTTTTTTGCAGTCTTCAGATGAGGACTAGACCATGTGAAAAATGAAAATAAGACTTTAGCTGCAGTTCATTCATTTTCATTTTTGTATTCTTGTTATTAAAAAAGCGCACCTAGATATTCTGTGTTGTGCCCATAACCTAGATTTAAGGTGCCATTTAGCTCCTAGCTTTCATATCTCAGTTTCTAACACTGCTGCAGAGTCAAAACAGTTCCCCATCTGTGCTGTAGACACACCTTTAGCTACTTGGACAGGAAGAGGAGGGAAGAGGTTTGGTAGTACCTTTGTGGGCAGGTGTCTGCCTTCCCCCCATTTTGGAATCTTGTCCCTCTGAAGACCAAATATGAAATCTCTTGCAGCCCTTCTGGTTGCACATTCTGGGGCAAGAAGCCATGGAGTCGTAAAAAGAAGATTCTCTGGCAGCTCGGAACATTGATTGGTGCCCCAGTGGGTATTTCCCTCATTGCTGGCATTGCCATTCCAGCCATGGTCATTGGAATCCCGGTTTACGTTGGGAGAAAGGTAAGAATAATAACTGTATACGCTGAATTAAATCCAACTACAAGGCTGAAGGTTTTTTTGCAGGGTTGGTGGTTCCCCTTATAGTTAAGAGGGACCATACAATATATTACACTATACCTTTGGATATCAATCATTGGTAATGACAGTGGGGGAGGGCTTTTGTACTCATAGCTGTTTGTGGGCTTCCCATAGGCATCTGGTTGGCTACTGAGAAACAAGATGCTGGACTAGAAGGGCCTATAGTCAGATCCAGGAGGCTACTCTTAGGTTGGAGGTGGAGAGATTTCAGTGATAATTGAAGTTTGCATTGTGGGACCTGGGATGGGTAATCTTTCCTTAGAACACATGTGTGGCCAGCCCAACTGCATATTGCCTGTGGCTTTGCATGCGTAGTAAGTTTCATTGAAGTTGCTGCTGATTTTGTGGCATTGATTCTTGTTGATGGTCCCTGCTCCGATTTCTGCCAACCTGAGCAGTTATGGACAGAGTGAGACTTCCACCTCTAGAGAGCCCTTCAGCCTCTCTTCTTTTTTCTGGAGAAGCCATCTCTGCTATAAACTATTAAGAGCTGCAATAGGTAGCATCTTCCTAGAATGCCATTCTTCTTTGTGTTGCATTGCCTGTTTTATCCTTGATTCTTCTTATGTCAGATTCATAGCAGGTATGAGGGGGAAAAAACCTCTAAGCACAAGAGGAACCTGGCCATCACTGGTGGTGTAACCTTATCTGTGATTGCATCGCCTGTCATTGCTGCTGTCAGTGTAGGTAAGTAAATGAGTTCTGTGTTACAAAGCATAGGATGATATGCTTTGGCTACTGCTTCAGTGTGACAGCAGCGTTAAGATTTTCTAAACCCCAGCACTGCTTAGATGGGTTATAACTTAATTACATGGAACACATATATTTAAGCTCAGGATGCAATGCAGTGCCTTTGCAGAGCATCTGCAGAACTTGGGATGGGTGGTGGTGGTCAATGTTAATGCTTTGCAGAGTGGTGGTGAATTTCTTTCTGCCCAGTAATCTTCTGGCATTGCAGAAGTGGCACAGCCAAAGGCTTCCTTTGAGAGAGCTCAGGAAAACAAAACTCTTTCTCCTCTCTGTCCTAATATAGTTAATGGAGTTTTCTATCATTTATATTAATGCTGCCAAGCACCGCCTCTGTTATTCTATAGTAGGGGCAGTCAACATTGTGCCCTCCAGCTCTTGTAGTACCACAGCATCTTTTACAATAAGCCATGCTGAATGAGGTTGAACATTGTCACTCCCTTCTCTGCTTGAAATAATAACTCAATATAAAAAGTTGTGTGTCTCCTTGAAAATGAGCCTTGGTTAATACCTTCCCTAACATTACTTAAATAGGCAACTGTGTCCAAGCAACAGAGCATGCTTTCAAAAAGAAGCAGCTCTGCTTCCTTTATCCATGCCCAGTAGATTTATATGGTTTCTTTTGCTGATACCCTTGATATGGTTTCCATTCATAGATCTAGAGGATGTTTGCTTTTACATTAATATCAGCTGCAACTCTATAGATCTCTTGTGATTCGCAATACCTGCTATTGGTATCATGTGCTATCTCTACAGCGCTAAGAGTCTTTTCACTGTGCCCAGAACAACAAGTACATATGCTTCCATTCCTAATCTGACATAGGGTGAGAAGAATATCAGAACTCTTCACCATACTTTACAGTCCTTTGATCTCTCAGTTTAGGCGATACATCCCAACCAAAGAACCTCCAAGGAACTATATTTGATATTTTTGAATGAACAGAAATCTTCCACTTGGAGGTCTTCTTATGCAAAATGGATAGACTTTTGTATATTTACTACTTCTCAAAGTTCAGACCCTGTGTTTATGTTTGATATTTTTCCTCTGGACGCATGTTCTTCCACCTCAGTCCTGCCATAGATCAGCATTTTCTCACTCTTTTAACAATAATCTTTTAAGAAGAATTTTATTTATCCCTGTTCTCTTGCTAAGCTTTGCCTTTCATGAGGACAAGGTGATTTGTCAACTAGACCTCACCTTTAATCGAAATCTATTTCATCTCCCCGCCTTCCCCACCCACAATGACAGGAAGTTTGCTTTGCACACACTGGGTGTCGGTTTCATGATTGTCTTCTATCTTCATAGAATCAATGATTTTTGCTAGAATAAAATGCTTGTTGTGACTTAGTGCAAAGGCAAACTGGTTTCAAAGCTCTCTTGTTTGGTTGTTTCAACTTTCATGCTTTGCTAGTTGGCCAAGCAGCCTATACTCACAAATATCAATTGAGAAATGGCTACATTCTCAGGATATTTTGGGTGTCTCTATTATACTGCTAAGTTCCCACTATGCCCACTTAATCCTTGATGTGAAAGTTTATGCTGGTAGTGCAGTTGAAAGAGTCATTCTCCTGAGGTTTTCAATCACCCATTCATGGAACAGCACACAGACTGGAAGAAAGAAAGGCAAGCTACTTACATGTTACTGCTGTTCTTCTAGTAGCTATCTGTGTAATCTATGCAAACTACTCTTCTCTCCAGTTGATAGTGTTCTTAGTCTCTGACTAAGAACTTTCGTGGTGGTAAGAAGATAGCTGAGTGAGATGCCACTCATCCTGTCCTTGAAGAATGTGCAGAGAGGACATGTACCTGTATTTGCAGGTTTCTGGTTTCCTACTAACTTTTATTCTTTTTTCCAGGTATTGGAGTCCCTATTATGTTGGCATATGTCTATGGAGTTGTACCAATTTCTTTGTGCCGTGGTGGTGGTTGTGGAGTTAGCACAGCCAATGGGAAAGGAGTCAAAATCGAGTTTGATGAAGATGATGGGCCAATTACAGGTAAAGAAGTAACTGTGTTTTTAATCTTGATGGGGAAAAACAGCTATATCCAGGGGCAAGTGGAAGGGTTAGATAATTGATGGGGTGAACTTGTAAGGTCAGTTTGATTTTCTTTCTCTTTCTTGCTGACATTACAAACAAATTACTTCGTACATATTTCTTCACTTGCTGCTCCAAACTGATAGGGACGAGAATATTTAAAACTACTAAATTCATTCAGCTTCATTGTTTTGCTTCCAGGTATGCTAGTTTACATAGAACTTAACTTGCTAATGTAGGAATGCTGCTGTCAAGTCACCTTTTGCGTTATGTTCCTTCTATTTTTCATGGTCTCTAGTGGCGGATGCTTGGAGGGCTCTGAAGAATCCCAGCATTGGGGAAAGCAGCATTGAAGGCCTTACCAGTGTGCTAAGCACCAGTGGGAGCCCTACTGATGGGCTCAGTGTCATGCAGGGCAACTACAGTGAGACAGCCAGCTTCGCTGCGCTCTCGGGGGGGACCCTGAGCGGTGGAGTCCTCTTGGGTGGGAAAGGAAAGTACAGCAGGTAAATAAAAGTTCATTTCAGCTACAGCACCTGTGTGTGATATCATGGGTTTGAGACTCAGTCATAAGTAAACCTAGTTTGCTTGTATTGCACAACCCCAAGCCAGGTGTTCCCATGCAAGAATGTCCCCTGTTCTTACTTCATGGTTATATTAGTTAGAAATAAAAATGAATTGGGTTAAGTCTTTTCTGTGCTTTTGTCATGCATTGTCTTGCATGTTTTAAGATCCCATTGGCACAATGACAAAAAAGCTTGCCTCCTGAATCATAAGGTTATAAGGTCTGTTCCTCTGATCGAGTGTCTGAAATAGGCAGCTGTGTAATCAAATCTCTATCCAGCACCAAATGTACAGTCCAGAATTTGACTGTAGAATGTATGGGAACGTGCTATACAGGAACTGTTAGTCATGGCCACAGACATGACCTAATCCTGTTCTAGAGAAAAACAGGCAAAGCAAAATTCAACAAAATAAGTTGTTGCTTAAAACTGAGTCACTTTATGCTTAATTCTTGTGAACTCCTTGGTATAGTCAAACATCAAGTGAGGTGGGGGAGCTACATTAGTATAAAGAACCTAATAAATTCCTGTCCCTTGCCCAGGCTGGAAGTGCAGGCTGATGTCCAGAAAGAGATTTTCCCGAAGGACTCTGTCAGCCTTGGAGCCATCAGTGACAATGCCAGCACGCGAGCTATGGCAGGCTCCATCATTAGTTCTTACAACCCCCAAGACAGGTATGTTAATGCAGTTAGTTTGTGTTAGTAATGGGGTCAGTGGTCTCTGAAGAAAGCTGATCTTGTTAACAGATGTTGGCAGGAGGTCACCATAACTTGTTTTCTATGGAAAACTTCATTTAGTGAGAAGAGTATTTTCTTGTATGGCAGAGTTGGATAGAAAGTTGGATGAATGTGACTTGGTGTGGACTTTGTTGACTATTATTCTCTGCAGATCATTTAGCTTAGCAATCGGAAGCTAAGACATAAGAATACACATACTGGATACTTCATTATTCTGCGACTAACTTAAAGAGTATTTAGATAGAAATTAAATAATAAGGGGGCCAAAAGGCACCCCTGCCTGACACCCCTGAAGGTTCTGATGGGATCTGTTATATGCCCTAGAGTCTAGACGACTGCATCTGACTCTTAGGGCCGTATTTGAGTGCGTTGCCTGTAATAGGAGTAGACTTAGAGCAGCACCTGGGGAAAGGCCAGCCAGACCCGCCCTCTGGAAACATAGCCCCTTCAAACTCATAGACTCTTATATCCACCCCGAGTGACAACTCCCATAGCTTTGTAAAGCATTTTTAGTTTTAATAGCTGGTATATGACCGTAATAAAGCTTTGATTTGATTTGATTTGAACTTAAAGAGTAAATTTTCAGATACAGTGGCCCCTCCAGATATGAACTTAATTTGTTCCGGGGGTCCATACGTACCCCGAAAAGTCTGCAACATGAGGTGCTGCTTCTGCGCACGCACACAGCGTGATAGAGTGCTCCTGCGCATGTGCGCAGAGGGCTTCGCGCATGTGCACGTGGTGAAACCCGGAATTTTACACTTCCAGGTTTGCCGCATTCACAGCCCGAAAGTTACATTACCCAAAGATAACATAACCCGAGGGTCCACTGTACCTCTCTTGCCACCTTGCTTCAGTTAACGTATTTTTATGTGCTCTCGGTGTACTTCAACTGTTGCCTGCTCTTATATGCTTGCAGCACCTAGTAGGAAGCAAAATCTTTTGCATAAAGTTATGTGGAATGTTTTCAGGATTCTTTAGTTCTGTGTGTGACCTAGAACCAGGGAAGGCTGCTGAAACTCAGGATGACAGTTCAAATCACTTGAAGGAGTTAGTCATCTCATTATTTCCGAATTGGTTGTACCCTTGTTGCAGGCTGCAAGAGTGAGGTTAAGAGCAGGACTAGATGAGCCTTTGGCTTGATCCAGCAGGTTTTATTCTTATGGTTGTACTTTGTCAGTATTTTAAAAAAAACATCTGTCTGTCTATGTGTCCAGGTGTGTGTTTTTGTGCACACATATGGACCCACATTGGAGCAGTGACTTAATGTTGTTGATGCTAACATTTTGGTTTTTTTCTAGCCACAGGCTCAGGTAGCACACACACATCAGGGATACATGGCAATATGTTGTGGGGCCTTGTTCATGTATTATACTGTTTGTTTTGTAGTAAGTTTTAAAAAACTATATTAGAAATGTTAGCTTGCCAGAACTTCAGAATTGCAATAAATAGTTCTGAAATAAAAGTTGTCGCTTAGAACTCACATGGGCTCCTCCTTCCACAGAGAGTGTAATAATATGGAGATCCAGGTGGACATAGAGACCAAGCCGAGCCATTACCAGCTTGTTAGTGGGAGCAGCACAGAGGATTCTCTCCATGTTCACACTCAGATGGCAGAGAATGAGGAGGAGGAAGCAGAAGAAGAGCAGGAGCAGATGTGCAACCACCAAAGCTGTGAGCAAAAAGACTGCATTGCTAGCAAAACCTGGGACATCACTCTAGCACAGCCTGAAAGCATCCGAAGTGACTTGGAGAGCTCAGACAGTCAGTCGGACGATGTGCCTGACATTACCTCGGATGAATGTGATTCCCCTTATCCCCAGACTGCTGCCTGCCTGCATCCCCCAAACGCCAGAGGTGCTGAGAGCCCAAGTGCCCATATTGGCCAGTGTGCCCAAGCAGAAGGGCACAGGCCAGAGGAGAGAGTCTCTACATTGGAGTGCATTGAGGCCCGAGTATGAGGCCGCTCTCTCCTGAGAAGAAGCACACTGATTGTTACTGCCTCTACTATGGTGAGGGCCACCCAGGAGTGGGGGTGATTATGTCATTGTTGGCTTTTGTTTCTGATTCCCCAGACTGCTGCCCTAACCTGACTCTGGGGAAATGGCATTTCTTACACGATAATAAACCCTTGATCTCTCTCTTTTTTAATTTATTGGTTCAAGCGCTTGGTGATGCTCTGTGAGTTGTGTAAGAGTGTACATAAAAGTGTGCGTGTACATCGTATGTCTGCCAAACATACGCCTAAAGAACGCCTTTAATAAAGATTCCTGTTGCCATTCATAGTGGATCCTGTCCTCCCTTTTCTTAGGACTAGTAAGTTCTTCTGAATTTTCCTTGTTGCGCTCCTGCCTTGGTGAAGCTTGTTCCTTGCCCTAAAATATAAGTGATGTACCTCTAACTCAGTCTGATTAGTGCTGTTGTGTAGAAGCCTGGGTGTGGCACACATATACTTCCAACAAGAGTAGGGTGAAAGTTTGAATTTGCTGCCCTCCAGAGGCTGCTTGGGTCCCTGCAGTTGCAAGTTTGCTTTGCATCATGACAGAGCACTCAGTGATACTGTGGTGTTGAATGCTCTGAGCCTATTGAAGTGATAAGGACACTTGACAACAATACACTTCATTTAGGAGGCATAGCCTGATGGAAATGAGTCCAGAGGAAAGCTTGATGCAGCTTGCAACTGGAGTGTGGCAAGTGACTGGATGGATGAAGTGAAACAGATGTATGTCATGTAGCAATAGCCCCACTCGGTACCCCCACATTGTATAACAGGAATGAGTGTAAAAGGCAGCAAAAGATAGCAGAAGCATAAAGGTGAAGGAGGCTCTTCGGAAAATATTTAGTTATTTATTTGACTCTTCCACATCCTGTTATATCCTGTATAAGCAGTTTTGTTCTTCTATGCGCGTGCATGCATGCACACACACACACACACACACACACACACACACACACACACACTTAACCCTTCATGCAGAGGTGTTTAGAGTGAATGCCTCTAAGAGGGCAAAGTGGAGATCCAAATATGTAGGAATACTATGTGGTACAGTCCCCTCAAGCCTATGTGGGTTTGTTTTCTATATTGAAAGCTCCCCAGTGTCAAACATTTCCTGCATGTAGGAAGTGGAAACTTTCTCCTGATAAAACTAGCTTTCCATGTTTGGGAGGTTATATGTCTTTAAAATGTGACTAATACTTTCATTCTGAGGATCCAGTACCATGTACTTGCTCTGACATTGTTCAGCAATACTGTACAGTACACTGTTCAGTAACCAAAACCCATTCTCTTTGCCTGGGCAGTTTCTGGTATCTGGTATACAAAGTTTTGTGTGCACAGGACAAGACACCTGCACCCGGCCTGAAGCCTGCATCCTCCTTGCACTACAGTTCAAGGGCTAGTTGTGAATGCTGCCTCCACAATACAAAATTCATGACTGAAGCACTTTACAGCCAAATTTTCCTACACTTCTATTCTTGTAGCCTTATACAAGATGCCCAACTGTTAAACTGCTGTTTGAATTTCTAAATATTTCAGCATTTTTCTCCTTAATGAGCTCTGGAGCAGAGCAGTTAAAACAAGTGCAATCAAGGAGAGGAAATAGCTGTCATTACTGCTCCATTCTAAAATTAGAAAGAGAAGGAGCAGCAGTACAGAGCAGCACCATTTTGGTAGTCCTGTACAGAAATGGATGGGGTGCTATCTGAGTTGAACCTAGTAATGAATGACTGTCAGTTTAGGATACTGGTGATGTGAATAATTGGCTATGTGTCCCTGACATACCAGTGATGGTGGCATGTAGAAGATAATACAAAAGTTACAATGAAAGTTCTCAAAAAACCCACACACAGCTGGAATACTGATAGCAGGCCTATGGGTGGTGAGAAAATAAGACACAGGATCTGTACTGCTGGACCAGTTCATATCTATCTCCCACAGTGGTGGCCAAATCATTCTAGGAAGTTCACATGACAGAGAATGATTCTGTGTTAAATCTTTTTTATCCTGCTCTTCACCCCAAAAAGGCTCCCAGAGCAGTTAACAAATGTTAGTCCCTGCCCCCAGGCTTGCAATCTCAATACACGACTCAAAAGGAAAACGGACTGGAAAGGAGGATGGAAAAAAGTAAACTCAGGTGCTATTTATTCCTTTAACTGGCCAGCTAAAATGAAAATATTTCAAGAAGAGGAACCAAAAGTTGCTTGTCTTCCAGTAATGCTGGTTGAGGGGCTCCACAGTCTCGTCTCACTTCTACAGCCTGGTGGAATGGTTGCTGTAGATAATGGCTGAAGAAGGAGCCTGATGGAGCTAATCTTCAAGCAGAGTGGACAGAGCGGCCCTGTAGTCTCATCTCTCCCCCCCCCCCTTCTCTGCTGCTGAATGGTAGTGAGTAGCCTCTGAACATGGTATTAACATTATAAATATGGATGTGGGAAATTTGGAGACTCCCTGAGTGTAATGTCAAAATACCATTGACCTTCAGCAGCTCCTGCCAAAAAATCCTATTGAAACACTGATTACCTTGTGTTTAAGAAGGAATCTCGCTCTAGCCCAGACTGGTTGATACCAGGATGTGCATGTGGTGATGGTGTGCTTTCATTTTTCTTGCAAGGCAGCTTCACTTGCTCTATTGAGTCCTCTGAAATGGCCTCCGCGAGTACCTGAAATTTCTCTGCTTGTGATTTGGATTGCCTGGAGATCTAAGGGAGACCTTGGGGAATGGATGACACTTGGAACTAGGCATTTTGGTCCTTCCCAGCTCTATGAGTCTGTTCTGTCTCTGTTGCGTGATGTGAAAAATTGGCAACCTCTTGAGGTTTCTGTTGCAGCTTAATAGCTGGAGGTACTTAGCTGGTGGGCATTGATAGTACAGTGGTACCTCTGGATACACACACCCCTGGTTGCATATCCTTCAGGATGCAAATTCGGCAAACCCGGAAGTATTTCCCTGGGTTTTGCCGCACACGCATGCGCAGAAGCAGTCTACCGTAGCACGCGCAGAAGCAGACCCTCCGGTTGCGGAATCCTCAGCATCCGACCGGAGCTCTGGAGCAGATCTCGTCCGCAACCGGAGGTACCACTGTATTATCCCAGAATCTGCAGTGCAAGCCAGACTCTCCTATTGGTGAATGAGATGGGAAAGCTAAAAGCCAGCAGCAAAGGAAGAAAGCAAAGGGGGTAGTTCAGTGGCAGAGCACATGCTTGCATGCAGAAGATCCTAGTTTCAACCCATTGCATTTTCAGGTGGTGTAGGGAAATTTCCCTTGTTTGAAACCTGGAGAGCCGGTCACTGCTGACAACGCTGAGTTAGCTGGCCCTATATTCTGATTCTATATAAGGCAGCTTCCTATATGTCCTATATGTTCCTAAGTGGTTTGCTCTCTCTTCACTCACCTCAGTTTGAAATTGGGTAAAAGAGACATACAGACAGAGCAGACGAGTTCAGGTTCTAACAACAACAACAACAAACAAACAAACAAACAAATGAATACATATACCTTGCCCATCTGGCTGGGTTTCCCCAGCCACTCTGGGCAGCTCCAAACAGAATATTAAAAACACAACAAAACATCAAACATTAAAAACTTCCCTAAACAGGGCTGCCTTGAGATGCCTTCTAAAGGTCTGGTAATTGTTGTTCTCTTTGACCTCTAGTGGGAGGGCATTCCACAGGGTGAGCGCCACTACCAAGAAGGCCCTCTGCCTGGTATCTGCCTGGGCCAAGGCAGTTTACAGGTCAGCACCAACACTTTGAATTGTGCTCGGAAACATACTGGGAGCCAGTTGGTTGACAAAGAGAAGTCTTAACCAAGTATTTGGCTAATAAACATCCCTTTAAGTTTGGGGGGGAGGTATTGGGTTGTTTTTGTTTTTATTATGTATTTTGTGTTTTTATATTGTATTTTTATGCTGCGAAGTGCCCTGAGATCTTCAGATGGAGGGTGATATAAAATTAGATAGCTAGCCAGCCAGCCAGCCTTAGGAAACTACCAGAGCACATTTGCTGTTAGTGGTATGGCTCACATTGCCTTAGAAGAGCACCAGATGTTTGTGCGCCTGCTTGCTCCTCACACTTCCTGTATCTCTTGGTAAACATATTAACTTTTAAAAGCTATTATTTTCAAATGTTTTACAACAAACACAGGGAAAGAGTAGTAAATACGCAGTTTCTTCTAAGCACAGTTGCATAAATATTTGAAACCAGGGAATCAGAACATGCATGAAACGAAATGTGCAAGGTGCTACAATAACCAAATTGCCTGAATCATCACAAAGAAATTCTGACTCTAAAGCACTTCTAGAGGTTGGAAGGTGGGCATTGTGGTTCGGCTTTCCAGAGTGTGTGAGGGATGAGGCCAAGTGGCTTCTGTGAGAGCAGTGCTGGCTGCGTAGTCTCCTATAAGAACTACAAATTGCTGTGTGTGTATTTTTGTCTGGCAAATGGTGGTGGCACTATAGCAAAGTGAATTCAAGAAGCCAATGGCCCTAAGAATAGACACGCAGAAAGATTGTTGTGCACCTGACTCTGCTGCCTTTGAATTTGTGACATCCGGAATTGCAAGTTTGGGCACCTTGAAATGCAGGGCTGATCAAAAGATATTCAAGTTACTGCTCTGGAATGACACTCCTGATTCTATTTTGGAATGCACATGAGCTTTTCAAAGCCATGTTTTCTGTCTCAAAAGTTTTGCAGGTGGGAGGAAGAGAAATAAATAGCAAAACTCTTGCAGTGAAAAGCATGCAGTGGGGGGCAGGGTGGGAAGTTTAGATCAGACGAGCCACTGGAGTCTGAGCATGTTAAGTCAAGCTGACATACCTGGGGAGCAAGTCAGGAAGGCTGGAGCAAGGAACTCCAGAGTGGGTGGGGTTTGGGAGGTGAATCACATTTCCTGCGGGAAGGAGAAGGTGGAGTTTGGCCCTTTGTTCTAGAGCCTGGAGAGCTGGTCAAACAGGAAGAGCTGATTTCAAATTGCAGTTGTAGGGCAGGAGGAGGAGGAGGAGGGTTGATGCTGAGAGGCAGGCGGCAGCCAGAAGAAGCGCGAAATAGGTGGATGGTCAAGAAGTGCCAAGGCAGCGGCAGCTGCAACAAGGCCAGCTCCCAGGTGCTCTGCAGAGACAACAAGAACAGAGGACTTTAACTCAGATGTATTTTGATGGCCTGATCCCAAACTGCAAAGATGTGTCGGCTGGGTGAGTTGGCCCCTCTCCAAAGTCAAAGGCAAGCGGGGCAGGGCGGACCCTTGGCACTTCCCTTCCCTAGAAAGGTGTCAGTACCTTCACGCTTCCTTGCAACAGTGCCAAGTGTCCCAGGATGCAACCAAACGCAGCTTAAGAGATTTGGCTCAGCATCTTCAATGGCAGCCAACCTGGCCACCCTCTGGCTAGTGGACTACATCTCCTATTAGTGTCAGCCAGCAAGGCTGTGCTGGTCCTGGGACTGATGGGAGTTGCAGCCCAAAACATCTGGAGGGCACAAAATTGGCGAAGGCTGTTCTGTGGCATCCAAAGGGATCCTAGGGTTCAGCTCTCCCATCACAGGCCTAAACACCATGCTTGTGCAGCAGGGATAAAGGCAAAGACATGGCTATTATTTCGTTTAAATAGGGCTTTCAAGATGCAGGAGCTTTCCAGAACAGTTGACAATGTTGAGCAAATTTCAACCCATGCAAAACATTCCCAGCAACACAGGTTTGCTGCAACCCTCCAGCACCACATAATCTAGGTTTTAAGGGGGCATAGTGAGGGGTGGGAAAGGGCAACTTCTAAATAGGGTTGAGCTCCAGACCCTCATTTTACAAATAAGCGGCAGGATTGTGATCCTTGTGTATGCAATGGAACCGATTTGGATTGTGTACATGCGACAGAATGCCTCCCTGCTGTGGTGTGAATGTTTATTCAAGTTTAAATCTTGATTTACTAGTCCTAATTTTGGCACCTGACATTCCAAGGGAGTTGGAACGAGAATTAAGTTTTAGGTTGGATACATGTGTGCACATGCACACACCACCCAAACTGCATGCTGGGTATATGGTTTTATTTATTAATATAATATGGGGGGGGAATCATGTACTATATGAGGTCAAGGCATAGTGTTTGAGAAAGTGATTTGCCTAAGGCAGGCTAGTAGAATAAAAATTGATCTCCTATTTTCTTCAGCTCTTGGTGGTTTTTGTTATTTAAAAACAGCTTTCGTTGGAACCATCAGCACACATGGGACTTTACAAATTTTCACAATCCCCCCCTGCCCCAAAAGGCAGGCACCTGTCCCTAAGGTGCTTAAGTGAAATCTTGACAAGTGAAGAAAACACTTGTGCCCCCTGGGAAATCACCTGTCTACAAAGATGATTTCCAGAACATATTCTTGAGAAGTACCTGCCCCCACCGGTTACCACATTGACCTGCAAGAGCAGAAACAAGAGTCTAAACCACTAGCATGCTGAATGTCCTTTGCAATCTTACCTTCTCCCTCCTCCCACCCCAAAACCCTACTTGTATGTAGCCTGTAGACTTTGGGATGTTCTGGCAGGAAGATGACCTTGATTGCTGTTTGCTGTTTAACGAGTGGTTAATCTTTAAAGACACAGACTTGTTTTCCAAAGGAAATGCCACCTTGCCGGGACTTCCTTATGGCGCTTGAGTCAACATGCCTGAATGTTCTCCATAAACCCTTAATCCAATGGTGTGAAGTTTTCCCTCTGAAAAGGTGTCTCTGTCTCCCCACCTCCTCTCTCTGTCTCTCTGCCTTGATCTGTGGAAGGTGGCTCTGCATCTTTCTGTTCTGCAACACAGCTGAGGTTCCTTCCCTTCGGCCATTTCTGGAAGAGAAGTGTTGATTCTGAGGCCTGGAATGCCTGACAAGTCCGGAGGTCTAGAAGTTGTACCTTTCGTCAGGACTCCCAGCTGCCATCTGACACAGCCCAGCCCAATGGTTTTTCAACCTTAGATTCCCAGATACTGTTCAACGCCAACTTGTATCATCCCATTGGCTTCAGGGACTGGGGCTGATGGGAGTCCACAACAGCGCCTGGGTAGCCAAGATTGAACAACATTGGCCTAGCTTACAGTTACGCCTCTGAGAGACCTTCCCTGTGCCCCAGTCCAAAGAGCAATAAAGTATGCACACAGTGCAAATATTGTATAGGTACAGATAAGCACCACAGGGGAATATTGAGAATGATTCCAAACTTGTTCCTGCATCTGAGTTAGGTTAACTTGCCTTCCTAACCATTGACTCTTGCAACTGTTAACCTATTGTGCTGCTCCCTCCCTCCCCATATCCAGTATTTTTCATTAAGCAAAATGTATATCATTCTGTATATTGGGCACTACACCAGCAATCTGGCAAGATAAATGGTTGCTGTTAATGGGCAAAGATGCACTGGGGCTGGAAATAGAAAAGGTGTAATTTTCCAGTACAATTTGTATATCTTTGCATATGGTAGTGCATTGTGTATCTTGATTTATAGTCTCATTTCTATCCTGTCTTTCTCCAAACATACAATGAAAGTACAAAGTCACCATAAGAAAGCAAATGGTGTGATAAATCAGCAAAAAGTGGGTCCCCTAAAACCTGTTCTATAGTCTTACAGGATTTTTTTTAAAAAAACTGTTTTGCCAGAAGCTTCCACCTGCCTGGCTGAGGCTTCTGGGGGAGTTAGCATGGTGTCACCATAGAGTCGGTCCAAGATGTAGCCATTCAATAGCCTCCTGCATCAGACCTTTGGGCCACGTAGCCCAGGGCTAGGGAATCTGTGGCTCTACCGAAGTTGTTGGACTACAACTCCCATCATCCCTGGCCATGCTGATAGGAGTTGGAATCTAATATTATCTGCAGGACCCCAGGCTCACCAGTAGGAATAGATTTATAGAGTTGGAAGGGATTTTGAAGCTCATCTACCGTAGCAATGTGGGAATGTTTTGCCCAATGTGGGGCTTGAACCCATGACCCTGAGATTAAGAGTTTTAAGCTTTACCAATTGAGCTATAAGAACATAACACAGGGACCTAGTACTGACTCAGGCTCTTGGTCCATCTTGCTCAGTTCTGTCTACATTGACTAGCAGCAGCTCTTGGGACTGTCGGTCAGAGCAAGCAAGATCCTTCCCTGGAATACTTTAAAAGGAGATGGTTTACCCTCCAATTATCCTGTTTTCATCTTGATTTTCAGGAGATATTGTATGTGTCTGTGGTAACTCCAGCTGAAACACAGCATAGGCTTTGTAAATCAGGAGCCTACCAAATCTGCAATGTTTTAGCTCTTTATTTAAAGTATTTATTTATATTCCACCCCCCCCCTTAGGGCTTAGACCTCCCAAGGTGATGTGCAACTAAAGGAGATACAATTAAAATGCTTTGGAAAGGGGTTAGAAACATAGGAATCAGAATCACTGGCATTAAAATGTTGTCAAACAAAGGCAGGATGGAACAAAATGGACCTCATGGCTTGTTTTGAATGTGTGGGTTGAAAGGGCCTTTCATAGCTTCTGCCCTTGTTTCTGCCACACTAGTAAAAGTATTTTTACTCATTTTCCTGTCACACTCAGCATGTGCCTTATCCTCACCCCCCAAAAAAACTTTCTCTGCCAGTGCCTTTCTTCCCTTGATCTTCTATATGTGTTTATTCCTCCGATAACAGCTTTTCCCTCTTACCTCTTTTCTTTCTATTTCCATTCTCTCTATTTCTATCTATTTCCTCCTCGCCCACTATATTGCTGCCCAGCAACTGTGTTTCTCAGATGAGGCACCACTGAGAGTGCCATTTGCCCCAGAGTTGCATTTAGCCTGTACTAGAAACAGGCCTTTAGTGTCTGAGTTCCAGCTCTCTGGAATAAATGGCCAGCTGAAATCCGGCAGCCGCCTGGTGTGTTGATGTTTAGGCACCTACTGAATACCTTGTTATTTAGGAAGGCTTTTCCCCAACCATTTATGGATTATCATTTTTATATTGAATAAAATTGTTTTGCTGGTTGTTGAATTGTTTTTGTTGCTTCTGAAGCTTGTGTTTTCTTCTGCTTTTGTCCTGGACCCCACTTTGTTGGCTTTAAGCTGTGAAGTGCTCTATAAAGTTGTATGATAATAGCATTTTCAATCTTAAGCTTTTATCTCACTTTCTAGTTTCCTTCAGCACCCCTGACCCTTTCAAAGGAAGGAGACCTTCCTTTCTTCTTCCCCTTTGAACTTCTCTGTCTCCCAGGGGCCGCCTTTACACAGCAGGAGAGGCTGCCTTTGGTCCAATCCAGCCCAAAGGCTCTAGCAGGGCAGGCAAGTGAGGAGGTCCTGCACAGGCTGTGGCACTGAGACCCACTTGAAAGTGGCCCGAGGCCCACAGTTTGAGGAATCCTGAGCCCTGTGCATTGAACATGTGGTGTGTGGTTTGCCTCGTCGCCATGAAGAAAAATCTGCTTGCCTGCACATCTTGTTCCCACCAAAGGCAGATCAGAATCTAGACTAGGGTGACCCACTATTGCCCACCAGTCCATGGCACTGGGTTGCTGGGCTGTACCACTCACGTACAAGAGGGAAGGGAAATTCCATTCTAGGGATTCTTAGGGAAGGATCAACATAAAACTGCCATGTTATATCAACTCACGTGATGCTTTTATACAAATCTGTGGCACAGCCACACTTGGCGTCCTCCATTTATATACAGTAGTTCTGTGACCTTTCAAAAGGGATACTGTAGAATTGGGGAAGGGGCAGAAAAGGGCAATAAAGGCAGCCATCAAGCAGCTGAAAGAAATTCCCCTCCCTATGTGGGAAGATTATGATGATAGGGACCTGAACTTTCTAAACTAAGGTTTAGAGCAGGGGTCGGCAAACTAAGGCCTGAGGGCCGGATGCGGTCCCCCAGGCTCATAAATCCGGCCCGTGCCACGAAGCCAGAACCTACTGCGAAGCCGAGACTCCCGGCGATGGTGATGGGAGGAAGAGGACGAGTGGCGGTGGCTCTGCCAATCAAACGCCGCACCTGGTTTGGTTGGCAGAGCCGCTGCTGCTCGGTCTCTTCCTCCTGTCGCCATTGCTGCCACCACCCTGGTGCTCCTGCGGGCCAGAGACCGGAATGGATGAGCTCGCTCTGCCTACCCACTTCACGAGAAGCAGCAGCAGTGGCGGTGGTGGCGGCAGCCCCTGGGGAGGTAAGTACAACGCCTTCTTTCTCTAGGCGGGGAGGAAGCCTGTTCCGCGCCACCACTGCCAGCCCTTCGGTGAATGAGGCAAGCGGCAAACCGAGAAGGTGGCTGGTGTGTGTGTGTATGTGTGGAGGAGGACTACTTGCCCCCCTGTCACTGTGCATAGGAATTTGGTTTTTTAAATATATACATATATAGTCTGGCCCTCCACAAGCTCTGAGGGACAGTGGACCGGCCCCCTGCGTAAAAAGTTTGCTGACCCCTGGTTTAGAGAACGGGTAAGTACTGGCGTGGGGAGGGAGACATGATGCCTGGCATGGAAAGGGGGAGGTTTTTTAAATTTCTAACTAGCTTGCTTTTATTGTGCTCCCAATGGGAGGAAGGGCAGGGCAATAAGGGTGAAATAAATAATAATTTTCCTCTGGCTTTGTTTTACTTTGCAACATTCCATGCTCTGGGTCTAGGTGAAACAGTGGCTTGTGAGCCAGACTCAGTCCTGGAAGAAAGACCTCGCCTTCCTCTCTTTCAGGTCACCTTGATTCCAGCAGCACCCAGAAGCTCTTGATGAAAACAGGACTCATCCTGATAGTCATTGGCCACCTAAACTTCATCACCAGCGCTCTGGTCCATGGGACGGTGCTGCGGCACATTGCCAACCCGCATGACACCATTTCCCTGCAGTACGCCATCTCCAACATTGTGACCGTGATCTCTGCCATCTTGGTACGCCTTTTCTTGCAGGGTCTTTGCTGGAGGAGGGAAGACTGATGCGCCTTCTCAGAGAGGGTGCCCTTGAAGTTCTAGGAAATGAACTAAATGTGCTCCAGTTTGGGATATGGTTGGCAGAGAGCAATTAAAAGTTGTTGTAGTAGTATCTTGCAGTGTAGTCCGCCCCCAATGGTGTAGCTGAGTCAACCAACCCCTTTCCTGGCTTCCATACAAGTAAATGGTTGCTATTCACTCTTATGGTGGGGGAAATGATGTGCTTTTAGGGTAGTGAACCTGTGTTCTGTTTGAGGTTGGGGGCTTCTGGTTTACCGTGGGAATGGGCAGAGCCAAAATTGGGGGAGCACTCTTTTTTGCCCTCTTCTTTAGTCCCCCACGTGCAAATAGATGGTGCAAAGTTCTCAAATGTGTTTTATTTGCACATATGGCCCCTTGAAAGCACCATTTGGATTTTGGGAATTTGGTTTCCCACACGTACAGCCCAGCTTGTAACCTTGTAAAACTCTTTACGGTGTGTTATTTCCTGTCATCTGTCACCCCTTTGCAGACAATCTCCTGTGGAATAGCAGCAATTGTACTCTCCAGATATGTATCCGGGAAATCACTGGTAAGAAACCCCTCTCTTGGAGCAGAATCATCTCCCTTAAGAGGCAGGTCATGTTTCCAAGTGGAGGAGCCCTTCAAGGCTCTTAGTTACACCCAGCTGTTTATCGAAGCCTTGACCTTCAGGCAGGGGACCCTCTTTTTCATGAGACCCACCCCCAGCTAGGTACTCTCCTATCTTAAGTTACTGTCAGCTCAGCTGCCTGCCCCACCCAGGATATGAGATGATGGCATGGAAAGTTTGATAGCTTCAGAAGTTGTAAAATATCCCTGCTGGCTGCAGCTCAAGAAACAGTGGGGGGAGGAAAGAGCCCCACCCAAGAACGATTGGTTTCCACATTGCTACCTTGCAATCTCTTTGACTCCTTCCTGGGGATGCTCCGGGGGGGGGGGCAGACCCACTTTCTGGGATAGTGGCTGTGCCAATTTCTGTGTGGGAATCCTTGGCTTGGGGAGGGGACGGGCATAGAAGCCAGGCTGCAGGTTTTGAGGTGTGCCGTGTTTAATGCCTGGCATCTCAACTTGGCTTTGAGAGAGTGGTGATTAAGCTGTCCACAAATTTTTAGAAATATATAAATGAATGAATGGAGCCCAAACACAACAGTGAAACAAATACTTTGCATGTTCCTGGGAGTTTTTGGGTGTCCAAGAAACCTGAGCTTTGTGCTCAGCTCCCAGATGATTCACCCCAACCTCAGAGTGTCCTTCCCCATGGTCACTTTGGGTAGGATTCGGACCCCTTGCTCCCTGTTGCAGCAAGCCATGTGTGCCTGGCCTTTTGGACTAGCAGACCCACCACTGTGTTCTCTCCATTGCAGAGATGGGCCGTTTTCTCCCTCAGCGTCAGCAGTGCCCTCCTCTCGCTGTTCTGCTCAGTGGGGCTGGCTGTCGCTATCATCTTCACATTCCTCAACAACGGGCGATCCCTCCTGGCTCGTTGCACCTTTGCCAACGTGGAGATCATCCAGATTGCGCACGAGTGCCCTTTCGACCCCACCCGGGTCTACGTAAGTCTGCCAAGTGGGCTCCTGCCATGAGGGACCTCTTGGAAGAGGCAATGGGAGAGGTGCTAAGATGGAGGGGGTGGGGTTATAAAAGGCTTCTAGTGTAGGGTTAGGGTTCTAGCATGGTTTAGTTCCTAACCTCTGGGGGCCCTTTAACACTGTTCCTTTTTCCTGCTGAGGATCCTCTGCAGTTTGCAGAAGTCTCTAGAGTCCATGCACCCTCATTCAGCTAATGCAAGACCTTAGCTGGGTCATCTCTTGCATTCCCTTGTCGCCCCACCTGGGATTGTGATATGCTCTGGCCCTGGATTGCATGGGTTGATTACAAATGGCCTTCTTGGTTCTATGAGGCATTGAGTTTTGACTCCAAAAATGTGAAGCCCACACCCCCCCCCCGGTCCACTTTCCTCCCTTCCCACAGAGCTCTGCTTTGGTCCTTTGGGGCATCTCCTTCTTCCTGGATGCCGTGGAGATCATCTTCAGCATTCGATGCTTCCTGATCACCCTTGCACTCCTGAATCTGAGGCTGTGTCGCAGGCGGACGCGCAAGAAGAAGGTACAAATCTCCTTGCACCACCCTCCTAATTCAGGTTCTTGTCTCCTTTTATCATGTGCTTTGCAGAAGGGTTTGGTGTGCCATTCCTCTACTCTACCACCACTCCCAAATTCTGATACTGTAGCTCCTTGCACCTCCAGAAGTTTCTGGATTACAACCCCCAATTGTTGGCTAAGATGGGCTGATGACAGTCCAGTAGCATCTGGAGGGCCAGAGGTGCCCCACCTGTGTAATAAAACAAATAAACTGGAGGCAGGATCTAAGATCTGAGACCAAGGGAGGCAGGTGAAGATAACATTGGGGACTGCTCTAGCCAGACTGTCCCCTTCCCCACCCAACTTTACATGTAATATCATTTGTTTTAACCCTTTTAACCTCCTAGGGTGCCTTGGCAGAAAGGCAGTATAATAGATGCAATGAATAAGTGAATAAATGCCACAATGCAGGGAACATCTGTGGCCCTTCAGGGTTTGCTGGGCCCCACCAATTCTAACCCTAACCCACTGGCCTCGTTGGCTGGTGGGAGTCTACCAGCCCCTCTGGTTATGTCAGTTGCCTGCTTCCATTCTTCACATTGGCCTTTGCCAGCTTGGATGCCTTCCAGATGTTTTGGACTACAGCTCCCCATCAGTCCCAGTGACGGTGGCTGTGCTGGCTAAGGCTGATGATAAGCTGCTATCCAGAATATCTAGAGGGCACCAAATTAATGGTGGCAGCTTCAGATGGTAGGTGAATGGTCTGCAGCAGAGCCTTTTCTCTGCAAACTAAAAGCAATTATGCAGGGCAGCCGAGGCTCTTAATACTGGCCTTCTCCTCTGATGCAGCTGGGACCCTGAAACTCCTGGATCCAATTACGCCTGTCAGAATCTTGTCAAATATTCAAATTCAAGCCCTCTGGGGCCTTTGAACCACCTCTGAATAATTTGGCCAGTGTCAAAGAATTAGCAATTTGCAACTCATTGGTAAATTTGCATCTTGTTAATTCTGGCCTTACCTAATTTGCAATATACCTGCCAATAACAGAACCTTTCTATCATTTGTGCACCAGTGTGTCTGTGTGCCAGCTCCATATACACCACCCGGACAGTGACACTGTGACCTGATTTGGCACATAAGAGCCTGGCTGCTGGATCTGGCCAAAGGGGGGCCATCCTGCCTCTTCTGGGGAGCCCACAAAGCAGCGCCTGACTGCTGTGATTCCCAGCAACCGATATAGCACAACTGCATCTTATGCACATTTAAATTGCATTCTTTCAACCGCACATGGTTGAAGGACGGCTGGCTGAAGTCCCACAAGTGAAATGCAAGAATGGCAGAGTGTTTTTAAGCTTTCTGTCTTGCTGGGGGGGCACACAAGGCCCTCTTGGTGGGCCTTTTTGGGGATGCTCTTGCAGTGCTGTCCCAAGTTCCTGCAAGATCTTGCAGAAGTATCCCTATCATGCTGGAGCTGGTGTTCTGAGTGAGTCTTGCCCTGCAATCAAGGCAAAGGGCTTAAAAGCTCTTTTTGCATGGGGAAACTGAGGCCGAAAAAGTAGCACCTTCAACTGAGCCCAGCAGAGTTGTTTAAATACGAGACAGCGGCACATCACAGACATCTGTGGTGACCTAGCTGCCATATTTACTCTGATGAATGCCAATGGGATCTGTTCCAAACTCTCATTAAAGTTTTAATCAAAGGAATGTGGTCCAATGATCTAGACGTCTGTTATCTACAAACTGCCCCCCCCCACCCGTGAACAACTGGTAACTGTCATGACAAGTGAGCTTCCTGATCTGGTGAACTCCTCCTGCCCCCTTGCCCAGTTTGCCATGTGATGACTGTTCCCTCATGTGAGAAGCTTGAGTATTTACCCCCTTGGTGAGCTATTGTTTTCCATGAGATTTCCCTTGTGTGGTTATAAAAACAGCAACACGTTAATTCTGAGAAACAGCAATGAAGTGGTTTTGCCACACTTGGACTGTTGTTAATTCCGGCCTCTTTGATTTATAGGTCTCCTTGCAGATTGTCATACCCGAGACCAGAGAAAGCTGCGAGGGCCACAATCTCCTGAGGTTGGACTGCATGGAGACGGCGCGGCTCTAGAGGCCACTTGCCGCCCAGATTGCGGCTGCTCTTGTGGAAGCACCTCCACTCTTGCAGTGTCATCTTCCTCTGCTTCACAGTCCAGCCTCACTCCAGTCTGCATGGACGTGGCCCCTCGTGCTTCCTCTCTGCAGTGGGCGAGGCCCAAATCTTAGCAACTGGGCTCCAGAAGCGGGAGAACAGTGGCCTCCCTCGAGGCACAAACCTTTTACTGCTCTGATTAGCACTCTGGTTGCTTTGTGCTGAAAAATCGACCCCAAGCGCTCCTCTCCTCCGGAATGAAGGGAGCTGCGTGGCTCCCGTGAGCATCTGAAATGACTCTGCGGGCCATTGCACTGAGACAAAAAAATACCTTTTATTTTTGAAGCTATTAAAAACAAACAATGCCTGTGGTTCCCTTCCCCCTCCCGCTTCCTGCATGCACTCCTGTGATGGATGGATGAAGGACTGGTGCTTCCATTTCTGCAATGGGGTGGAGCTGGATTCTTCTCCGGAGCGGAGGGGTGGCAATACTCTCAGCCGTTTCTGAGGTAGAAAAGGGGACTGGAGCTCTGTCGTGAGCAAACAGCCCTCTTTGAAGAAGGAGGGTGGTGGGTGGGATGGCATTGATCAACAAATGCTTCCTTGGACTAATCGGGGGACAAATTTTGACAGGGGAGACTCTGATTCTTGGAAGCTATTTTGCATTAATTTAGAAGGCAATGAAAACAGATCTATGGAAGACGCCCTTTTCCTTCTAAAAAGGCATGGTAGCATTTGTTTGTGAAATTGTAAATTAAACTGACACTGCCTTCAGTATGTTAGAAGGGCCATCTGCATTGAAGATTGGGAAATTTAAATTTAATGCATTAATTTAACCACTGACAGGTTAAGAAACAGCTAATTAATCGGCTAAACAACTTGTACATCAGTCTCTGCCAACCTTGTGCCCTCTATGTTTTGGATTATGACTTCCATCAGCCTCAGCATCATATGGTTGCATGAGGCTGGAGCTGATGGGAGTTGTAGTCCAAAACATCTGGAGTGCACCAGGTTGGCAGAGGCCATGGCAAATGGTCCCAAACCTTACCACCTTCTGCCCCACTGGCCATTTTCTCTTGCCTCACAGCTCCTTCTGCTTCCTCTCCAGCCTTGGGGTCAATTACAAAGGGCACCATCTCTCAGGGCCCCTCTGAATGCCAACCCCCAATTTTAGCTTCCTGCTATTCATCCACGCAGAACAGCATAAAACATTCCATCACATCTTGGATATTAGTGCTGGACAGCAAGCTTGTGATGATGACCTCCATTTCTGAAACAGTTGTGTGGGCTGTACCATCCACTGTACTTGATGCCTTTACATTTCCTCACCCAGTTAATCCTGCTTGCCACGCATGCAGGGACACAGTCTCCCCAACCTACTGCTAAAGTTCTAAGCCCATGTCCACTGAGCCCCCCCCCCACCAATTGCAAATACTCACTGAAATAGCAGGGCAGGGAAGAATGGACTTCAGTGCACATGTGGTGGGTGGAGTGAGTCTAAAGCTGTTGTCTGGGCATGCTCTATGCTTCTAGAGATGAATGGGTTAACAAAAAGGCATTCCAGAGCTGGAAGACCATTGGGGTGAGTAGTGTGTGGGGAGCAGACTGATTCATTAGTGCAACAGTTCTCCTGGGTAGGCTGGGGTTCATCTGGGCACGCCATACCTGTTGCCTGAGCCCCTCCCCACGGTGTCTCCAGCCACACCCTGAGAACCCCAGCCTTCATTTAAAGTGGACTTTCAGCTCTTGGTAATGGTTGCTCCCTGCTTGCCCTCCCCAAGAGCAGAAATAAAAGCCGAACTCCATAGAAGCAGAAATGTGGGTGGGTGTTCACTAGGCCACATGTATGCAAAGGAACAGCTTTTGATTGCCTGGTTCCAGATTTGCCATTTATTTCTTTGCAAAGCACACACCCATGGGTTGTGTGGCCAAGCCCTGCATGGTTCTTGGCTGGGAAGTGAGGCAGCCAGATCTGGCCAGCCTGCACAGGCAGTAGCCCAGCTGCCTGCTTCTGATCTCTCACCCACAATGCAGCAACAGGAACTGCCTCACTGAAGTTCAATGTGGGGCCTGGCGCCCCCACATGGTGAAACATGCAACATGGGCGACACGTCTGTTTTTTGAGGCCTCAGTACTGTACTCTTATTAGTGCCAGCTGAATCCGAGCCATCTATGTGTATCAAATTGTACAGTTGGAAGGGACCCTTGAGGACCATCTAGTCCAACCCCCTGCAATGTAGGAATATGCAGCTGTCCCAAACAGGGATCGAACCTGCAACCTTGGCATTATCAGCACCAGCCTCTTAACCAACTGAGCATATTAATACTGGGTCAAATCTCACACCCATTCGTTGGTCTTAACTGAGTCATTGCTCTCTCACAGCCTTCAATCTGTAAAACAGGGAATGAGAAGATTGGCCTACCTTACAAGGATGGTGGTGAAGGATTAACTGGTTATGCTCAAGAGGAAATTGAAGACTTTTTATCTGCCCAGGCCATTGGACGGGGGTAGACATTGGTAGACACTGGAGTTGTATGACTGTGGGGTATTATTAATTATTATTATTATTATTCACTGGAGATTGTTGTGTTTTTATGTTGATAACTGCCTGTCTTGGACATCTTTCAGAGAGGGAGTTGGGATATAAATAAAACTGATAAATAAATTACAGACATGCGAAAGTGCTGAAGGGATGTGAATGCCTAACCTTGGCTGTTGAGGGGTTGGCTTCTGTAGCTGTTCCTCTATGGGCAGTCTTGAGACCCAGATGAGTCCCTTGCAGCTTTTCAGGGTCCGATGAAGGGACCCTCTCCCCAACTGCACCAGGTACTCTAAGCTGTGCCCCCCTGAGACAGCAAATGTCGGAAGGCTTAAGGAAGGTGGCTTGGGCTATTCCTTTCAGTGGCACTTGGAACAGAGGTCAGGGATGATGCTCTGCCCTTCCTGAAACAAACGCACAAGGAAGGTGTGGGTTACGAATGAACCAACTATATAAATTGCCCTACATGCTGTCAATGTCTGATTCCTTCTCAGGTTCTTTATATGTTGATCTGCGGGCACCTGAAGGCCATCGAGGCCCAGCACCTTTCAGTGAGACAGGATTGGTTTGCGTTCAAGCACCCTTGAAAAGTGTGAGACTGCTCCATGTGAATCGGACAACAACCAGGGTTTGCATGTAGTGTAGGCGAAAAAATACTAGCTCTATACTGGAAAGAGGTGCTCCTAAATGATGCGACCGTGTATATTTGTGCTTACATTACATTGGCCTGTGCCAACCTGGCGCCTGCCAGATTTATTGGGTGACAACGCCCAAGAGCTCCAGCCAACAACTGCTGGCTGGGGCTGATGGGAATTGTAGTCCAATACATCTGGTGGGCACCAGGTTGACAACGGCGGTTTTATACGTAATATATTCTCCTAGCCAGGGTCGAGAAGCCAACAGCTACACAGAGTACTGAGCAAATGACCAGTGCTAGTCCTGCTCATTGTCCCATCGTATCTTTTAACAACCCCCCCCCCATCTCCTTCTTCCTTCTGAGATTTCATTCAGTTTCCCAAGAGTCTCCCTTGGCAGCCCCAAATCCTAGAGGGCTTGCCTTACAGAAAGAGACAGTGCAAGGTTCTCAGGAGGCTGAACTGGACCCCAGGCAGCATATTCTGCTCCTGTAATTAAGGACGTACACACACGCACACACACACATGCAGTCACAGTTATAGTGCATCACAAGCAGCAGTCAGGTGTGGAAAACAGTTTGCAAAACCCAAATGCCAACACCTCAGGAAATGAGCTGGACTGTGTGCTCCACCTTCTTGCTGCCACTGTCCCGACCACGCAGGAGCCCCCCACCCCCACATCAGTGTCACATTCACACACAACTACAGTGTTCAGGAGAGGGGGAGAGAGGAAACCTGTGAGTCAGAAGACAGAAATACGTCGGCAGTGCCGTTTGCCTCCTTGGGGACATGTCCGTTACCCCAAGGGGAGAACTGGGAAGCTGGTCACCTCCTTGGGGGAGGGGAGAGACCGTGAGCCAAGTGAGGTGGTGGTGGTGGTGCCGCCTCCGCTTCCGAAAGCCGCCTTGTCCTGCCGCCTGCTGCTGCCGCTGCACAGGGAAGACAGGGCGGGGGGCGCTCAGAACTGGGAGGCGCTGCTGGGGTCACACTGCAGCAGCCTCACAATGGAAGGATCACTCTTGGCGCCCTTGATGAACTCTTCCAGGGACAGTTTGCCTGGGGAGGAGAGACAGGGGAGAGCAGAATGAACACGCCATCCAGAAGGGAGCCTAGAACGTCATGGGCTCAGGACCGGCTGCGGCAGACCGGGGATCAGGGCCCATACCTGCGACAGGTGACAGAGAAGGCACAGGACTCCCAGGAGCCCCACCTTTTATGGGATTCCCTGAGATTGAAGATTTGCCATGTCCAATTTGTCCAACCCAGTGTGCAGTTAACATTTCTCTTTAGGCTGGCTTTTCATCTTTCAGCATCACAAGAAGCATGCAGAGGTTTCCTGTCACCTCTCCTCTTGTTTTACTGTTTATTATCCTACCTCTTCCCCATGGCAAGATTCCAAGGTCAGCCAGTGACCACACCTGAGCACCTGCTTAGCTTTCCTTAGGTTGCTGCATTATATTTATAGGTAGGCTCCAGAGCTATCTATCTATCCATCCATCTACCCGTCATCTATCTCACAGCTGCACTCGCAGTGGTTGATGGGAGTTGTCCAAACCATCTAGACTGGTAGTTCCCAAAGTGGCAACCACCTTGCAGGTGAGTTAGCAGGAAGAGATCTTCCTTCTCCAGGGCTTCAGACCAGGGGGCATTCCCCAATCCTACACAGAGATGCGCTTCGGGATTGAACCTAGGACCTTCTGCATGCAAAGCAGATGCTAAAACCTGTCCTTGCAGCAGGAAGGCATCTCGGCTTTCCTTCCCTGCCTCCCGCCACCTTTGACCTCCAGCTTTGCCAAATCACTGTGTGGGTCATCCTCCTGTCA
Organism: Zootoca vivipara; assembly: GCF_965207765.1. Classification (NCBI taxonomy): domain Eukaryota; kingdom Metazoa; phylum Chordata; class Lepidosauria; order Squamata; family Lacertidae; genus Zootoca; species Zootoca vivipara. The sequence continues at coordinate 54,294,299 of NC_142589.1, read as the reverse complement.
CTCTCTCTCTCCCCCCCAACTGATATATTTAATCAGCATGCCTGCCTTTCCATCTAAGAGCTCTGGATTTAAGGATGATGGTTGCCTCTTAATCTTTCCCTCCTTTCATTTACCATCATTATTGGTATCCATCTGTCGGAAGATTTTCTCCGTCCGCTTCTCAGGAGTTGACTCATCTTCAGGCATCTTCATCACAGACGAGACCATTTTGTAGATGGCCTGCGGAGAAGGAGCAAGGAACCAGTTGAGACACAAATCCCGAGCTGCAGCCCTGCGGGGACGGTCAGCTTAAGCAAGGAGTTCTCCCTCTTGAGCTCTATTTTGCCTTTCAGGCAGATCAATAAAGAGGAGAAGGCCATGCAGGATGGAGAAAGTGGCTCCTCTTAAAAGTGCATAGTCACAACCAGCCCCCAAACCTCTGAAATTGTTGCCGGCAGGCGGGGGGGGGGGAGATATTTACAGGGGAAAAGGCTGCCCTTTCCAGGCAGCTGAGAACTCCAAACATCTCTGAATTCATATTTTAAGACAGGGCAGGGCAATGTGGTTCCCTCCAACGCCCATCATCTCCAACCATTGGACTTGCTAGCTGGGGATGACAAGAGCTGTGGTCCAAAATATCTGCAGGGCGTCACATTGGCTGCCCCTATGATAAGGTCTGCCAGAAACTCTACAAAAACCTTCCCAATGCAACACTAGCACACACCGGCAGGCCTATCTCAGATCTTCAGGTTGTGCAAAGATTCCTGCCATGGGTCAGAAGAAAGAGTGTGAAATGCAGCAGCCTCCCTGTGTGCCAGGCTAACAGCACAGTGCAGATTGCAGGGATTGATGGGGAAGGGCCCTCAGAGCAGTCTCTGACCTCCCCAGCATTGTCTGGGCAAGCTGGGCGATGCTGGTAACTCAAGAGCTGCTAGCACCATCTGCTCGGCTATGGGTATCACGGTTTTGCTCCGGAGCTTCCCACATCTAATGCATGTCTAATCCTCTCCCCACCCTAGCATCCCTTGCCCTAAGCCAGCTTTCCCCAACTGTGTGCCCTCCAGATGCCTAACAACTCCCATCAGCCCCAGCCAGACCAAAGGGAGGGCGGGCTTCTCTAAGGAGTGGTGGAGGCCCCCTGGGTAAGAGTCAACGAGAAATGCCACTATGTTTGCGCAATCTCCAAGTGCTCGAAGGCCAAAAGGAAGAAAGGAGAGCAGACTTGATTAAATAAAAAAGCAGCATTTAAAAAAATTATGTTCTTTTCTTTTTTACCCAGGCCTGCTGTTTCCCAGGAGGCTGTGTGCATTGCGTGGTTGGAGAAATTGGTAATTAATTCTAAACATTTGAGGACAGGATTCAGTGGGGAGGAAAACAAACTGTAAGGACAGATGGGGAAATGTCTCTGTCTCTCTGTCAGTCTCCCCACTACCACTACCACCCCACCCCTTCTGCATGGTTGCCCTGCATGGGGCAAGATCAGATTCCAGGAGGGCAGACCCAGGCTAACAGCAGCAGCAGCAGCAACCCTTAATGCAGACATGCAATACTCTCCTGCAACCAGGAGAGGGCAATATAAAGCTAGGCAGGAAATTCAGTAAGAACACAGGCATTGCACCAGCATCCTGCAGCAGCTGGAGACAGATGTGCCCTGGAGCTTCCAAGGAGAACCTGGAGGCGACATCCACTTTCCCCTGCTCTCTCCTATACTACTTCTGCAGATACCTGTTAACAGAAAGGCTATCCTCTGTGAATTTGCCAAACCCTCAGTCAGTATAAGTGACTAACCAAACACCACTACCTTGTAGCTATGAGTTCCATAAGCTGGCTGTATGTTGTGTGAAGTTAAGTGACTTGCTTTTGGAGCTTAGTGACCCTGAATTCTAGTATCCTGACATCCTCTGGATGTTGTGTGGGATTTCCAATTCCCATCAGTCCCAGACAGCGTGGTCAACGTTCAGGGATGTTGGGAGCTGGAGTGCAGCAACATCTGGAGAGAGGCAGACTCCCCAGGCCAGCTGCCGCTGTGTTGCATTTCTATAACCTCATAAGATGCTTCCTGGGAAGTCCCTGCTGAGTTCTTTTTTCTAAGGAAGCCTCCGTGGCTACTCTTCCAAGCAACCTCAGGAAAAGTAGGACACAAGCCCTCCTCCTCACCATGTTTCATTGCCCTGTGTGAGTACTTAGCAAATGTTAGGATTTTGAGTACCCAATGCTGGATAGTGTGATTGGTATAAATCACATGAGATGTCTGAGAAGAGTGTGGGAACGGAAGACTGTTTTATCTCTTCCGTCTGAGCATGTTATTGTTATTTTACTTTCAGTTTTGCAGTATGCAACAGTCTTGTTCTGCCTGAGCTGGAGAACACAGACGTGATTATGGATCCTCTGTATATAGTGTGAATAAAACATATTTTAGACCTATGGATGTCTTCTTCTACTTGCTGCAAAATGCCAGAAGACCTGTGTGCACGTTTTCAAGGACTGTCACACAGAGGCACTCTGGAATGAAGGGGAATGCCATTCCAGAGACGTTCCTTCCCGGATACACTCAGAGGTACTGGGGGTCTGCCGTCCCCCCCAGGAGCGCATTCCGACAGCAAATTCCACAAAAGCCCCTCCGGGTAGACAGATCAGGGGCCAGGAGTGGCCAACCATGAAATGGCCATGATACTTCAAACCAAACCAAAATAAGTGAGGGTTTCTGATTATTTTGTGGCACTTATCATCACCACTACCACCACCACCACTACTACTATCATCATCATCATCATCATCATCATCATCATCATCATCATCATCATCGCAAGCCCTTGTCATTCCCATTTTTTAGATAGGGAACATAGGATGACCTTTCCAGTGAATTCTCACATCTTTGATAAAGGTTTGAAATCCAGGATTCCAACACCTGGCTGAACCAACTCCCTCACTGATGTCTCTGAGTTCACGGCAGCCATTTGCTACGAGGTCAGCCTCCCCCAACCTGGTGCTCTTGAACTGCTCTGGACTGCAACTCCTACCAGCCCCAGATGGCTGGATCCTTCACAGATCTGGGTTTTCAACCTGAAAGGGGATGTTACTCTTTCCACCTCTCAAGAGGAATGGGTAGATGGGACCCTCAACTGATCTTGGAACACACCCAGCTTTAATTCACCTGCACATACACACACAAAAAGCCACCCTCCCAGGTGCTCCAATTTCTCTCTGCCAAGGACACCAGAGCTCCAATTTATAAATATCCAAGACCCAGTTAAAAGATTCACGGCTGCCTGCAAGCAATCTGGACTATTTCTTGCTTTCTGTGGGGAACCCACCTGTTCTCTCCCAAAAAGCAAGTGCTTTAACTCGGGTGGGATCAAAAGCAACTGTAATGCATGTCAGCGTGGAATAAAAAGGGATCCCCAAAGGCAAGTTCACTTACAAAGGGTTTCTGCTCCCTCCCCCACTCTGGCTGCGCAGAGGGGTGTTCAAAGTAAATTGTGGTTTGAAAAGACACAGAACCAGAACAACAGCTGCAGCAGGCTGAAATAAAACCTGATTCTCTTCTGGGTGTAAGACAGCATTCCTCAACCTGGTGCCCAGATGTTTTGAACCACAGCTCCCATCAGCCAGTGTGTTGCAGTCCAAAACATCTGGGGGGCATCAGTTTGTGAAAGACACCAGAGTTGGACCCACCAAACCTGCAGGCTCCACCACCTGTTTTTACCAGGGCACAGCCCAGGAAGCTGCTGAGGACCAGGGCTGCTCCTTGGAGAGAGATCTAGGCTATGAACACATTCATGGCTTAACATGGAGTGAGGTTGCTTCCCCCCCCCCACTGCATTTCAAGCAGCATTTGCACATTGCTGTACACACCAGAGAAGGGACAGGAGCATCTTTGCTCGATGCGCATGACCCAATTTGTTTCCCCAAACCTGCAATCCCACCTGAACGCCTTTCTGACGAAGCTGCTGTTTGCGCATGCACAACAGCTGTCTGAACAATGCACACCTCACTATAAACCATGGTTTGTGTTTTCAAATCAGATGAAAGCTGGCTTGAGGAAAAACATATCAAACAGGGATATTTCTCAAAAGACTACAGGATTGTGACTAACGTCACACATACTCAGCTTCCAACCCCTGTCATAGGAGTGCACTGGAGCCAGAGTAAACAGTCGTGTGTACATAGCCCTTGGTTTGCACTAATGTGTCACATGTGTAAACTAATGTCCCTGATGCAGTTTACTTTAAAAAAGAAGAAGAAAAGAAAAGTAGTTTGGGGAGGAGACAAAGTGGAGAAATGTGGGGGGTGCATGGCACTTTTCTGTTCCACTATTTCCCTGCTCCGACCTGCCCCGTCTGTCGGGGGTTCAGTGTGTCTCTGCTCCTAGACTGTAGCTGTCCTAAACACACAAAAAGCCTCCATTGCAACAGCCTTGGTGAAGGTGTTGTGAAATCCATCCTCTTTCCTACTAAAGATATTTCCAGCTGAGTTCCATTTAGGGTATTCCTAAGATGTCAGAGGTAGCTTCATAGGGTCCCAAGAGGCTTCCAAATTTTAACCACCAAGGGATGGAGAAATGTGATGTTTAAGCACTTCTGGTCCCTCTCTGCTCCTCTGCAAACGCATCCCATTTACTGAACAACATCTAGTTCTTATCTAGATCAGTGTTTCCCAACCTTGGGTCTCCAGCTGTTTTTGCACTACAACTCCCATCATCCTTAGCTAGCAAGACCAGTGGTCAGGAATGATGGGAACTGTAATCCAAAAGCAGCTGGAGACCCAAGGTTGAGAAACACTGATCTAGATGATGATGAGGTAAAAGCCAAGATGAAACCAAAAGGCACTGAGGGGGGTGGGGCAAAAGCGGGACAGGGTCCAAGCCTCACGCCTGCCACAGACTCACTGTGTGTCCACTGGCAAGTCCCTAGTTTCCTCAGTCTCGGCTCCATCTCCTGAAAAATGGGAAGAGGAATAATAGGAATAATGATGATGAGGGTGATGGGGAAGAAGCTGTGAAGACCTGCAAGACAAATCCCGCAAAGCCCTCTGAAAAAAATGCTTAAAGAGTGCTACTAAAATTATTAAGGATGGACTCTTCTACAACTGTGCCCTGAGGCTCCTTTGAGAGGTCTGTAGCTTTGCATCTTGCAATATGGGCCTAATTTCCCATCCAAATCACTGAGGGGGGGGGGCTTCCTTCGACTTGCTGACACTGGTCGGGATTAAAGCCTCCATGTCTCATTTCATCTTGTTGTGGCACAGAAATGGAACAGCTGTTCCACCCCTCCTGCCCCCCCCGTCTAGTGGGCAGTGAAGGGTGGGGTGAGCAGTTGCCAGAGTAGGAAGGCACCCCGGGTGCCCTGGCACAGAGGGATCCACGAGGGGCAAGCCAGTCACACCCTTCACCCCAACTAATCTGCTCCCTTTGCTGATTAAATCTCCATGAAAAGCAGTTCTCCTATCTCCTTTGTCGGGCGTATCCTCCTTTAAATCTGCAGCATCGCTTAGAGAGTGACAGAGAGAGGGGGAGAGAAAGAGAATGAGGCACACAGAGAGCGTGAGAGTGGAAAAGAAGAAGGGAGGCAGGCAGACACAAAGGAAAGGTCTGTCTACAAAACTGGAGAAAACCCCTTGGCTTCACTGACAGGTCACCCACCCACCCACACCTCCAGGGAATTACTCTGGGCCACTGCAAATACTGTTGATAAACACAGCCTATATACATATCTTAAAGATTGGTGCATTAATCAACTGAAGCATAGATTAAATCATCATACTCAAGATTAATTACCCCTTAAGAGTGGATTTGCCCACTCCTTCAATTAGGACTGCAAGCTTTGATCAGCTTAATCAGCATATTAACCAACTTTATTTGATTAAGCAGTGAGGGCCAGTTTTAATTAGGGGGCAATTCTGAAACTGTTGAGTTTTAGGGTCCAGTTATCCAGAACTATTTTGGTCCTCCTGCATTACACATCTTAGGGGTTGAAAAAGACAATGTCAACACTTCCCTTCAAACAGTAAGTGGTAGGTGGGAAGAGAAAGGCTGCTTGAAATAATCCCAACCAAGATGAGAACTACACCAAATGCTGCAGTGACTTTTCAGCTCTTGTTCAAGCCTCCAGCAAACCCTAAAACCGAGCATTTCATTGCTATATATTGGGGGAGGTAATGTTTCTGGAGAGGGGGGAGAATGCATCTCTTTTCCTTTCTTTTCACTTGACACCTCCCAATGTAGTGCAGGGGAAAGTTGTTTTTCTTTCCCCCACCTCATGACATGCATCCTCAAGCCCTTATTGCTGCCTCTAGTATACTATCAGTAATTAGGACTTCCATTGCCTATCTGAGACCCTCTGAATGTTTCAGCCTACAATTCCCAGACAAAATTCATCACTGAAAGAGCTCCCATGAGCCCATAGTTCCCACCATGGAGGAGTCTCCCTGTCATTTCTCTGCATGATTTGCTGTTTTGGTCTGCTCTGATGATCTGCACTGGGTACATCTGGGTCATTCACTCATTCCTGGTGTCGAGACACTAGAATAGCCTTTTGCACCTCTGCATGGTCCACTCATGGACAGTCTGCACTGACTGGGTTTCTGCTCTGACTAGATGACCCTTCCAACTCTAAGATTCTATGATTCTAGAAACTCCCAGCAGCCCCAGGCAGCAGGGAACTGTGGTCCAAAACAGCTGGAGGGAAGTGTTGGCAGATGCTCTGATACACTCAGGGATGGCTTTAGAGGTGGATGAGCTGGAGCACTTGCCCCCAGTGCTAAGCTTGGTCTGCATTGAGCTCATACACACTTTTCACTTTTTCCCAAAGTTCTGTGCTGTGCCTACGTACAACATGAATCTGTTGGTGTTACAATTTCTTTTTCAACTTCCAGTTTCACATCTCTTTTTTTAAAAAATAAAATTTTTATTAAAGCTTTTTCAGAATAAATAAACTAATCTAATCTAAATAAAATCAAAGACAGAAAGAGAAAACACCAGAGGGGGGGGAAAGAAAAGAAAAGAAATAAAAACAACTTGTGGTTTTCCGCCTGTCAGTCATATAAAAGAAATTATTCAAAATATTCACTCTAGAATGACACCCAACTGACCCACTTTCTGTTAGGCAATATTTTCCCAATCTTTCGACCTTTCATGTCCTTTTTTATAGATTAAAAACCAGCAAAGCGTGACAATGCTCCTAGGACAACATTACCAAGCACTGTAAGTTCTACAAATACTGCAGTAAGCCGCATAAATAACAACTTCAAAAGCTGTCAGAGGTAAAGAGATCAATGTTGAAATCGGATAGGTTTTTCTTAAGCGATAACCTTCAAGACAGAAATACAAAAACTTCGCCCAGAACTGAAGGAAGCAGGAAACAATGGAGGGAGCTCGGGGTATTTTTTATGGACATGGCTGGGAAAGTTTTGGGGGAGCTGGAGAACCTGTGTGGAGGAGGAGGAGGAGAAGGAAGAGGAGAAGGAGAAGGAGAAGGAGGAGGAGGGCCAAAGGTTACCTGCACAATCTCCAGCATCTCCTCCCGGCTGATGTAGCCGTTCCCATCCAGGTCGTACATGCTAAAAGCCCACATCAGCTTCTGCTCCAGTTTCCCCCGCGAAGTGACACTCAGGGCGATGATGAACTCTCGGAAGTCAATGGTGCCATCACCGTTGGTGTCGAAGGTGCGGAAGACGTGCTCAGCGAACTTGGAGGCATCACCGTAAGGGAAGAAGTTAGCATAGATCTTCTTGAACTCCTCCACATTGAGGATGCCGGTGGGACAGTCCTTGAGGAAGCCTTTGTACCACTCCTGGAGCTCCAGGTCGGAGAATTCCGTGTTTTCCCGGAGGTCTTGGAGCATCTCTGGGCGCAGCTTGCTGTTCTGCTTCCCCATGGTTGGACTGGAGGTTTAAAACTGAAATGCAGGAAGCAAGAGGGAGTTTGGCATGGAACAGCTGCCCATGGTACCATCATTCATTTACACCCTGCCAGGGCTTGCTCAATAAAGAGCCCTAAGCGAGCAGACAGTTTGCACATAGGGCTGGGAAAATGCATCGATTTTAGTTTCTTTCAGTTTCTTTCATTTCCCCACATTTCCACATCAGATTGTGCCTTTTTTATTTTTTAAAGTCCCCATGAAAATTAATCAGCATTTTAGTGCAAATTTCTTGTAATTTATACACATTTTTGTATGCCATTTTGCCGAACCTACAGATTTTTTGCTAAGCAATTCTCCTTAACATAATGCATTTCATATGTGAATCTTATGCACACTTTATCCTTTTTATACATATTACGTGGTTGGAGAACTGCACTGCAAAATTCAGAGAGAGACCTGTGAATTTTGAAAGGAAAGCTGTTTCAGTTCACATGTTTTAAAAAGAGCATATTTGGTGCATTCTATTTGAAATGTGAACTGAATCAACTTTCTCTCCCATTCCTACCTTTTGTCAATTCCTCAGGAAAGTACACAATAGTTTTAATCTTTATTTGGACTTCCATACAAAAACATGAGTGCTAGAAACTAAAGTAACTTCTGATTTACTGTACTTATTTTTTAAAATGAAAGCTCAGATAGTCAGGAATCCACATACTGTGCTCATTTATCAGATTTTCTGATAAATCCAGCTTACACACAACATAAGCAACTCTGAAAGCTGAAAGAATTAATTGCCAAGAGGTGTATTATTAAACATGGTATTAATAATTCATTGATATTGTTTCTCTCTCTCTCTCTCTGTCTGCATTTGTTGAAATCAGTAACCTGCCCATAGGACTTGGTGGGTGGGTGACCTAACAATGCCACAAAATAAATGAATACAGTAAATATTCTAGGTTCCCTCACTGCGAGAAGCAAAGCTACAGGGAACCGGGCAGAGGGCCTTCTCGGTAGTGGCACCCACCCTGTGGAACGCCCTCCCATCAGATGTCAAAGAGATAAATAACTACCTGACATTTAGAAGACACGTGAAGGCAGCCCTGTTCAGGGAAGTTTTTAATGTGTGATATTTTAATGTATTTTACATTTTTGTTGGAAGCCGCCCAGAGTGGCTGGGGAAACCCAGCCAGATGGGCGGGGTACAAATAAATTATTATTATTAATATTATTATTATTATTATTATTGGTCAGCAGAGCTTTCTTTTATTATTATTATTATTATTATTATTATTATTATTATTATTATTATTATTATTAAAAAGCAGCCCCACCCATGACAGATTACAGAACTACAACCTAGAGGTGACCAAAGCAGGGATAACTGGTGTGCCATGCATCTCCATAGAGGGGCGCAGCAGCTGCGCTAACCAAATTTGGGGAAAGGGGCTTTGCTGCCACTTAGACATCAGTCAACTAAATTCCAAACTATGGATGCAGCAATGCCAGGTGTTACGGTCAAGGGAGGCCTTGCCTATCAAGATACCCCCCCCCCAAGTTATAAGCAGCAGCAAAGGTGAGTGGCTCATCATTTTGGGAATCTGCCCTGGGACAAATAGCATTGTGCCTGATCCCTCCTCCATTCATGGACACACACTGCAAGGTTACCTCTGTAACATGAACAGGAACTGAAGTGATTTAGAAATGTCAGTATGGGGGGGAATCAGTTCTGGGTGGCACCAGCAGGGAAAGGAAGTTAAGATCTGACTAGTTGTGTGTGTAGACCTTTTAACCACCCCCCGAAATAAATTCAGACAAGAATCAAATTTTTGGTTTGGTTTTTGGCAGAATTTAGGCCACAACTTTATTGATTACAATCAAGTGAGTGGTTGCATAGGCTCTGGTTCGACTAGCTCCCTGCACCCTTGCAGGTAGCGCTGACCCTGGGCACCAACCATAAGCCAGCCTCGGGTGAACACCTGGGACAGTGGCAAGCAGGAGCCCTGCTAGACCTTCACCCAGATGTCCCCTGGACTCAGGCTCCAGGCACAACCCCTCACAGGGAAGACCAACCATGAATCCGTGGATTCCTTTAGCGAAATACCCAATGCATAGGGGTGGCTAGGGCATCCTGCCACCCCTATCACCTGAACCAGAGCCTATCCGCAACCTTACAAGTTGTGACGATTTGCTACACAGCAGGCGAAACCCAAATGGCGCCAGCCAATCAGCCAAGTGGGGAAAATTCTTGCCGTGCCCCTGTTCCAACGACAGGCGACACATGACGGCATAGCAAGGTCAAGCGCAAGCCCTAAATATAGGGAGAGGTGGGCGGGTGTTCCGATGCACTGAGCCTGAAAGAGGAAGCTCAGGGACATGTGCATGGGCTTAAATAGAGGTCCCTCGATTGATTTGACTGGCATCCCATTGGCCCAATTGCACCCAAGATCGAGGGACCTCCAATAGGGTGTTGTGGCCATGCAAACGTTCCCACCCACAACACAGGGTCTGGTTGCCAGGTCGCACTTCAACACATGCCCTCTTGTTAGGGAGGACCCGATTTTCCATTTTGTATACAGTTGGGAAGCAACACGTGGCTCAGTAAAGTTTATGCCTTCTAATCCAGTCTTTGTGGCTCATTTGCAATCTTCTCAGCCTCACCTACCTCACAGGTTTGTAGTGAGGATGAAATGAGGGTGGTGGGGGACCATGTACTATGCCACCTTGAGCTTCTTGGAGGAAAGGTGGGATATAAATTCAATACATACATAAATCATCATCGTCCTGCAAATACTAAAACTTCCCAACCCCGATGTGTGCACAAAGTACTCCACAGATGTCATCAACAAGGAACTTGCAACAACTACAAAATGTTTGCTAGATCACATTCTGCCTCGTTGGTTGCATTCCCACATCAAGGGATACCACAGTTAACACCAGTGCTGCAGGAACGCTCCTGGGCCAAATTTAAGGTTATAAATCCCTAAACAATTTGGGACCAGGCTCTCTGCAGTATCACCTTGCTCCCTCCTTACTTGCCCATTCCCGGCAATCATCCAGGGAGACTCCCTTTGTGGTGCCACATGTGCCAGAGGTTTATTGCACAGTGGCTCAGACCAGGTACCTACCTGCCAGATGGAACTCATGGTCCGTGGAAGTTTATCTGTTTTTACTCATCTCATTTTTATTCTTGTATACACTATCCCTGTGGTGTTTCACAGCTTATTACTAAAGTTAATGGTTTACTGAGCACACAAAGACTGGTCCAGTTATGCCCTTCCCCTCTGCTTTAAAAACTCCAATGAAGGAGAGTGCATAACCTCCTGTGGGAGTCCATTCCAGTGTCAAATGGCTCTTACTGTCAGAAAGTTCATCCTAATGTTTAGTCGGAATCTCCTTTCTTGTAACTTGAATCCATTGGTTCGTGTCCTACCCTCCAGAGCAGGAGAAAACAGACCTGCTCCGTCTTCTATGTGACAGCCCTTTAGATATTTGGTGGCTATATGGTGGCTATCATACTCCTCTCAGTCTCCTCTTTTCCAGGCTAAATATACCCAGCTCCATCCACCGTTCCTCATAAGGCTTGGTTTCCACAAACAGTGGTCTACCAAGGTTTTTGAACACAGCCATTGTGTGGAAAGGCCCATAGAGACCTCATGAAAGGTCCGCATATTACTAGCAGGAACAGGGGGCAGGGAAGTGTGCGAATGGGAAAGTGTTTTCCAACTGTGCCTCTAGAACAAGTCTTCATCAACCAGGTGCCCTCCAGATATCCCAGACTACAACTCCCATCAGCCCATAGCTGCCAAGTTTTCCCTTTTCTCGTGAGGAAGCCTATTCAGCATAATGGAAAATCCCTTAAAAAAAGGGATAACTTGGCAGCTATGCATCAGCCCCAGCCTGTAGTCCACGATATCAGGAAGGTACCAGGTTGACGAAGACTCATAGCTGCCAAGTCTCCCGCTGAAAAATGCGGGATCAGCAGCGGCGCGGCACCGGAAGTCACTTCTACGCATGTCCAGACATGCGTAGAAGCAACTTCCGGTGCCGCTCTGCCTGATTTCTGGTGCCCAGACATGGGCAGAGCGGCATCTGAAATGGAGCCTCCCTGGCAGGTAGGAAATCCGGGGGATTTCCGGGATTTTTTTCTATTCGGGATAATAGCGGGAAACGGATTAAAATCTGTGGGTTTCCCGCGGAAAACAGGAGACTTGGCAGCTATGCAAAGACTGTTCTAGTAATTGCTCACAAATTAATAGATTCTGGCTCGCTACATACAGTGGGTACCTCTGGTTATGTACTTAATTCGTTCCGGAGGTCCATTCTTAACCTGAGGTACCACTTTAGCTAATAGGGTCTCTGGCTGCTGCTGTGCTGCCACCGTGTGATTTCTGTTCTCATCCTGAGGTAAAGTTCTTAACCTGAGGTACTACTTCCGGGTTAGCGGAGTCTGTAACCCGAAGTGTTTGTAACCCGAGTATATGGACACTATTCAAAGAGGGCACCATGAATCTCAGGGAATAGGTTTCTCCCATCACCAAAGCAGCAGTCCTGAATTAAAAGGCCTCCACATTCCTGATACATGTCTCTGGACCTCCCATTTCAATGCTGTTCCTCCTCCCAGCCTCCCCCCTCACTTTGCCGTTAATTTTATCTTTCTGCCCCAAAAGCTTGCAGTCTCTGTCACTGAGCTTAATTTGACCCACAGCTCAACCTTAGAATAAACGTGAAGAAGAAATAATGAAGACAGCATCTCTGATCATGTGCAAAGTGCACAATGCATACCACAGCTTAATCCAAAAGATGCAACACACCCACACACTCACACCCTTGGCTTAGAGGTCAGCTTTGCAAGAAGCTTCCACACAGCACTGATCCCCTGGTGTCTTTCTTTGCAGAAATTAAACCTTGCTCTTTCATTACATTTGTACGCTGCTTGGAACAAAAGAGGCTGCAACTCAGTACAAATAAGCAGCGACTGTCTCTCTGCAAAAACATAGCCTGTTCTCTCACCTACTGGCTTATCAGCCGAGGGTGATAAGAAATAAAGAAAGAAAAAGCTATACAAGAGCACATTTTATTTTCACCCCTGCTCAAACCGGATCTCTGATTTGAAGCTATCAGATAAGCCTGCCTTTTGGGGAAGGAAAAAGAAAGCTCTCAAGACCGGATTCATTTCCCCTCCATCTATTTCTTACAGCAGCCGCAGCTGCGCAATTTTTCATACAAGCTCAGCTGCACAAGGAGAATGACAGCATGGATGCAATTAGGCTGGGTCCGTGTTCCGGCCCAGAAGAAAAAGGGTGCCATTTGGATGGTCAGGCCCCAGCACATTGCCCAGCAGCTTCCTTCTAAAAGCGAAAATATATTTAGACCAGAGAAGAGGGGAGGAGAGGACACCTCCAGGACACAAAACAGTTTCCAAACTAAGCACTACTCCAGGATGGAGAAAGCCCCATTTTGATAATGGATGGGATGTTACAACAGCTGCAAGGAGCCTGCAAACTCACCATGGAGAATGGGGAGGATTCATTTATTTGTTAGTTCATCTAGCTGGGTTTTCAGCCTTGCCCTTTCTCCAAAGAACTAACTCCCCCTGCCCAACTATCCTATGAGGGAGGTTATGCCAGACCCCACACACTCCATCTGTGTTCGACTATAACTCCTGTTGCCCCACTCAGCAAGGCTGCCATGGAGCTGTTTTGAACTAACAGCTGGAGGGCACCAGGTTGGTGAAGGATTCCCTCGGCAACTGCTAGAGCTGCCTTCACCATTGGGCTGCCTATGGTTACTGGAAAACCCAGAGCCAGCAACCACCTTGGCCTGCTATGTATGCCTGCCCTTGTTCTCTACCACCTTCAGATAATTTTTCCAGCCCAGAACTCCAAACAACCTAGGCCCCATTAAATGTCCCAAGATGGCCCTCGAATGTTGCCCTAGGGCATTATGGGAAATACGGTATAAAGGGCTCTTGGGCCCAGCTGCCTCGTGCTGCTACTGCCTACCAGAAGCAACTTCAAATTCCCCTCCGTAGCAGAGGGGACACCCCAAGAGGGACTTTCCTCAGTGCCCCCTTAAACCTAGAACTGGCCTGCCTCACAGATATATTTCCAGGGCTCTTCTACTGATGTTTGTTTAAATTCTTTTGGTTTTAAATTATTTTAACTCCGTTTGTTCTTGGAACTGTATCGTTCCATATTTTTATATTGCTGTAAATCGTTGTATATATATATTTATGATATGGCGGTATATAAATATTTTTTAATGAATAAATTCCCTGAATATTTAAAAAACAAAAGTCACGTCTCTAGCAGCCCATTTACATGTGCGAATATAAGGAAACAACGGAGGCCATGTTCTAATCCGCCCAGTTCTGTGGTTAAGAAATCCATTTTCCAGTATTCTAGTCAACGAGTGGAAAGCACAGGGCACTCCTTCCAAATTCCTTATAAAATTTCATATCAATGAATCAGGCTATCTGTCTATAGTTCCCAGCGATTCTGCACCACCACCATGAAATTTCTGGCCAAGGTCTCCTCCTCCTTATCCATGCTAAGAGCGACCCTTTTGCAAACACAGGACTCTACGCCTTTGACACTCCTTTGTATTCACATGGTGGGCAGGGGAGAAAAAGGGAGGAGTTTGCACAGAGTCTTTATTTCTTCCCAAACTGACAGTTTCAACCTTCTAGCATTCCTAGGAATACACCAGAAGCTCTGAAAGGTCTTAGAAACATTCAAATCCCATTGGAATGGATGAGATAGAATGTATGACTGAGCTTAGATGCTGGAGTTACATTTTCTCTCTCTTCATTTTTAAGCCGACCACCGCTTTGGGCTTCTCCTTTTTCTTCCACTGCTTTCCACAGGCAGGAAAAAATTATAGCATGCCCCACCCTGGCTTCTGTATGTGGGTGGACATTTCCTTGTGGTTTTTTTTTTCTTTCCTTGTCATATGGCTGTGGCTGACTTGATGCATTTTTAAACTGCTCTTAATGGCAGTGATACTTCCCTTCAGATGGAAAGGTTTCACTTAAGGGGACCTTGAAGTGGAAAGCTGTGTTTGTTTGTGGGCAAGGTGAGAAACCAGAATCCCTTATCTAACCAAGAGTGGAATCCACTTGATTCCCAAGCAGAGGGGCCAGAGCAGAAGAGGCACTCGTAACAACCATACATCACCAGTCGGCTTTGCTTGGAAGGGACCCTGTTCATACCCTATTTACTGCATTTATATCGCACCTTTTCCTCCAATGAGCTCCAAGTGGTGTATATGGTTCCCTGCCTCCTCATTTAATCCCCACAACAACTCTGTGAGGTAGGCTAGGCTAAGAGGCAGTGACTGGCCCAAGGTCACCCAGCGAGCTTCCTGGCTGAGCAGGGATTTGGACGCTGGTCTCCCAGGTCCTAGTCCAACACTCTAACCATTGCGCCACACTGGCTCTATCCTGATGCCTCTGTTCCTTCCTTGTCGGTCTCCCCAACTGTCACCACAAGTGAATGGAGTCGGAGGAAGAAGGGGCTGCCTTCGCTTCCTTCCATTGCCGAGCGACCAATGTGGTGAACTGGCTGGTGTCAGACAAACACTGGGGAGGGTCCATGTTCAAATCCCCACCATGTGACTTAGCCTGACCAAGCTCCCAGGGTTCTTGTGCAAGAACAAACATTTTGGGGCGGGAGAAATCTGTGCACTCTACCCTGAGCAAACTTGGAGAAAGGGAAGGACAACTAACTAACCGTTATAACTAAATACATAACAGTGGATAAAAAGGCATATTCTTCCCCTCTGTTCTGTTGAAGAGAGCCCCTGTTGGATCAGATCAAGGACCATTCAGTCCAGCATCCCAGTGGCCAGCGAGATGCCTCTGGAAAGCCTACCATAAGCAAGGCATAAGCACAACTGCAACATCCTCCTAGCAACTAGTCTTCAGAGGCACACTGCCTGTCTCTGACCCTGGATGTGGTACACAACCATCACAACTAGTAACCAGAGGCAGCCTGATGCTCCATTCTTTTGAATACAGTAATCTCTTTTCAATGGTCTAAGCTGACCAAATATTGTGAGAACAAACCTCACCGTTTCCCCGTGTGCTGTGTGAAGAAGTATTTCATTTTAACTGCCCAGATTTGCTCCCATTGCATGATGGCCCGGATTTCACCACCGTGAAAGAGGGAGAAAAACTTGGAGCAGAAGGCTACCAATGGCTACTAGCCGCAAGGGCTAAGCTCTGCCTCCACAGCCAGAGGTACTAATGATTCGGAATACCAGTTTCTGGAAGCCACCGGGAAGGGGAGCCTCTTGCGCTCATGTTCTGCTTGTGGGTATCCCAAAAGCATCCGGCTGGCCTCTGTGAGAAAAGGATGCTGGGCTGATCCAGAAGACTCTTCTTATGTTCTTAACATGTTCCCAACCGCTTTCTCCACTCTATGTATCACTTTACAAAGTCCCCCATTTCCTAAACTCAAAAGCTCCCAAACCAGCAACGCTGAAAACTCATCAAAGGAGAATTGTCTCAGCCCCCTTGATCATTTTGGTTGTCATTCCCTAGATCTACATTGGAGGGACCAAAGCTGAGAACAGTACTGTATTTCAAATATGGCAACAGCATAGATAAGGGCACCTTTGCCCTTTGCCCTTTTGTAGCAGCTACACACTAGATTGCCACGTTCACTGAGTTTTTCACCAGGACCCCAAGATCCTGGATGGGTTGGCTGAGACTGAGGAAAATGTAGTCCAAAACATTTGAAGGGCACCAGGTGAATGAAGGCTGCTCTAAAATCTCACCTGGCGACCTTTCCCAGGCCTGTGTGCCTTGTAACCAGAGATGCCAGGAAATGACATTCTAAGCTGCTGAGCAGTGATCGGTCGGCTCACCCAGAGAGCTGCAATCAGTCACAGCATCTTCAGGAAGGATGGAGGTGTGGCTCAACTTAAGTCACACCCAAAGGTGACCACCCATTTCAGCACTGTGTGCAGAAGACCCATGCGTGTACACACAGGAAGTCCACACGTAGGGTTCAAGGGCAGCCCACCTTGTCAGATTTAAAAGTGGCACAACAGATCCTCAGGAGAAGATGCTTCCTGCCCAAACCTGGGGCACGGGGTGGAGGGATTACACCACCCCAGTATCCAGTCTCCTGCGCACAGCAGCAGGACTGTAAAAAGGGACTGCTTCCCACAAGAGACTTATTAGCTTGCTATCACAAGATGCCTCCTTAAAACACACCAACAGAAGAATAGTTGCAAATGTACAAGTCCACCGAGTCTGCCTGCCTGACAGGGATTCTTGAGGGTCTCAGGCACAGATGGGTCTTCCTGCTGGCTGAGATCCTGCCATGGCCTGAATCGAGACCCTTCCATGTGCATTCTGCCACTGAGCAAAGGCAGCGCCTCCCAAAGGCGTGGTTCTCCTTGGACAAATGCATACATGGAATGGGTCCACAGAGCAGCAACTATGAGCCTCGACAGCTAAATGGAACTTCTGTGTTCAGAGGTGCTCTATTTCTGAATGTGAGATACTGGGAGAGACAAGAGTGGGCGGCTGCCGCCTTCACACTGTTAGTGTGCTCCTGGAGACATTCAACTGGCCACTGATGGAGATAGGAGCTTGGGCTAGATGGGCTTTGGTCTGATCCAGCAGGGATTTTCTGTTGTTCTTACAAGACTCAACAACCTGAAATGGTTTTCCTTTCCCTGGCCTTGCACAGGGATGGGCCTGCATTTTTCATTCCTGGTTGCTCACACTCCAAAATAATGAGGTACTCTGTACACTGGAGGGGTCATTTAAATGCAAAAGTTTGTCTTTGGACGTGTGCATGCTTTACCTGCATGAGAAAGCTCACATCCTCTCTCCCATTCACAACCCAAGCTTAAAAATATATATTCAAAGCAGAAATACAGACTTGGAAATGCTGAGCATATCCAGCAGCAGGGATGTGTGGGGCCTTTGCTTGCACAAAACAGGGATCTGATTTATGAAGCCAAAGTCTTTCTGGTGGCCATGACCATAGGGGATTTTTCGCAGGGGCAGCCTTTCAGGATTAGGGTGTGGAAGACAGGATCTGCCAAGATCCCTCCTCCTTGCAAACATTGGAAGGAGCAACGAAGCCTGCTCCTCCTTTATACCTGGCCTCCCTCATGGTTTTGCCAGGGGAGAAGGGTTTCTTTCATCACATGTGGAGGTGCCATCCTTTAGACAAGGCTCCCCCACACTCGGAGCCCCACCCTGGAAGAACGCGGCTTGAGAATTGTTTTTGTTGGAAGCTTTAGCAGAAGTGGGTCAGCTCCCTTTTGAGCAGAAATTTATTTTCAGCAAAGCAAAAGAGAAGATCATGGAGAGACAGAAGGGGAGAGAGAGAGATGGTTCATTCATATTTTACTAACCCCTTCCAGCAGACTATCCCTGGAATTATAGTCTCAATAATCTGGACTTTAAAAAAAGATCAAGGAAGACGTTCGTGATTCTGAATGGATGGAGCAATGAATTCCTAACGTAGCAAGGATCCAAACTACTACTACTACTACTACAACCACCACCACTAATACTGTTGTTGCTGCTGCTGCTGCTGTGTTCTGTCTGTAAGGATGCCACTCTCAGCTCTCTCCAGCTAATCTTAAGGAATTTTGGCCTTTCTGCTCTAGAACCCAGTGCTGGATGGATGGCACCACCTAGTGGGCAGACAACTCAGAACACAACACCTCTGCTGCTTCATAAATAACTGAATCCACTTTCATGGGAAGTGCCTGCCTAATGATGGACAACACAACATTCCATTTTCTATGTGCTGACAACTCAGACATTATGTAAATTGCACTTGTCAGGAGGCTAGCAGGTTCCAGAAGCAATCACCGCTCTGTTCTAAAACTTTCTGGGGATCATAATGAAACTTAGTTGCCATTGTTTTAGACTAGTCTTCCTCAATCTGGCACCTTCTAGATGTTTAGGACTACAAATCCCATCATCCCCGGCTGGTTGATTGGGGTTAGATGAAGAAAACATTTCTTATCAGTAGGGCCTTTTCAGGTGTGGCCTCCTGACTCTGGAATATTCTCCACAGGGAAAGACACTTTTATTTCATAAACCTTTAGTTTATTCATCTTAGATTGATCAATTTTTTACCTCTCTAAGTGCTGCAATTTTATCTGCTCTACCTTGTACCATAGCCATACCACCCCCAAGCTTTATTGTACAATTGTACAATTGTGATCTTCTCTTAGTAAGCTGTGCTGGAAGCCTGTCAGTTGGGATTGAACAGGAAGAATTTCCTTCCTTCCTCTCTGCAAGGTCTCCTTTCTACAACTTCCCTCGCACTTCCATATTTGAGCAAGGCACAAAGAATCCTGAGAATCTCAGCTTTCATTTTTGTTAAAAGTTTCTAGGTCTCTTGGTCACATAGTGAAAGTTGCAATAGGCAATGTTGATAAATAAAGTTGAATGACAGGTCATATTTCTGAGACCCCAGGAACCCAAACACATTACCTTACATTTCTCCACCTTTACCCTTGATAACACCCCATTAAGGATTTTGGGTGATGTTCCATTTTGGAACTGCCCAGGATCAACTTCCCTCAGCTCTACAGGACACACCACATTTAATGACAATCCAATACTCACCCAAAGAAGATGAGATACAGGAAGGAGGTTGAGGCACTGAAAAAGAAATAACTCAATCAAGAGAGCTTAACAGCAATTGGCAACAAAATGCCCACTCAGTCCAAGACTCCAGATCATGAGCCATACATTCCCCATCATCTCAGATACTAAACACTTTCTACTGGTCATGTGAATATGCCCAATACTGGCCCCAGAGAGGAGCAGGCAGGAAAAAGAAAAGATTCTGGATAAGCAATACTCTTCTTGCCTTTTGGGATACTCCTTCAGGTCGGTACGGGGTGTGTGCTTGGCTGCTCGCTACAGGAGAGGCAATGAACTGGCAGTCCTTGATCATTTGGTCATCCTTACTGCAAGCATTCATAGCCCCCCAATCCCCGCAACCCATTTGCGGACCCTGTAGAAGGGTTGCAAGGGGAAGTGGAGAAAAAGAAATGAGCAAGAGAGGTGAGCAGAGGAAATGTGCAATGTGGTTCACCACCACTCCCATTCCCTTTGCTCAAAATGGACACACACACCCAAAAAAAACCCAACACATAAGGAAAGACTGGTTGGAGCGCAGCCACAGTCTAGCTAATTTAGTGTTTTGTTGCAAGATCAGACAGATGTCTATGCAAGCATCCAGATCAGAGCATGGAGGCTACAGCCCTCTCCTGCAGGATCTAGGGAAACACTCTCCCCAAAGCCCAAAACTGTCCTGGGTCTGTTTCAATGCAACATTTGGCGTTCACAGGAGGAGTTCCTGACGCAATCCCTTGAGCACATCCACAAAGGAAAATGTCATCCAAATTGCTTATTCACATCCTATTAACTTTCCAGTACGATTCCAGGAAATTTATGGGGGAAATTGCATAAATAACCCGTCTCATCATCTCATTCATGTTTATATGTGGGTGTGTATACGTATGTATATATAGAGAGAGAGCACGAGAGAGATCTTTTTTTGGGGGGGGGGAGCAGGGATACACATGCCCCTAAACATTTTGTGAATCTTTGTACTTTTGTCCATTTATTGTATTTATTTTTCCCAACTTGAACTACAAAAAGATTTTCTTGACTCAAAATGAGGGTACCCCTAAACATTTTTTAGAAAAAAAGCACTGCACATATACTATACACACACAGAGAGAAGGGGGGGATGACTTCACTTCTGGAGACCCACCCCTTCCACCAACTGCATGGATATGCTTCAAATTCTTCCCTTTGCTTCCAAATGTTATTTTGACACCAGCCCTTTGGGTCCACAATCCAGAGTTGTTCAACACATTACACAGAATTAGGTGACAGAATTTTGGTAAGCTATTGGTGTAGAAAGCAAGCTCATCAAGCAGAAAGGGTTAGCATACCCATCTCTTTGATGTGCTGCTTTTCTCCAAGCAGGGAGGTGTTTTAGTTTAGTTTTTTTAACATGGAACATTTAAAAACACACCTTTTTTTAAAGGGTCATCTCCCAAGCAGCCCGGTGGCACATTTCAGAATTCTAGCACTGGAATGAACCACTTCACTCTGCTTGATGTGTAAATCAAGTTGCAGTTATCAACATGGGCAAGTATTTTCAGTGGTTTCTGCTTTGCTCAAACCATCCAGAGCTGGTGGGAGGGGGGTGGATCTCTGTCTTCTGATGCCTAAGTGTTAGCACTAGGTTTTAGGTGCCAGGCTAATTGAGCACCTGTGATTCTTTCAGCCTTCATCCAGGGCATTTTAAGTCACAGTCACCTTACTTTCTCCTTGATTTAATAAAAACTGCAATTGTGCATTGCTAGCATAAGCACCCTTAAGCTTAAGTACAAAACCCCCCAGCTAGATCCCTGCACCAAACAATCACTGCCATCTACAATGAAAAATTCCACAAAAAGAGCATTTCCCAAGAGAGGCCTGCAGATTATCAATAAGAGCAGTTAAAAGTATCCATACATAGGTGGAGAGGGGCCTTTCAATCCTTAAGCATCCATCTCTACATCCATCCAGAAAAATGTCCCCCACCTACAGCCAGCTATTGCGAAAAACAAAACAAAACATCTAGAAAAATGGAACATACACGACTACTTCTCCCTCTTAAAATATATACCCATAGATATTGGGAGGAGAGAGACTTTTGGAAGCCTTTAACTATTTCCCCATCCACCACCATTCTGCACAGAATCCTAAACACTTGTGAGGGGAGCTTTGATGTTACTTCAGTTTTACGGAGAATTTGCATCAGCAGCTTATAAAACACAAGCACATCAACAACTGCTTTGCTACATCAGATCAATGACTCATCCAGTACAAGATTCTATTCTACCAGTAACCAACCAGATGCCTCTTCTGGGAAGCCCACAAGCAGGGCCTGAGCACAATAGGAACTCTCTCCACTTGCGATTCCCGGGAACAGTATTGAGACTAGCTAAAGGTAAAGGTAAAGGGACCCCTGACCATTAGGTCCAGTCGTGACCGACTCTGGGGTTGCGCGCTCATCTCGCATTATTGGCCAAGGGAGCCGGCGTATAGCTTCCAGGTCATGTGGCCAGCATGACAAAGCCGCTTCTGGCAAACCAGAGCAGCACATGGAAACGCCGTTTACCTTCCCGCTGTAGCGGTTCCTATTTATCTACCGTACTTGCATTTTGACGTGCTTTTGAATTGCTAGGTTGGCAGGAGCTGTGACCAAGCAACGGGAGCTCACCCCATCACAGGGATTCGAACCGCCGACCTTCTGATCAGCAAGCCCTAGGCTCAGTGGTTTAACCACAGCGCCACCTGGGTCCCTGTGGGTCCACTTGGGACTAGCTAGCAGCCACGAATAGCATTATCCTCCTCATCATCTGTTTTCCTTTTAAAGCCATCCAAGTTGGTAGACATCACATCTTGTGGCAGTAAGTTCCATAGTTCAACTATTTCCTGCACGAAGGAGTACTTCATTTTGCCTGTTTCCTCTCCATTCAGTTTAACCGAATGATCCTGAGTTCTAGAATTGTGGCAACTCCTCCTTGCCCCTATTTTCTCCGCATTATGCACCATCTTATATTCTTCTACAACAGCTTTCTCCAACCTGGTGCACTCCAGATGCTCTGGACTACAACTCCTATCAGTCCCAGGCAGCAAAATTCAGGAAGGCGGCTCTATCACACACATCCTCATTCACTTTTTTCCTAACTGAAAATCTCCAAACGTTGTAACCTTTCCTTGCTGGGAAGTAGCTCTTGCCTTGATCGTGGTCCCTTTCCAGCTCTCCAATATCCCCTTTGAGATTAGGCAACCAAAACTGCTCACAGTATTGCAACTGTGGCTGCACCATAGATTTGCAAAAGCTCATTATGATATTGGTGCTTTTATTTTTCGATCTCTTCCCTAATCATCCCTAGCATGGAATTTGCCTTTTTCACACCTGCCTCTAGAGCACAAAAGTGATTGTTTCCCTACTCTTTGTTCCTGGCACCAGATCTTCACAGGTAGACTGCCTCTGGACATGGGGGGTTCAAACTGTGGCTAAGAGTCAGCAACAAAGGGCTGGGGCTGGAGGCATGTGATAAAGGAAGCTGCTGAAGCCAAACAGGTGTGGGTCTGTTTAGCGCCTTGGGAATTTTACACATGCCAATTTGAGGTCCATTGTAAAGAAAGGTGGGATAGAAAGGTTTGGGGGAGTTTGTTTTAAAAGAAATATTGATTGAACCCTCTTTTAAAAGGCCATCTAAGTTAGAAGCAGTCAACACATCATCTTGTGCCAGCGAAAGCTATCAGTTAATCATACACCGTAAGCAATTGGTAAGCCACTGGGCAGAGCAAGGGGGCTTAGGTTAGAAACTGAACTAACTCCTTCCAGTTTGGGGGGGGGATGCTCAAGACAATGCTACACTGCAATCTATCAAGGTCGCACTCGGATTCAGGAAAGGAGAGCTGGTGCTCCTGGGGGCTGGACTAGATGACCCTCAGGGTCCCTTCCAACACTACAATTCTATGAAGAAATAAAGGGAGATGAGAGATAAAAGGCAAGTATAGCCCCACTGGATGGAGAGGCTGGAGGAGCAACTTCTGGTGCTGGGTGCCTGCCTGCTGCGTAACACATCTGGATGGAGAAATCCCTGCCCTCTCCCTTCCCACGGGGCTGTGGGGCAATCCAAATGGGATGCCGTCACTCCGCCCCATTCCTGCTCCCCCGCCCCATATACCAGTGCATGGGCAAATACTCAACGCGTGCCTCTAATCAACCTGGGGAGGGAAACAATGAATTCCTCCCCGTTTTTCATATGCATTCTACCCAGCCCTTCTCCTCTTCAACACCCCCTCGCAAAAATATAAAAAATAAAATAATCCACCTCCCATGAATTGCAACTGAGGAGCAACATATGAGTGCACTCCGCTCGGGGGAGTGGGGGGGGCTCTTGGGCTTCCTACGGGATGGGGGGACCCCCTTCTCCCAATGTAGTTCCCATCATGTGCAGGAGGCAGCCCCTCCCCACCTCCGGCCGCAGTTGCAAGCAACTGTTACGAAGACCGCTGATCCGTGTTGGGAAGAAAGGCGTGTCAGGACAGAGCTCCTTCTCCCTTTTCCCACGAAGAGTGTTACGATCCTAGATGGGGAGAATCCCCCCCCCGCCAAAGGGCTTCCCTCGTTCACTGCAAGGAGCCTGCATCGGAGGGAGGGGACCCGACGCGCCCGGCTCCTTTCACCCCCACGTGCAACGCAACGCAATGCAATCCGCCGCCCGGTGCAATATCTCCTAAACGGCCGCTCTCTGCCCCCGGCGGGGGCGGAATGGCAACTTCCTTCCCGGGTTCGTTTGGCTGCAACTTCGCCCGCCTCCCCGAGCGACCTACCTGGGCGACGGAGCGGGCACTGGCGGCTCCCTGGCTGGCTGGCTCCGGCTGAGGCGGTTCCTAAGCGAGCGGCGGTAACAGCAGCAGCGCCAGGCTTCCTCCTCCTCCTCCTCCTCCCAGCTGCTCCATCCAGAGCAGCCGCGGCGCTGGCGACGAGGAGGCGCTGCCCGCCTGCTGCCGGGGCTTAGCGGGGCGGGGGGGGGGGAGTTGTCCTCGGGGCTCTAGCAAATGCAAACGTGGGAAAAGAGAAAGGGGGAGCCCCCTCAGGCTCCACCCGTCGGGCTCCCCACGGGCCCCACAACCGCAGAGCTCTGCCTGGCGAGCCACGAGCTGCTTGGCCCCCTACTCTCGCCCACCCCCCCCGCCCGGCTTCAAATGCAGCCGCCCCCCGCGGCGCCCACCCCCCGGAGCAACCCTCCTCCCCCCCTCTTTCTCGGAGCCAGGATGGTACAGTCCGACTGGGCGCAAGAGGCGCCCAGCCTACAGGACTCTGTCGTGAATTACTCCCCCCCCCAAGCGGAGAGGGGAGCTTTGATTGGCATGGAGGGGGGGTTGATTGACGGGGGGAGCGATTTGCATGTTTTGATTTCCTCATTTGCAAAGGAGAGAAAATGGGGGAACGAAGAGGAAGAGGGTGGTTAACCCCCACCCCCCCGCGGAGAGACATTGCAACATCCCTGGCAGCAAACGCACATCTGTTTTAGATCGGTTTCAGATCGCCACCCCAGGCACCCTTCCTTGGTAGTAGCTGGCCCCACCGAAGAGATATGCTGAAGTCTGGACAGAAAGTCCAAAATGCCCCCACCCACCCAGCGCCATGATGGGGGAAGCGCCTTTGGGAGCCCCTGTGACTTCCTTGAAGAGCAGCGACCTGGCCAGAGGGCAACAGGGGAGGCTTGGAAGACGCAGCTTCCCTGCCTTCTTGCAGACCATGAGGCAAGGGTAGTGTTAGGGCAGCCCTAGAGAAAATAGCCCTCTGTGTGTTGGATAGCAGGAGCTTTAAAACATGAGTGAGAAGCAGTCTCCTGTGCTCTTCAGCTTGTTGAAATCAGGGGTCTCCACTAGACCTGTTGGGGGGCTTCTAAGTGCCTGCACTGGCTGCCACTTCCCTGCCTCGGATTTCCTGTGTCGGCTGTTGCTTCACTTTCCCTGGTGTAACTTTTTGCTCTGCAGATGTGCATAGAAAACCAAACAAAGGCACCATCAAAGGAAGTGGTGGGGGGGTGGCAGTGGGAGGCTGAAGGATATTGACTTGTGTTGGATCCCAGACTTTTGGGCCCTGCCTACCACAGCTGCTACTGAGCCAAAAAGGGACACTCGTTAGACACACCGAGCTTCTGTTTTGCATGCAAAAAGTCCCAGGTTCAATCCCCAGCGTCTCCCCATAGGTCTGGGAGAGACCTTGTCTGAAACCCTGGGAAGCTGCTGCCAGTCAGTGTTGACAATACTGGACCAATGGTCTCATTCTGAATAAGGCAGCTCTGTGTGTTCCTAAAGCTCCAATGAAGCTTGCACAACCCTCTGCAATACCCCTTTTCCAGGACCACCTCCAGAGGGTAGCAGGGCTGAGCATTACTTGGGACCCTGAGACCAGCAAAGGGCCACTCATGTTAGGTGACCACTTTCATTTCTATGTGCATTTTAAAAAAATTTTTTAGAAACTTTAATGCATTCATTCCTGAAGAAGTGGTTTTGATAATTTATGGATTTGTTAGTTCCAAGACTCACCAAAACTACTTGTATCTAGCAGGCTTTGAACAGCCCCCCAGTGGGGAGCGAGCATCTAATGGGGGGGGGGGCGCTACATGAAAGAAGAACCTGTCTGAGATGAAGCTGAAGAGTATTGCACTTTTGATGATACTAGCTCTGAAATAACCAGCTATTGGGTGCCTATGTCAAACGCCCTGAGCTTTCTTTCCCGCACCTCCAACTTTCAGGCTATCAACGTTCCACAAATGCTTCATGTTGGCAGACAAGCAAAACGTGTGGACCAGTGGCATTTGCAGACTTTTGGCCAGCTTGGTCTATCATTGCATCCACCTATTGCGCTCTCTCTCTCATCATGTAGCATTTTGGGGTCCCGGCAGGGGTCTGCTCACTTTGAGCCACTGTCTGTGCCAGGGCTAGAGGCCTAGGGAGAGGCAGGCTTGGGAGTGGAGAAATGTACTTGGATGAACACTCAGTTACTTTCTGAATCAGGTACACCCCCCCCCATTTCCCTAAACTCCTGCACCATCTCAATCAAAGACCAGGGCTGTTTGGGAGTGACGAAAGGAGCAGATGGCCTGGACAGATGGGAGGAAGAGGCATCCTTGCTCTAAATTACACAAATAAACATTGATGGAGTGATTAAAATTACAGCCCCATTTCCAGTTCTGGGTGGAACCATAAAACCTTTAGGAAGATGTTGCTGGGCAGGGCTGGGGAGTCATCTCTCTAACAAGATTCCCAGAGAACGCTAAGCAACAAAGAAACAACAACAGCACACTGTTTGTCATACTCCACTGATCTCTCGTGCTGTGTTTTGCCACATGGGCATCCTGGCCAGGAGCAGTGGGGGACTAGGCTGCATTTGCATCTGATTAAGTGGGCTCTAATCCATGAAAGCTTAATCCACAATAAATGTTAGTCTTTAAGGTGCTATGGACTCAAAGGGCAGCCCCTCTGGAATTTGCATGATAGCAATGCTGCTGCTTAGCAAGCAGAGAAAGCTTTAGATTGGGTGCATCCTTTACCCCTTGCAGAGTTAGGATTCCCAGCAACCCTTAGGAATCACAGGGACCAGAACTATTTGAGGAAGGGAATGTGTTTCTAATGTGCTTTAAAGATATAGTGTGTACATAGCCTTAAAGAGTTCAAAGCACATTTCCTATGTTTTTTCAGCTATCTTTAGAAGAACAACCCTTAAGGTGAGCCAAGGTAGGTTATTACCCCCATATTCCTAATGGATGAGCAGAGTCTGAGAGTTAGTAGCTTGGTGAATTAATGCTGGAGCAAGGACTTCCTACTCAGGGCCAAACTAATATGCATTTTTTTTAAAAAAAGAAATTGCATCACCTGGATGGGGGTGATGTTATTCATTATTGGAATTGCAGCTAGCAGGAACAGGACATTTTACTCCTTCCTTCCCCTGCTGTGGTCATGAGAAAAATATCTCCTCTGAAGTTGTTATTTTTTTTCTGCCCCACATCCAAAATACAAATATCTCAGGCCAGCCTTGAGCTCAAGCAGCAAGGGCAGAGTAAATCCCCAGGTTAAAATCAGGGATCCAGGATGCAACAGGTTCCAGAGCATGGAACACCTTGCTTTTCTCAAGCGTCTAAGCCAGGCGTCCCCAAACTTCGCCCCTCCAGATGTTTTGGACTACAATTCCCATCATCCCTGACCACTGGCTCTGTTAGCTAGGGATCATGGGAGTTGTAGGCCAAAACATCTGGAGGGCCGCAGTTTGGGGATGCCTGATCTAAGCCAACCAGACCATGATCAAGGACTGTTGTGTTTTGAAACCCTGGCTTCTATTTAAATTCCTATCTTCTGAACACAAGAGGTTTAGAAAGGTTTGATGGCATCAACCTGCTTAATCAACCTCAATTGCTCTCATCAATAGGTGTCACCTGCTTCAGGAATTAACCCACAATAATACATTCACTGCAGATGCATAGATACACAATTGCTTCCAAGAGATGGGGTGTCTTGTTCATCCTAGTCTGTGCTAGTTCATCCTAAACTGCTGCTGGACCTGCTGGTGGATACTATTTTCTAACCACAGTGGTTGCCTTTTCCAACAGGCCTGACCAACCAGCAGATCCTCAGGGCAACCTCTGATCCCCTGCATTAAGGACCTGCAAATACAAATAGACACAATGGTGGCAAATGGGGTGGTGGTGGACCACACACATTATAATGTGCATTCTAAGAAGGACGCGTTTTTTGGCAAAAAGGTACAAAACAGTTCTATTAAGGGACTGTTAGGGTCAGAAAAAAAGATTAACATTATCTTCATGGTGAATCAACTGAACATGAACAAAATGGAGCAACCTTTATGATCTTGAAGGCACCTTATTGTTTTGATAGACTGCTTCTATGGTTTGTGGGGGTCCTGTGTGGCTCCCCTACTTCCCAAGCAGGTGATCACCCTCCCCCCTGATCATCATCTTCATAGCTATTTTAATCCTCTGCTGCATGAGTGACAGCAAAATGATTGACTCAGAGCGATTTGAAAGCATCCCATTTCCGATTTGAAAAACCGTTCCCTAAAACCATGCTAATCCCTTGGGTTGGCATGGATTTCAGGAGGGAGATGGGGCCTGCTGCCAGCAGTTTAGAAAACAGGGCACATGGTGCAGACCACATAGCCCTGGAGAGGAAGAGAAAGGCATCACACTTCATTATCTCTGGAAAGCAATTATGTGAACCCATTTGGTTCTGGAAGGCAGTCTAGGCACTAAAACCCATGGAGACAGAACCCTGTCCATGGAGGGCAATATAGCAGAAAAGGAGAAGGTGTGGCAAGATCCTCTGTGTGCTTAATCAAAAACAAATCCCATAGACTTCAATTGCACAGTGATAGGAAACCTGTGGCACTTCAGGTGTGGTTGGACTCCAACTCCCATCAGCCATAGCCAGCATGGTCAATAGCCAGCAATGATGGGAGCTATAGTCTCAGAATGTTGTGGCGGGGAGGACAAGTTCACCATACCTGTCCTGGTAAGTGTGCCCAGGGTTGCAGCCTTAGAGAAGGTACAAAAATACCTCCAAGATGTTGGATGGAAGGCCATCAGCTTCAGTGGAGGCTTGCCCATTAGGGTGAATGTACCAAGCATGGTTTGCCCTTCGCCAGCCTCCCCCCCCCCACCTTGTAGTGGAACCTCGGTTTATGAACACCTCGGTTTATGAATTTTCGGTTTATGAACACCGTGGACCCATCTGGAACGGATTAATTCATTTCCCATTACTTTCAATGGGAAAGTTCGCTTCAGTTTATGAACGCTTCAGTTTATGAACAGACTTCCAGAACCAATTACACCCATGCTTCAGTTTATGAACGCTTCAGTTTAAGTACTCCGCTGACCCGTCTGGAACGGATTAATCCACTTTCCATTACTTTCAATGGGAAAGTTCGCTTCAGTTTATGAATGCTTCAGTTTAAGTACTCCGCTGACCCGTCTGGAACGGATTAATCCACTTTCCATTACTTTCAATGGGAAAGTTCGCTTCAGTTTATGAACGCTTCAGTTTAAGTACTCTGCGGACCGTCTGGAACGGATTAATCCACTTTCCATTACTTTCAATGGAAAAGTTCGCTTCAGTTTATGAACGCTTCAGTTTATGAACAGACTTCCAGAACCAATTGTGTTCATAAACCGAGGTACCACTGTACTTACAACCAGTCCACGGGGTGGAAGCAAATACCTTCCTCTTCCTTTGTCTCAGGGCTGCTCCTTGCAGAACTCAACAGGGAGGAGGATGGGGACCAAGCCAAAATGAGTTGGCTCTGCCTTTCATTGGGTCTGGCACCACCTACTGTTGGGATCCCTGCCTCCCACCCTTCCAGTCCCAATGGGCACCAGCCACCAGCTTCTTGCTTTGCTCATGAGCTTCCCACGGACAACTGTCTGTTGTAAGTAGAAGGCTTGGGCAAGCTGGACTGGATGTTAATCTTGTCTAACAAACATTGTTAGATTAATGATCCAGAAAGCACATTTGTAGCATCTTCCTTACAAAGAAAAACCTTTTCATTTAGAAAAAAATGATGATGAATGTGGAGGGGTGCACCATAGTGGCCAATTAGATTCATGAAGGCAGTGGATTCTAGGAGCAGACTGAGATGAGATGCTGGAGACAGTGAATGCAGACGGGTGATCGGAATTCTAATGTCTAGTCTATTTTAGTCATTCAAACAAAAACAGAAATGCATGCTCTCTCTCAGCTCCAGAACTCATCCAAACAAAAGGGTGGCCAGCAAGTTTAGGATGCTCAAAAGGAAGGGCCTCTTCATGCAGCACACCAATTAATGCATGGGACTCCTTGTTACAGGATATTGCAATGACGACTAACCTGTCATTTAAAAAAAGGGGTTAGTTTAATTAAAAGAGGTTAGAACCACATTCACTTTTCTCAATCCTGCCCAATTAGCTGCACTGGGGGGGGGGAACCTCCTCTTCTATATAGTGATAAAAAGCACAGGAGCACCCACTCTTTGCAACTGGAAGCAACACAGGAAGTTGCCTTGGATTTGTTGCATGCCACCCCAATCTTCAAGTGGTATGAGATTCCAGGGGTTCCAAACACTTTGTGGTTCCTTTTGGAAATGAGGCACGGCAGAGACTGTGGTGTCTTTATGATATATGGTTTGTTTTTACACACATATATAGCCTGAGCCTACGATGGAGGAGCTCACAGCATTAACAGCTCAAACAGGTCTTGTTTCTCCCATAAGCACAGCCTTTGATTCAAACAGAAATCAACCATTGCCTTGTTTCTATTGCTTCCCTGCTTGCTGCTTTGATTCTGGCATATCTGACTGCAAATCAGCTCTAAACTCTGGCTTTGTCCTTCTAACTACCGGTAACTGGAAGCTCCCACCCATTTGCCATCTCACACAGAGCCCCTTTCCTTTGTTTCCCTTGATGACCCATCACCCAGGCGATTGCCTCAACACAGGAAGCTAGCCCGGCTTATATTTTATCACTTGCTGGATCCAGGGGTTAGAAGGACCTCACATACAGCCTACTTCCCCCTCCCCAAACTCATAACATATGGAGTCAGATCGTTAGTCCATCTAGATCAGCACTGCCAGTGCTGAATGGCAGCGGATCTCCAGGGATTCAGGTCAAAGTCCCTCCCAACCCTACGTGGAGATGCTGGGGACCAAACCAGGAACCTTCTGCTTGCAAGGCAGATGCCCTGCCACAGAGCTATGGCCCTTCCCCTCCTAGCTCCCCACACTAAGCCACAGTCTCAGTGGCAGAGCATCTGCTTTCCACACTGAAGGTCCCTGGTCCAATCCCTGACTGCATCTCCAAGTGGAGCTGGGAAAGACCCCTGCCTGAAACCCTGATGACCCCCTGCCACTCATTGTAGTCAATACTGAACTAGATGGACTAACGGCCTGACTCGGTATAAGGCAGCTTCCTATGGTTGCCAACTTATTAACTGCCCTCCCTAGCTGTTCTTTGATCTATGCCGGGGTTTGTGGGTCCTTTTTTTTTGCTCGCCAGTTTGCAACCCTAGATCTGTCTTTTGTGGTTTTTTTCCTCAGTTGAGGCTTACATTATCCAGAATGGAATAAGTGTGTCGTCTCATCTCTGAGTTGACCAAGACCTATTCCCAAAGGCTACAAGGCCACCAGCCCCCAACAGACTCCCCACCCTCCCTGGCCCCCATTTGTCTTCTGTGCAGTTGCTTCCAGGATTCTGCCTGCTCTGCAGTTTTCTTCCTGTCTGCCTCTCAAGGGAACAAGAGTCTCCTCCTGGTTTCTTGTGCTCAAAGATTCCCAGGGGCAGACAAGAATCCACCCAGGACCCTGCTGGCAGATGCTGCGGCAGCCTTTCCCCTCCCTCCCTCCCCCTCCCCTCCCCCTCCCCCTCTGGAGGGAAATCTGCAGGTATTCCCTCAAGTTGCCATGGCAGCTGGAGAAGAATTTCTCCGACTCAAGAGTGCCGACCTTGCCACAGATTTTGCACGCGAGTCACGGCAAGGAGAATTTCCAAGAGTGCCAACCATGAGTGGTATTTGCTGATGGAAAACCCCTTCCTAGGCAGAAGAGCCCAGCAAGTTCTCCATTTGCCTTATTTTTTGGAGGAAAGAGCACAGGGCAATTGGGAAACATTTGCTTTAGCAGAGATAAATATAGGAAGAACCTAAGCGAAAGTAAGCAGCTTTCGTAGCCCTAACAAGCTGGAGAACTGCTATTCCTAGATAGCCTGGCATCAGTTTAACCCAAACTCTAATAAGCCTTCTCCAATCTGGACTGCTGAAATGCACTGGGTATGGGGCTGCCTGAAGGCTGTAGCAGGATGTTTCCTGGACAGGGAAGAGAGATCAGATTGGACCGCTCGAGAACTCTGCACTGGCTGCTAGTTAACCACTGGGCCCAATCCAAGGCATTATTACTGGTGTACAATATCCTGCACAACTGAGAATGCAAGAAGTGCCTCCCTTGCAATGATGATGGAGGTCTGGGGAAAAGGTTGAAGGAGGTGATAAAAGTGATATTTAACAGGTTGTATGGAAGCCACCTTCAGATATCTTGAAGGGTAGATGTTGGAGCAAATGCTCCATCTGTATTGCTCTAGAGCAGCCTCCACCACCCTAGTGCCCTCTGGATGTTGTCGGACTACAACTCCCATCAGCCATTGTTTCAGAGGGTAGGACCTGGACAAGAAAACACATTTAGATTAAACATTAGGAAGAATGTCCCAAACAGTATGTGCTGTTTGAACTTGGAACAGAATCGCGTGAGAAGGCAGTAGTTGTTAAACGATTTTAAGCAGAGACTGGGATGTAACAATGGTCCCCCTGCCCTAAGCTATGGGTTGGAATAGATGAACTTTGGGGTCCCTTTCAGCTCTACAGTTCATAATGATTTAATGGGTATTGACCGGCAATCACTGTTGAGTGAAGAAGCACACACAGCACTCAATACATATTGTTATTTCAAATGATTGCTCGTATTGTGCACACCCACAATGATTGCTCAGGTGAAATTAGCTGCCACCGCCTCCCCATAGCAGCACTGTCCAGTGGTGTGGGCAAAGCACAGAGGGATAAGTATAGAGGAAAAGGGTGAAACAACCCCAACAGTGTCTAAAGCCAACTGCAATTTTGCTTGTAGCTTCCAGAGGAAGAGCAATGATTGATTAGTACTAGCAGAAGTCCATCTGGAAGCAGCCTTAATTGATTAATCAGTGCAGCCAATTTTAATTGGTGGCATGGAGAATTCAGGGACCATGGCGGCTTATTCAGAGGCTATTTTGGTGACTGAGTGTTCTTACGGCAATGCCCTAACTGTCACGGCTGTTTATGAAATTGTTAGCTCACGCTTGCTTCCATATTTTGACATTTATTTATTTCATTCTTACCCTGCCTTTTCTCCAAGGAGTTCCAGGCTGTGTACACAGCTCTCCCCATCGTGTTTATCTTCACAACAACCCTGCAAGGGTTAGGTGGGGGAGAATAGCTAGCCCAATGTCACCCAGTGAGCTTCATGGTAAAGAGGGGGCTCAAACTGGGCCTCTAGTCTATTCCACCATACTGGCTCGACCGAGACTTTGCCAATGTGCAGATGTATTCAGATCTGATAAATGATTACAGCAGTAACACAGAACTGGCAAGCTTGCAGCATAATGACCTGGCAGAGAGGGCGTTAGCAGCCTACAAAGGCTATCCAGGTGGGTGAGGCACACAAAGTACCACTGAGATCTCAAGAGACAAATCTGGATCAATGCGCCCTCCAAAAGAGAGCAAACTTGTTCCTTCCAAGTTGTGCAACCTCTCCAGAACAGATGGTGACCCTGGACAGAAGCAGGACCAACAGTACCTTAGTTCTGTGAGGAATGAGATTCAGTTGAGTGGCCCAATGCTGGTCCCAAGTGCCAATTCAGCACCTGAATGAGATGCAAAGGAGAAGAAAAAGAGCTTAGTCCTCTGATGATACCCAGTTCTCATACCATGGCTGACCTCACTCTGGTTTCATGCAGGTGAGTAAGGATGGCTTCCAGGTGACCAGGTGTGGGCTTTTAGTAATGTGGAAGAGTTGGATTGCAATTTTCCCCTTTGCTGTGAGAACAGGCTAGGTCTGTTCCCCATGTCCCCTAGGCTAGATCTGTATCAGGAAACAGGCTAGTGACTTTGATGGACTTATTTCTAAGCCTTGCTGTCCTCTAGCAATCACCTTAGTGGGACTCTCTCCAAAAGGAAGGGGGGGGGAAACCCTTCAGCATCACAAAAACAGTGTGCACAGCATATCCCTTTTTTTTCTGTCAGGGGAAAATTTATGCCAAATACCCTGAGGGACTGTCTGGCTGGGCTGCTGGCTTTATCCCCAGGGCCTGCTTGTAATCGTCTCCAATATTTCCCTATCACCCACAACATACATCTCTAACTCCTGTCCTGGTGCTGCACAAAATCGAAAGGGACAGTCAAGGTAAATCGGCTTGCGGAGCCAGGAATCCGGAGCATTGGGGGGGGGGAGAGAGAGATGGGAAAGCAAGGGATTAATTGCAAATGCCCAGATAATGAGGATCTCTGCTCAAAAGCCCATTCGTATAATTTAAACCTCTAACGAGGTTTCCTGGAATACAAAGCCTTTTGTGATGTCTCTGCTCTCATCTGAAATGGAAGCTGTACTCTGGCTAAATCTAGACTTAAGGCGGTTTCAGTTGTGGGAGGCGGGGGATTCATTTAATAATGGACAATGCACACACACACACACGAGCATGCACCCCTCTCTACTTCTGTGGGCATGTTATCTGTGCTCCAAGCTCAGCGATGGTCAAGGTCAGAATGGGCTCAGAGATGGGAGAGGGGGGAGAGGAGAGGGCAATGTCAAAGCAGGGCAGCTGCTGAAGAAAAAGGGACCCTCCTCTTTTGTATGCGCACTGGAGAAGAAGGATAGTAACGATGGCATTTACTGCGTGCCAGAAAGATGGTTTTATTGTTTATCTCTCAGGGCAACCTCCATGGAACCATAGCTAAACAGTAGGCAAGTGAGAACCACAACACAGTTTTTTCTCCACTCCTGAAGATTGTCTTCCCCAAGTGCTGGGAGTTGTAGTCCAAAACCTCTGGAGACCCCCCCCCCACCTGGGGAAGACCACCACAGAAAGATCATGCCTTTCCAGGCTTGCAAGCCTTGGATCTGGTTCATAAGCCTTGTGCCAATGCTGTTCTTCAGATCCCTTGGGGGGGGCACCAGTTTTCCTTCCTCCTCTCTCGCGATCTTCCCTGCTTTGCTCTCCAGGACCTATATAATACACACCCGCCCACCCCCCAGCCTGAGGATTTCATTGCTACATAGCAAGGGGGCATCTCTGAAGAGTAGGGCAAGATTATAGTTCCGGGGAGGATTTCTTTCTTTTTTATAACCTCCCCTAACCCATATCTCCACATACAAGCCAGTCTCCTCCCCACCCATCTTAGCACTGGCCTGAAACAGAGGAAGGAATATAGCTTAGAGGCAGGGCACCTGTTTTATATGCAAACGGTCTCAGGTTCAATCTCCAGCATCACCTACAACCTCAGAGGGTTCCTGCTAGCCATCATCAACAATACTGAGCTAGGTGGGCCCTCCTAAGACAGCTTCATGTGTCCCTATGTTCTAAGGGTGATAATAATAATGCCTGCCTTGGAGGGTTGTTGTGAAGATGACTAAGATATGTGCCTGGTTGGCATGTCATGCTAAGCCAAACCCTGGCTCTCCTAGACAAACCATGAGCAGCAAACGAAGAACAAACCATGGCTACATACCCTAGCTCCGTATGGTGCAGCCGCATAACAACCAGGGAGGAGCAACAAGGTCAGAATCTTTTCCCTGGGAGCCTGCAGGCTCAGCTCATGCAATTTGCACTAAGCAGCTATGGTTTGGCTTAGCATCTCTCGAACCAGGTCGGCGTATGCAAAATACCGAGGAGAAATCAAGACAAGAAGAAAAGCTTTTCAGAAGAAAAGCTATCTAATGGAAGCCGGGCTCAAAGCTTGAGGTGGGAAGCTAGGTGGAAATCCAAGACTTCATGATATGAAGACTCTAAAAACCCAATTTGTGGCCTTGAACATCCAGAAATCCTCTTGTACCGTGCAAATCCAGGCCACAGAATCACAATATCAAGAGTTCCTTATGAAGAAGGCATTACTGTTAAACCCATTTAATTCTGTAAGTGTAGGTGGTCTTCACTTTCACTAGCACCGATGCCTTCAGTGTGCTGCTATGAACATTTCTGATGCATTCTGGCACCCCACCCTAAATATGCATTTGGGAGGCCAGCAAGCTGAAGCACCAGCCGTGACTTTGCACATGAGCTCTCAGAATGGGAAGGAAATGTGAATCTGAACATTGCATTTGAGGGAATCTGTTCCACTGTTTTCTTCTGAACAGCACATTCCTTCTACGCTACCCCAGAGAACAGGCGGTGGCTGGGCGGGGGGGGGGGGGAGAGGGAGGGAGGGAGCCCAGTCTAACCGAAAGCAGAGAGGAAAACGACGAGAGAAAATTAATTCTCGGAGGAGATGACAGGAACCCTCCAACCATTCCAGCACCTTGTCCTCTGAGAGCGGATTCAGACAATCATGTTTTATTCATTCTCACTGGCAACGGAGGAGGTGTGTGGAGCTGCTACTCTGGTATCAGGCTCCAGGACAGGCTGTCCTCAGGATTTCCACCAGGAGGTGTGGGGGGGGGGATGAATAAACATTTGAGTCCCAATGAAAAATGGAGCACTGACTATGAATGCAGCACCCGTGGGTTACACCAAGCAGAAGGCAGGCGTGGGAGGTGAGCTTGGAGGCATCTGGCTGCTTGCTGGTCTCTGTTCTGGAGAGGCAGGAGAGCTTTTGGTTATATGGAGCAGATCCTCAAGGCTTCTTTTAGATGTAGAGAAAGAGGCGATCCGCCCCCCCTTCCCAATTCTAAGTCAGGCCCTGCTCCTGAGGCTGCCAGGGCACACACTGATCTGCAGGGTCTCCCAGGGGGAGCTTTTCACAGGCACAGGATTGTATCTTGAAACATAATTGCAACCCATCAAGCTGCTGTCAAAGGCATAAGAACAGAGGCTTGCTGAAAAGTTGGCAACCCTCCCTGCCCTTTAGTTCCCTGTGTGGTGTTATTCACATATTAAAATGGGGATTGCAGTTTCCGGTTCAATTCTTGTGGGGCCACAATAGCTGTCTTTTCTATTGCTCATGGTTTAAGAAGAAGTGCTCAAAGATAAATGAAAGTTCTGCCCCATAGCGATGTAAATGCATGTCCAATTATTTGCGACTTTAAACAAAAGGATTAGCTATGTATTGCAGAGGAGAGGTCAGCTAGTGGCTATCAGCTACCGGTAAGTGGAGCATTCATGTTTCAAGCCAGTCTACCTGTGACCACCAGAAGCTGAGAAATCAAGGGATGGCTATCACCACTTTGCCTTGCCCCCAGACCCTGAAGCTGTATAACCACCCCCTGCAAAATCTGTTTGACCAGGAAGAACAATAATTAGCAAATAAGCAGGCATACAGTACTGTGAGCCGTGACGGCATGGCTGTGCTGCCTTCAAGCCTGTGAAAGGGGCTGTTTGTGCACATCCACAGCCTCCTACTCTTCCATGTCACGCCTCAACTTGGAAGCTCTCAGGAAGAAAGATGACTTACAAGCACAGCCACTGAATCGATACTGGGCCTGGGCAGCACAGAGCTCCTTGTCTTCCCATTCAAACCCATGCCCAACTTCTCTGACACTGAGCAAGAAACTCTCCTTCCTCTCTCCTGTCTTATAGGCAAACCACGATGGAGTCGTTTGGGGCTCCCCGCTTTCGTTCTCCTTCTACAAGTCCTGCCCCCCCTCCACCTTCGAAACTGGGTTGATTAAAGTAGATGATTTACATTCATAAGTAAGTCTGATAGCTCTACAGTTTACCCTGAAACCCAGAGGAGGCTTTTCTGTGTAAAGGAAGAACCAATCTCTCACATATGGATATTTATTTGCCCTCCACCTTTCTTATATTCTGCCTACCAATCAGGCATTTAAAGCTCCTCTAATATGCTCAGTACGGTATGCATCAGGCTCTCAGTCCTGGGTTGTTTCATTTCTGTTTCCTACTTTGGTTTTCAGAGTAAGGCAGAGTGAAGCAAGCAGGAGCGGCGGGGGAACACCTGCCAATTTTGGTTCCTTTCACTTTCCCTTTATTTTAACATCAGCTTGTGATTTATTTATTTTTTAAGTTCTCATGAAAATTCACGAACATTTTAGTGTGGGCTTCTCCCAATGTACACATTTTTACAAAGCCATTTCCCCTAACAAGATATTTGTTTGTTTGTTTTTATTTTCTGCATTTATATGGCACCACCCAAGGATCTCAGGGTGGTATAAATGGTTATCCTCCTTCCCATTTCATCCTCACAACAACCCTGTGAGGTAGGTTAGGCTAAGAGATTGTGACTGGCCCCAAATCACCCAGTGAGCTTCATGGCTGATTGGGGATTCGAACCTTGGTCTACCAGGTCCCGGTCCAACACTAATGATTATGCCACACATTGAAGATACACTTTTGTATGTTATCTTCACTCTTATAGGAACTTTTCTTTCTCATCTTACTCCAGTAGATGCATTTCTGTACAGATGACTTGGCTGGAGAAGCGCATGGCAAAACAAGGGTCACATATGACAAAGTGTGAATTATATAGGCATGGCTTTAAATGTGAACTGAATTGAATTCCGTCACCATCTCTAGGCAGCAGTAACACTGGGAAGTAATAAGAGGAATATGTCCAGCGGGCAGGTTCCTATATTCAACATATGCAGACTGCCATTCCATAGCCACTCACTTCAGAGTAAGCCCCATTCAACTCAATGGACCACAATTCTGAGTAGACATACAGAGGTATGTTGCTAACCTGACAAATGGCCCTGGGTGCAGCTCCACTATAATAGAACCAATAATAAAGAAAGACCCTGTATGGGAATGACTTAAAGTCTTTTGTTCTGTGGGGTGGGGTGGGGTGTGTGGGTGTGTGTAAGAAAACACACAAGGCCTTTAAAGAAAGTTCAAAACCAACTATTTCCATCAAAGAACTCTGGGTACTGTAGTTTACCTCCCACAGAATACATTGCCCAGCAACCCTTAGCAAACTACAGTGCCCAGAAATCTCTGAGGGAAGAAATGTGCTTTGCGTGTGCTTTATAGGTATACAAGCACATTTGGCTCCCTTTCTTGGCCTCACCTTATCTGATTTGCTCACCCTAATCCCCTTCAACTGGAGATTTCAGAAGATGTCAAGCTCTGTATATTATCTCTCTCTCCCCCCCCCCTTCCCGGGGGAACCTCAGCCTGCTGCTCTGTGTAAAATGCAAAAACTTGAAGGGGTTTCCTGGGTTTGCAAGATGAACAGGAACAAGGTATCCATGGCAACAGGATCCACTTTGGAAGGATGAGCTTCCTTTTATGCAGAGATCTTTCAGATGGCCAACCTTGTAGGAAGACCACCGATTTCTACTGACCCTGTACCTGTGCACACAGAAATCAAATCGGTGAAGCTCCCCACTGCACGCACGCCTCTCTACCACCATGCCAGAGAATAACCACCTCCTAAATATCTGCACTCAGACGGCTCCTAAAGGCACAATCCCTTAAAACAGGGATATCTCTGGACCTCCCCGGCGGACGAGCACCGTTTGAAAGGTTGGATGGCTGCCACGCCTTTCTTTGCTATGATCATGGAGCTCCCCCTTCTGGCTGTCTGGGCAATAGCCCAGGAGTTTGCGTTGCCTGGCTTATCAGTTTCAGACTGGTGGGAATCGTCTCCGGATAAATTAATGAAATCTACACAATGCATAAAAGACTCCTGCTTCTTGGGAGAAAAGCAATGACAGACCTAGGCAGCATCTTAAAAAGCAGAGACATCACCTTGCCGACAAAGGTCCGTATAGTTAAAGCTATGGTTTTCCCAGTAGTGATGTATGGAAGTGAGAGCTGGACCATAAAGAAGGCTGATCGCCAAAAAATTGATGCTTTTGAATTATGGTGCTGGAGGAGACTCTTGAGAGTCCCATGGACTGCAAGAAGATCAAACCTATCCATTCTGAAGGAAATCATCCCTGAGTGCTCACTGGAAGGACAGATCGTGAAGCTGAGGCTCCAATACTTTGGCCACCTCATGAGAAGAGAAGACTCCCTGGAAAAGACCCTGCTGTTGGGGGAAATTGAGGGCACAAGGAGAAGGGGACGACAGAAGATGAGATGGTTGGACAGTGTTCTCGAAGATACCAACATGAGTTTGACCAAACTGCGGGAGGCAGTGCAAGACAAGAGTGCCTGACACTACTAAACGACTAAACAACAACAACAACAACAACAACAACAACACATAAACAAAGAGAGTTTTGAGGAAAACATGTAATTTGCTTTCAAATTATGCAAGATCTTCCGTCCTCCTCTCTGTGGAGAGAGCAGAGATACAACTCCTAACCTAAACTGCTGGGTTTTTTTTGTATGCACAGTACTAGGGTTAATAATAACCTGCTCAACTGGGGTATCCATCAAAAGGTTTTTAAGCATTGCCTCTGGGCCCTTGGTGTCATCTCACACCATGAGCCACCTTGAAGAGAGTCAGGTTGCCCCAGTGCCAACTTCAAGGGAGGGCGTCTCGACATGGTTGTTTCCAATGAGCCCAATATCTTCCCCCCCACACACTTTTTAAAAAGCATTTTTTATTGAACTTGATCCTTGTAACCCAGGCATCCCCCAACTGCGGCCCTCCAGATGTTTTGGCCTACAACTCCCATGATCCCTAGCTAACAGGACCAGTGGTCAGGGAAGATGGGAATTGTAGTCCAAAACATCTGGAGGGCCGAAGTTTGGGGGTGCCTGTTGTAACCCAAATAACAAAATGGAATTTCATGAGCCAAACACATAAAACACTGAACAGTAACTGTGCAGTATTTTTTCTGCTGGTGTTCCCACTGGGGCAGCGATGCCACCCAGCTCTCTCCTCCCTGCAGACCTCACACACACACACCTGGCATGACATTTCAGCAGAAGGCAATGTCTAAATGGGAATGAAGCTTGTCTGGCCCTGTCTGCATCTGTGGGGGCTACTGCCCCCCTCTGGATTGATCAAAAATGCCATGCTCCAGTTGCAGCTCTGTGAGACCTATAGGTTTTATAGTTCTAATCTATATATTCCATAGATCCATTGGCTTTATTTCATTGAGTGGCAGGAGCAACCCTGCCAGATGCGTGGGGTAGAAATAATTTTAAAAATAATATGTATTATAATTATTATCTGTAGGCTAGGGCATTGCATTTTAAGTCAATTAAGATGGTGGGCAGCGATTGTGGGCAGAAGCCAAGCTTTGCCCATTCAAAAATGGCTCTGCCACCATCTGGCAATGGCTGGAACAGCCATCTAGGGGCCTGGCAGGGAGGGCTGGGAGTGTGAGGCAACCAGATGAGGCCAGTGAAGGGCCCTTCTGACCCTCTGGGGTCCTTTGCCATTGCCAGACCTGATGAGTGCTGCTGCCAGGCTTGGTTGGCCCCTGTGAAATAGAAAAGGACGCCAAATTGTTTGTTCCAGGAAAGATCTTAGATGGGCTGTTGAGTAAACTGTACAGAAGCATTCTGGATTGAGCTCGGAAAAATCCAGCACTTAACAGGAAAAAGAGTGAGAAAGAGCTGGCTTTGACAAAACTGTACCTAAGGTCAGGTTTTGTAACGAATGTTTTTACAAGGCCTTGTTTAGATGGCGCCTCACTCCATTTAGGCTGGATAGTTATTTATTTATAGTATTTATAGCCCACCTTCCCAGCTCACAATAAGATGCTCAAAGCAGTGAGGCACGATGTAATTGAAGAGCAATCATGTAATGAGGTAAAAACCACACACCAAACCAAGCCAAACCACACAGTGGATAACCAGCAGCACATTGTTCAGCAGCGAGCCAAACCCTAAGCCTCCTAGAACATAAACCTGTCATGGCCTGGTGCCTTGCAGATGTTTTGGACTAACTCCCACCAGCTCCAGCCAACATGGTTATCTGGAGGACACCAGATGTGGGGTGGGGAAGGCTGGTCTGGCATCCAAACTTCATGAAGGATGGGGAATGGTCCTTCAAGCACCCTGGTCTTATACCCTAATGGCAATAAGCTCTAATGGCAATGATCAGCGCTTTAAATTGGACTTGGAAGAAGCTGGAGGCCAGTGGTGGAGGAGGAGGAAGAATTGTAGTTGTAGCAGCTTCCGTGCAGCTCCTGGCACTTGGAACTGGATGCTGCATTTTGGGCTAGCTGAAGATTCTGAACTCAGCAGCTGACCTGAAAGAAATCAGGAAGAGATAAGGCCTTGACCCAAGAGAAAAACAGTGCCAGTCAGGTAGTAGAAATGAGAAAGTTGCAAATGCCAGCATCCATATTAGGGCAAAAGCTTTCTTAGGCCAACGAAAATATCAGAAAACAGGGTGCAAACTTTTGAGATTCTCCAGAACTCTTCATCAAGCTTGATGGTGAATAAAGCAAGGGGTGAGGGGGTAGTTGGCTGCCAATAAAGCCAGTGACATAAAGAAGTAGTATTATACCATTCAGGTGGCACAAATGAAAAGATCAGGAATATGGCAAGAAGGAAGGGAGGGAGGGAGGGAGGATCCTAGTGGCACCATGACTTCATTCTTTTGTTTCTTGATACTGAATTAATCCTTGGTGACCAGGCTGTCATTGTTTTTGGATGAGATTCCATCAGCTGCCACTGGCAAATTCAGGCTGAACAATTATTGCTGATCAGGAGGTCCAGGACAACCAACCCACTTTCCCCAAAGACCAGACTTTTTGTAGTAAGGAAAGTGATGGAGGAGTGAACTGGAAAGTGTGGAATAGCCCTTGCTTCGACCCCACACCATCTAATCTACCTGCAAACAATGAGGCTAGAGTGATCAGGCTCTCTGGGAGTGCCCCAAGTTACCTTGCCCCCAAGGGTGCAGTCTCATGAGGCAGCAGCAGGTGGCAGCAAATCCCCATGGTTCATGCCTTCCTTGCATAATGGTTGCAGGGCCTGGACTTTCCTCACTCACCTTCCGGCCAGGTAAAACAGCTGGCAGAGGGCTGCTATATTTAAAGCTTACAACTAGCTGATTATTACTATTCACCTGATTGCTGCTATTCACACCCTCACATACAGTCTGATCCCCAAATTAAATTTCTGTTGCAATACAGAAATCTTACACGATACATCTTACGCTTATTTAAGATACATGTTCATAGCTTTATGTGCGTTGCCGGGGGGGGGGGGGAACACACTCCAGGGAGAAATAAGAAAATAGCATGAAAATGGCAAACACACGGGGAACGTGGGTGAGAGAGAGCAGGAATTCCTGCAGCCTTCATGAGAGTGTTTGGGTGTGGAAGAGACAGTTGGAGAGGGTTATTTTATTTTTATTTTTGAGAGACAATGAAGGGTTTGGAGTGTTGGAAGAGGTGGTTGGCAGAGCTTTAGACTGGAGAATGTCCCCAAAACAAAAGGTATCCTCACCAGCTACTGCTGAGAAACCAAAGAAACGGGGGGGGGGGGTTGCCATGCTGGAAGAGAAATGGCTGTGCTAGACTGCTTGTGGGATGCATGTCTGTATGTGCTGTGGCATGCAAATATGGCAGGAATGTGCTTTGGTGAAGGCACTGACTGGAAGACATGAGCCAGTGGATGACTGCATCTTGTGCCAAAAGACCCTGAGCTTCTATGACCACTTCACATCATTCACCACAGATGGGGACCAGCCTGCCAAGGAAT
Source organism: Zootoca vivipara (assembly GCF_965207765.1). Taxonomy (NCBI): domain Eukaryota; kingdom Metazoa; phylum Chordata; class Lepidosauria; order Squamata; family Lacertidae; genus Zootoca; species Zootoca vivipara. The sequence goes on along the minus strand of NC_142589.1, from coordinate 54,250,593 downwards.
TCAAGGCCAGCGCCAGTTGGCTTAATGGCTTTAATAACTGTTTCAGCCTTAAGAGTCCAAATGACTGGGGAAGCTACGTCTGCAAACAAGAGGCTACAAAAACATACCCTGCACAACTAAAGCAGCTGCTGGATGTCAAGGCATATTGTCCAGAGAACCTCTTCAATGCAGACAGGGCTGCATTCTGGATTCAATGCAGGGCTCTTCTGGATGAAAATGCCTGAGCAAACTTACCTTTGCCAAAGCTGAAAAGCAAGCTCCTGGCTTCTAAACTGCAAAGGACTGAGTGACTATGCCATGGGTGTAGCCAGGATTTTTGTTGGTGGGGCAGGCCTTTTGTTAGGGGGGCAGAACCTCAGTTAGCTATGTATTTTTATGTATTTTTATTTATTTAGGGGGCAGCTGCCCCCCGCCTTGGCTATGCCCATGGACTGTGCTGCTCTATGGCACTGCAGCTGGGCATGTAATAAAGCCAGGCTTGCTTAAAACTCCTGAGTCCTAAAAGAATCTCCTTCCTGTGTTTTGGCAATCTAACAAAAAGACCTGGGTGACTGCATCATTATTTCTGGACCGGTTCCACAAATACTTCATTCCAGAGATGAAGTGTTAATTCAAGGAGAAACACCTGGAGTTTAAAGTCTTGCTGCTTGTGGCACCACAAGACACTCCACTTTGCACACAGTGAGGTTGAGGTTGTCTTTCCCGCCCACCTCCCCTCACCCAACCTATGGATCAAAGTGTGATTTGCTGCTTCAGGGCTGCTTACCCGAAGCTCACCTTCTTCTGGATGATCGATGTGATGGATCAGGACCTCACTGCATGCTAAAAGTTCTTCAACATTGCCTGTTGCACCACTTACCTCAATGGATGCAATCAAGCCTGAAACAATAAATGCATTTGGAAGGAATGTGTGCGCCATTTCAAGGGTTTTCCAACAAGCATTTACAATACAGTGAGGTGGAGGACACTGTGCAGATGGCCAGGGAAGTGGGTGGTGTTGGCTTTGCTGACCTCATCCAGGAAGAAGTGAAAGAACTAATTGAGGCCTGACAGGTGTTGAATGTGGAAGAGCTGGAGGAACAGGTCAGGTTGATTTCAGAATGCGAGGATGAGCTTGGAGAGCAGGAGCCAGCAAACTGGACCCTGCAGAAACACGATCAACTCTTCCAAGTTATAAAGCATAGAATCATAGAGTTGGAAGAGACCCCAAGGGCCATCCAGTCCAACCCCCTGCTAAGCAGGAAACACCATCAAAGCATTCTTGACATATGTCTGTCAAGCCTCTGCTTAAAGACCTCCAAAGAAGGAGACTCCACCACACTCCTTGGTAGCATGTAAATGATCTGTTTGCAGAGTTTGACCCCTCCATGGAACACAGACTCAAGATCATCCATGGGATTACAGACACTCTGAGACCCTACAAGGAAATGTTGGATGAGCTCAAGAGATAAGAGCAGCTTTGTCTCTCTCCTCTCTGGCTTTGTTTCTCCTTAAATCTTTCTTTTCCTTTTCTCCTTTCTGCCCTTGTTCTATTTTATATTAAGTACCGGTAGCTGTTTTATTTCAGTATGTTATAAAAAAAGATACTTCGTAATGAGTATCTATTTCTGTATACCTTTGAATAAGTATCAATAAATAACTATATTTTTATGCATGGGGGGGGGCAGCATCAGCTGCCAATCACCATGTTCCTCACAAAGAAACCACCACCAGATGTGGCTACACAACCCATCTCTGAACCACAGCCAAGCACTTCTTCTGACTTCTGGTCAACCCCCCATGTCATCTGAAGCGTCATCCAGCAAGGGAGAGGAGGAGGAGGAGGAAGACTAAGAGCAACATTTGTCGCTCACCAGTACATGCAGTAAAAAAAAAAAAATCATTCCAGTAGCACCTTAGAGACCAACTAAGTTTGTCATAGGTATGAGCTTTCGTGTGCATGCACACTTCTTCAGATACACTGAAACAGAAGTCAAAGGAACAAATGTACATGCAGTGATTTTAAAAAATAGTTTCTCAATATCTTTCTAGGGGTTGCTCTGGCTTTATGTGATTTTGCTTATATACATGCTGGCCAGGAACATAAGATGCAAGTAACCTGTATTTTCTTTGATTATTGTAGCAAATTCAAGGGGGGAAGATGCATAAAATATAATCGGTTCTAGAAATGCAAGTAGCTTTTCCAGCAATTAGGAAATCAAATAGCACACCTTGGCTTTTAAAAACAAGATGCCTTGTGATACATTACCAGTTTTACACTCATTGGAGACTTTCCCATTATTTTTGTGATCCCACAGTGCTAAAAGTACTATAAGAAAGTGACATTGCTATTTGGATGGTCCCAGGATTCAAGTATCTAAGGGTTCCAAATGAAACGGAGACACATTGAACCAGCACAGGAGGAAGAGCAGGACAACTGCAGTGCAAGAACAGCAGGCACACTTCGAATGTACTGTTTCCAGTACAGTTCAGGCTGCCTCGCCTCAAAAAGGATATTGCAGAGTTGGAAAAGATTTGGTTTGTCCTCTGCTTTCTTCTCCCACTTGCAGTTATCCTTTAAACTGCAAACCATGCAGGAACTCTGCATTTATTTCAGTTATGCCCACAAAAGCCCTCAGTTGCAGCAGAGTTGTCAGTGGAGAGGCTCCAGGAGGTGTTTGGCAGATGCAGGAGGGAGGCAGAGGAGGAGGAGGCTTGCTTGGCCTGCATCCAGGGAGCCTTCGTTTTTGGAGGTTGCCCAAGAGTGAGTTTGACATGAATTCTCATCAATGTTCTCAATGCATCAGACGTGGAGCAAGGAAGATGCACCTCCCCTCTCTCTGCCTGGTACAAATCCCAAAATGATAGTCTGTTTATGCAGCGGGCTGTAGACTCCGTTTAAAAAGCCAAGCCAAGCCATTTCTCTTGATTTCCAGCCTCTGCATTTTCTCATTCTCCACTTTAGGAATACCAAATCAAAGTTAGGTCATGCCAGTGTGATGCATGGCCAGGAATCACTACATGTCAGGAGCCCATAGCCAAAACTCTCTCTGTCTGGTCCTGGCACAGCAAAAGGTTATGACAGCTGGTTTTCAAACAGCCCAACATTTGTGGATCTCCAGTCTTTATAGCATTCAGTTCCAAAACTCAGAAGGGGAAAAGATAGACAGGGTATGTTCACTCTCAAGAAGAAATGGCTCCTTGTGAAAAATACACCTGGTTGCTGTAGCAGTTCTCTCTTGTGAATTGTGCATCCCTTGGTAAAAAAATGTGGCCAAAATGTATATGTTGTTTCTCGATTCCCTTTGTTCAGGCCCCGTCTGTGTAGCCATAGCTACAACAATGGTTTATTGTTTCTTAATCTGCCAGTCATGTGCCCTTGCACATGGATTTCTTTTCTGTGGATTCCATGTGAATGTTTGATGCGGCCCTAATTCTCTTCTGCTCCAGCCCAGCCCTGTTGCCTTAGTGGATTCATTTAACCATTTCCCTCCACTTTCCTTTGTGTATGCCCCTTGGCTCACTTGCTTGAGAAACCTGCCAGCTATTTGTGGCACAAGCACATTGTGCATGTGGTACATTGTTAATTCCTGTTGAGTTCCTGCCCTCTTTCTTTTTCTTTTCTTTCTTTTTTACATCTGCTTCCTTTGTTCATTGTTAGCAGAACACAAAAGTTCTAAAAATTCCACCCCGCACACAAAAGCCCTGACTGACAATCACTGAAACTCCAATGACACATCTCGCAATTAATATCGGATTTATAATTCATCAGGAAGAAAAGCAGTGGGCAGGCCATGGGGAACATCCCCGTCAGAGGTATTGGAAATGTGTTTCATTCAGCAACGTAAATTGGCTTTGAAGCTTAATTGTCAGTTCTGCTTGGGGTGGGGTGGGGTGTGTGTGTGACTTTTTGCTTTTTCTGCTTGCATCCTGACCAGGATGTTATTTGCTGCTGCAGGCACTGGAGATTAGTTCCCCTTAAAGAGTGGCTTTCCCCACTCCTTCATTAGAGCCACAAGCTTTAATCAGTTTAATCAGCAGATGAACCAACTACAGTTTAGCTGATTAATCACGAGAGACCAATTTTAATTAGGGAGCGCCAATTTTAATCACCAGGGCTGTGAGTTTAAGCGCCTCCTTGATTATTTTTTGGGGGGTCCTATTTCAGTTCTCGTGTGTTTACTCTGCGGGGGAAAGGAAAAGGAAGTGCTAGTGTTGCCCTTTCCCGCTAACTAGGAGTCGCTTTTGTTTCTCAAGCTGTAAATCAGTCACAGGTGAGGCCAGAGGCAAAACAAGTAGGCAGATCAACAAATGTGATTCTGACCTTTGTACAGTAGGCTGGTTTCTATACACACTCATCTTACTCTGTCCTCCTTCCAGACAAGCAAGTATTGTATGATTCAAATTCAAGACCACATTCCAGCCAGGCAAAAACACTCAAGAAGGGTGCAGAGCAGGGGCAGTGGAGGGTGTGGCCTGTGGAGAGGGGTGTGGCTTGGGAAGGGAGTTCCAAGGACCTGAGGTCAAAGTTGTCTCATTCCTGATCTTGGGTATGTTCCAGCAGAAACGAATGTCCCCTGCAAAAAGGCATGAAGCAGTCCAACTGAGGGACAGCAATATCCTTAGTTGTGCTAATGAAGCACCTTACAGGGGTGTGCAGTGGCTGTGGCAGTCCAGGTCTCACGTGGCTTGGTATCCTAACACAGATTGATCCCAGCCTTATCCTGCTGAGGCTGCTTTAAGTGAGCCCCAAGACAAGTTGCTGCAGTGTTTCCAGGTTATTGGTTTTGTTACTTCTAAATCTTCTGCCTTGGCTTCAAGGAGCTCAGGATGGAATACATTATCCCTACAATTTATCCTCACAACAGGCCTGTGAAGTAGATTAGGTTGAGAAGCTATGGCTGCCCCATGGCCACCTGGTCAGCTTCATGGCTGAGTAGGGATTTGAACTTGGGTCTTCCCAGTTTCAGTCCAACATTCTGAGCAATATGCAATGCTGCCTTTGCTCCAGCCTTGCCTGGGCGCCCCCCCCCCCCGTTGCTCCAAACACCCCTGTTGGCTTTCCTCCTCCTCCTAGCCTCTGCTCATGTCCACAAGTGGTTCTGTCTCCTGATGGACCCTCTTGTGGGTTTTACCTTTCTGGCCTAATCCTGCCTGGCCTTGCGCTTCAGCTGGATTGCTCAGCAGCTCGCAGCCGATCTCTGACACCTGGAGAGCCTTTGAAACAGGCTGCTGCGCTTGTGACAGGCACAAACCTCTTTTAATCTCTGACTCACGTGTGGGATTAACAGAGTCAAAGGCTTTGCTTTTATTTCTCCCCAAGCCTTCTACAGAACCTCCTATTAGTGCCAAGAACTGGCCTTTCCCACCCAGAGACATATTGCTTGACAGCTCATGTATGAGAGTGGAAAATTGCTTCTCTTCCCATCAACTAGTTACCATAAATCAGGCCACTGCCAGTTTAATTAACCTAAATGCACATTAATTTCCATGCCCCATCTAATATGCACATAGCTCTGCATTTAGAATGCAGCCTTCTTGCACAAGGCGCATTAATCCTTCCTGATAAAGCATTGGTGTGCCTCAGGAGACTTGTGGTGAGCGAATGGGACCTCCACACACTTTCACAGCAGGTTGGAAATCAGAAGATCTCATGCGGGGCAGGGAGTTTTGGTCCAAATCAGTCTTGTAGACTTGAGTCAAAGTCCTCCTTCTGTCTTCACCTAAAGCTTACCTCAGTTGAAAAACACTTGTATCCTACCTGTTTAATCAGATCGAGTTATGAAGTGACTGATTGGCTACAATTGTATTGAACACAACTTAATAGTAAGAACAAGCAAATATTCATGTATCTCATGTGTGCATTCATTTTTATTCATGCTTTGTACATTGCCCTTGAACCTTTTGATGAAGGACAGTTAACCAATATTTTAAATAAAAATAAAATCAATGATGGCTGAGGCAGGGGTGACAGAAGCATGTTTTCATCCAAAAAACTGGGAAGAGCAGCGATGTGTTCAGCCTCATAAAATTGACCAGGGTTGGAGCCAGGTAGAAAGCATTCCCACGGCAAGGCACCACCATTGAGAAGGCTCTGCTCTTTGTTGCTTCAGAAACTGAGAGACTTCAGACTTCCAAGTCTGAAATGAGAAACTGGGGCCCTTCCTCAGAGCGTCTCCACTCCCATCGTTCAGCCCAGTGCCAGGGCCTTCTGCCAGTTCCCTCACTGCGAGAAGTGAGGCTACAGGGAACCAGGCAGAGGACCTTCTTGGTAGTGGCACCCGTCCTATGAAATGCCCTCCCATCAGATGTGAAGGAAATAAACAAGTATCTGACTTTTAGAAGACATCTGAAGTTTTTAATGTTTGGTGTTTTATCGTGTTTTTAATATTTGGGTTGGTAGCTGCCCAGAGTGGCTGGGGAAACCCAGCCAGATGGGTGGAGTATAAATTATTATTATTATTATTATTATTATTATTATTATTATTATTATTAGTGCTGGGAAAGTGAACATGGTAACCAACATTGTCACCATTTTAAAAATGATAAGTGCTGATTGGAAGTGCAAACTTGTGAAAGAATATCTCTTTAAAACGCACTGCAGAAGCAAAACTCCAGGTAAGGTTCACAAAAGAGTTAGAGATGAGAAGATGAGAAAGTAAGAACACAAGAAAATAAGAAAAGCCTGATTGTTGTTGTTGTTTAGTCGTTTAGTCGTGTCCGACTCTTCGTGACCCCATGGACCACAGCACGCCAGGCACTCCTGTCTTGCACTGCCTCCCGCAGTTTGGTCAAACTCATGTTCGTAGCTTCGAGAACACTGTCCAACCACCTTGTCCTCTGACGTCCCCTTCTCCTAGTGCCCTCAATCTTTCCCAACATCAGGGTCTTTTCCAGGGATTCTTCTCTTCTCATGAGGTGGCCAAAGTATTGGAGCCTCAGCTTCACGATCTGTCCTTCCAGGGAGCACTCAGGGCTGATTTCCTTCAGAATGGATAGGTTTGATCTTCTTGCAGTCCATGGGACTCTCAAGAGTCTCCTCCAGCACCATAATTCAAAAGCATCAATTCTTCGGCGATCAGCCTTCTTTATGGTCCAGCTCTCACTTCCATACATCACTACTGGGAAAACCATAGCTTTAACTATACGGACCTTTGTCGGCAAGGTGATGTCTCTGCTTTTTAAGATGCTGTCTAGGTTTGTCATTGCTTTTCTCCCAAGAAGCAGGCGTCTTTTAATTTCGTGACTGCTGTCACCATCTGCCTGATGGATCAGGTCAATGGCTCATCTTCCCACAAGCAGAATTCAAGCACAAGAACACTTTCTCCTCCTGTGGTTTCCAGCAACTGATACAGTGGTGCCTCGCTTAACGAATGCCCTGCTTAACGAAATTTCCGCTTAACGAAAGGTTTTTTCTAGTGGAGGTTGCCTCGCTAGACGAATTCGTTTTACGAAAAATTTGTCTAGCGAATCGCGGTTTCCCATAGGAATGCATTGAAATTCAGTTAATGCGTTCCTATGGGCAAATAATAATAATTCAAAAAATAATTCAATGCATTCCTATGGGATTCGCTAGACGAATTTTCTGTTACTGTATAAGAAAAGACCCGTGGAACGAATTAAATTCATCTAGCGAGGCACCAATGTATTCAGAAGCATTGCTGCCTCCAAGAGTTGAGGCAGAGCCGAGCCATTGTGGCTAGGAGCTGTTGATAGCCCTCTCCTCCCTGAATTTGTCTATTCCTCTTTTAAAACCATCCAAGATGGTGGCCATCACTGCCTCTTGTAGGAGTGATTTCCAGGGTTTAACCATGTGTTATATGAAGTCCTTTCTTTTATCAATCCTGATTCTTCCAACATTCAGCTTCATTGGATGTCCACAAATTCTAGTGTTGTGAGAGAAGGAGGAAAACTTTATTTATCCCTCCTTTTTTTGTCATGCATAATTTTATAAAGTCTATCATGTTGCCTCTTACATTTTTCTCTTAACTAAAAGGACCCAAAAGCTGCAACCTTGTTTCACGTGTTGTTTTCTTATGATCATTTTGGCACCTCCTTTGTTGTGCCCTGATTGGGAAGAGGGTTTCTCTGCTTTCATTGTGGGCTCACACACCCGCCACCTCCCCCCCCGGGGGGGGGGAGACTGCCTTTCACCAATACAAGGATCTCATGGTCTCCACATCATATGTTGAGCCCCCCGATGGCCCCAGCAGATTTGACATTGGGAGCCTGACCCAGAGGCAACTTGCTTTCTCCTCCACTTGGGCATCACTGCTGCAGCTGACCAGTTTACTCATTCAGCAGCTGTCAGGTGACATCAAGGGCCAATAGAATTTCATCTAACTGTATAAAGTTAGGCAAAAGATGTGACTCTGGCTTGATTCTTCAGTCAGAGCAATTTGTTTCTAGAGTGGAAGCCAGCAAGTGATCAACCAACTTCTACCCATTCCTTCTGCCTGCCTTAGGAACATAATAAGAGCCTGGCTGCTGGGTCAAATCAAAGGCCCATGCAGATGGTATATGAGAATAGCATCCTGTTCTCATATACCAGTGATGGTGAACCTATGACACACATGTCAGACGTGACACGCAGAGCCCTCACTGCTGGCACACGCCCCATCGGCCCATTCACGCTGTTGTTGTTGTCCCCCCCACATTTGTTCTCCTGCTCCTCCTCACGCTACAGCTTGTCTCCACTGTTAAAACCTGGATCCTTTTTGTTGTTGTTGTTGTTGCTGGTAGCCAGAAGTTGGTTTTTTAACCCTTTCTGTGCTGTTTTTCTGGCGCTTTGGCAGACGATGATTGGGTGTAACAGCATTCATTTTTAACCCGTTCTGTGCTGGGTTTTTTGGCACTTTGGCAGACTATGTGGGTGCTGCATGTTAGTTCCAGCGAAGGTATTATTAGTCATTTATTTCTGTTCTCTTCCCCCCCCAAAAAGCACAGCAGCTTTGGGGCACCTCCCCAAAAAACCTCCAAAACTTTGGTAAGCAGCCCCCCCAAAAAAACTCAACAACTCTGGGCACTTTGTGATAGATAAGGGTTTTTTTGTTTGGTTTGGTTAAATAATTAGTTTTTGGTTTATTAAATACAGTTATGTATTACAATTATACATATTTGTTATTTAAACGATAAATAGCACGAAATTATGGGTTTTTTTTCTCAAAGTGACACACCACCCGAGTTATGCTCGGTTTTTTGGCGAATTTTGACACACCAAGCGCAAAAGGTTGCCCATCACTGTGATATACCATCTTTGACACTGGAGGCAGAACAGGGCCATCATTGCCTTATGCTCCATAAATTTGTCTAATCCTTTTAAAAAGCCATCCAAGTTGGTGTCCATCACTACAACTTGTGAGATAATCAGTGGATCGAACAAGTTAAAGTCTTTAGCTACCTTGGCCTTATTTTCCAATCAATGGGGTTATGGGGAGCACACTAGGAACATGCAAAGCAAAAAGCGTCCCAAAGTGCCAAAATTCTGACACGTTTTTTCCCTACAAAAGGTGGCAATCACATACCATCAGCCCTTGAACTGTTTAAAGCTAAACCCCTAGCACAGTTATTATATGGGGCTCAGATCTGGACAGGCACTCACCTTGGATCTACAGAAGCTTTCCTTTTTTAAAAAAAAAATATTTTTATTAATTTTTCCAATTAAAACCAATTATATCACATTATTTCAAATTATATATATCAATCAAACCGAATGTTATACCAAATCATCTAAAAATTTTTGGGGGTTCCCATGCTTCAAGAAATTGGGGATTCCTCGCAACCGTCTACTGCCGTCTTTTTTCTAAAATTCAAATCGTCTCTCCGGGTCCATAATAATCCAGATCTTTCCCTTACAGTCACATAGATGTTTTCCTCTTTCAACCGATTGTTTCCCAGCTGCTGAGATAAATATCAAACAAGGTTTCACAAATGTTCTTTCTCCTGTGTGGGTTAATCAGTCCAGCCTCCCCATAAATCTTCTTGGTCTGGAGCTCCCTGTTGCGTCGTCAACACGAAGCAGCGCCATCTTAAAAAAACTCAAATCACTTTCGTTTTCTCTCATAACCATGTAGATTAACGATCTTTGTAAAATTTACAGCTTTTCCAGGCAGAAGATCCAGACATCAAAGACTCTTGGTAAATTAATGGATCTCCTTGCCCTATAGCTGAACTTAGCTTCAGGTCGCTGCTCCAATTCAAAGTGCGTCACAGCTCATAAATCCTCCGAACGCGTCCAGGCACTCCTCCCGTCCAACTAGAGGGGGGCTTTTCTCGTCGGCAACTCCACATCTTTAAAAAATATGCTCAGTAACAACAGTTTATAAAGTTCAACTCACACAGTCTTTTGCTTCTCTTTCACTCCAAACAAGCCAGGACATCGTGTATGGGAAGGTACGAAGTAACTCATATGAAGAAAAATTAAAAAAAACTCACTTCCCTTATCGCTCCGTCCCCATCAATCCTTCTTCCAGATGAAATACAGCCTTTGACTCCTCTCCCTCAGCAGCATAAATTTCTCAGCAGTAAACAGCGCTTCTTCCCCTCCTTCTGAAGTATGTCCATAGATTTAAGCCTAATTATCTTCTTTAACCATGGAAATCCCCGCCATGCAGATTAGCGTCCGGGAGTCCCGGCTCTCGTAAGTGCTTCAGCCCAAGCTCCCCCCTCTCCAAAAACAGTCGGAGTGGGTCTGGGGGCATCGCGGGCCAGCGGCCCCTCTCCGTAACCCCCGGAGAGGGTAGGGGGTTGCCATTTACTCCCCTAGCAACCGCCAAATTCCTTACGAAGGTCGGAGGGATGGAAAACAGGTCTGCCATTCCTGCAGGCGGGAACCGGAACCGGATCTACAGAAGCTTTCCAATATAAGTTCCTAAGGCAATTTTTTTCTGTTCCATCCTGTGTTCCAAATGCTTCATTGCACTTAAGGGCTAACCTCCCCTCTGTTGAATTACAGATTTGGCATAGGACATTTAATTACTGGCTCTGCCTAAATTTAAATCCCACTGGTCTCCTACCCTTAGTATTGTAAGATTGTCACGAGAGCGCTTGGACTAAAATTGTCAACCCAAAGCTTTGGTTTCCTGGTTTATCACCGCAACAGTTATTAACACTGGGCTTCAGTAAAGCAAATAATTTAATTAGACAGTGCCTTTATGATATCGAGTGACAGAATAATCTGTCCATGGTATGATTATTTTTCACCTAGTCATTTTGACACTTTGGTACCCTATTTGCAAAATTTAACAATTCCAAAATACAGACACGCTTTCACTTTCTCAAGATTGAATATATTGCCTTTGGCTGTACTTGAGGGTTGATTTCAAAAAATTCCACTAGAAAAATGGCTATGTCCCTGTGGAGATGGCAGTATTGAGTCAGTGGCTCATGTGCTTCTAGCTTGCACTCTTTATAAAGATTTGAGGAGTGAGGTTATCACCCCTCTATTATTGTCCATGCTGGGTCGCTCAACCATTGCTATTGTGTCCTTTCTTCTAGCAGATCAAGATGATCAGATGACAGAAAAAAACGGCAAGGTTTTTAGTGGGGGCAATGAGAATAAGATCTATTATTTGATTATTGATGTAAACCCCCAAAATGTATTTTCTATAGTTAAGTTTTTACCTCTACCTTCAGTACATTTTATTTTATTGCTATGGCTAGTGGCTGATGCAAATAAAGATTCTTCTGATTCTGTGCTGTAAGAAGGAGTCCTTTCATTTGTCTGCCTAGAATCTTCTGGCAATCAGCTTCATTGGATGGCCCTGAAAACTACTGTTATGGTGTGGGGGAATTCTCCCTATCCAACTTCCACCACCTCAGCCTGCCTTGGACACAGCTCTGCCTCCAGGCCAGTAGCCCTGCCAGGCTGGGGGTGGAATAACCTCAGATCAGATTATGACATAACCAAAGAGTGTGCTTTTGCCTGTTGCGTATTGCTCAGCTCACCTGTCTAGTCACCTGAAGCTATTGCTTGACATGAAGATAGGATAAAATGGACACAGTAAGGGAGAAATGTCCCTGCCACCCTGAGCTCTTGGAGTAAAGGTGGGATATAAATGTAAAAGTGGTTGACTGACTGAATAAAGGACCTGTGGAATAATGAACATATAAGAGCATAAGGCAAACCCTGCTGGATCAGTCCAGAGGGGACTCACCCTGTCCAGCACCCTGTTCCAGCAGTGGCCAACTAGGTGCTTCTGAAAGCCTACAAACAGGACCTGAGTGCAATAGCAGCCCTCTCAACAGGTAGAGGTTACACATGGCTTCCAGGACTAGTAGTCATTGAGAGCCTCATCCTTCCTGGATTGATCTCATTGCTTTTATCTTGCAGCCATCCCCCCACAGCCATTCTTTTTACAGTGACACAGCCTCCCCTCTACCTATTGTCAGGTGAACTATCCTTTGCAGTTTTGGAAGCAAAGGCATTTTTCTGTTCCAGGTGATCTGTACCATCCTCCACACTGAACTCACATTATGCTGGGGAATTTGACTGATAACCTGGCAGGACTGTAAGACTCTCCAGGTCTGGGTCTTTTTTCAGAAGTCTCCTGCCAATGTGATGGCCTTGAACAGCCCCAATTAACCTGTGCTATTAGACCATTTAAGGCCATGGGTGTCTCCCCTAGGGAGCCTTTCATGCCTTCTCCCTCCACAAACCCCCTCATGTCTTCCTGTTGGGTGCTTCCCTCTCATCCTCCTTTCTTCCTAACAAGCATCAAGTTTGGAGAAGCCTCAGGAAAAAGGGGACCCCCACCAAGCCATCCCAGTTTGTGGCCCACTTTCTGCTGTTCTGTTGTTATATAATACAGTCTCCCCTGATGTTTTATGGATTCTGGCTAGGATGCCCCACATTCACCCCCAACCCCTTTGCAGGCCCAGTTCTTCCCCAAGGGTATTAGAGGACATCCTTCCAACTGGGAAAGGGAATTGGGAGTTGACACTTTCCCCCCAGCCATCAATCTCCTTCCTTCCTTCCTTCCTTCCTTCCTTCCTTCCTTCCTTCCTTCCTTCCTTCCTTCCTTCCTTCCTTCCTTCCTTCCTTCCTTCCTTCCTTCCTTCCTTCCTTCCTTCCTTCCTTCCTTCCTTCCTTCCTCACCTCCCTGCCTCTGTCTTCCTCCAGTCAACCGAGACACACGCAGCGGAAACTCTTCCAGCGGGGAAGGTTTAAATAAACGATCGTTCTCTCCCTCCCTCTTTTTTAAAAATTAGTGTGTGTAGACGTGGTGACCTGCGAGATCCGTTTCCCCTTCAAACAGTGTCGCTCTCCCATTAAGGTTAATGAGGGAGGGGAGAAGGAGGAGGAAGAGGTGGAGGAGGAGGGACTGAGGACCCCCCCCCCCCCCCGCTTCCCGCCTGGTAGGATCTCGGAGCACAAATCGCCTAGCCCGGGGAGGGCGGCGTGCTTTGGGCCGGGGACGCTGGCAGGCGAGTCCGGATTCGCCCGTGACTGTCGTTAGGGCAGGGGGAGCATCGGGGGCGCCTCCATCCTTTCTCTCGCTGCCTCCCCTGGATGGAGCTGCCTGGCTGATGGTGGAGGAGGCGGCCCACTGGCGGCACGTTTGCACCTTGCAGGGACCCAGCGGCTCCTCCAGCCACCGCCGCCGCCACCAGCAGCACCACCAGGAGCGGGAACAGGAGCTGCTCGGCCGCGTCTCTCTGGCTTCGCCTCCGCGGAGCCGAGCTGCCTCACGCCGCCTCCCAGAAACTTTCTCCGGGCCCAGGAAGAGAGACCAGCCCGGCCTCGGGAACCCCAAGTCGGCGCTGCCCTTCTGCTGCCGCTGGGAGAAGCCAGCCATGGATCGGGAAGCGGCGGCAGCGGCGGCGGCGGCGCGGAGCTATCCGTGGTGCTGAAATGTCCGCGCCGGGTCCGGGAGCCTGGCGGGGCTCCTCGGCGTCCCTCTGATCGGAGGCGGCCGCCAAGGGGAGCCGAAGGGACACCCTCTTTCTTTCTCTCTCTCTCGCTCTCTGCCTGCCTGCCTGCCTGCCTCCCCATGTTGGATCGGGACCTCTGGGGCTGAAACAGCCATTCCCATGTGGATGCAGGATGGACCCGCTCTGGAGGATGGATCAACTGCTTCTCTACATCAATGCAGCCCTCCTGGTTTATTTCAGCTGTGCCGGCTTCTGTCTGGCGGATGCAGGTAAGTTGGGGAGCAATCCCTTGGCGGGGTATTAAGAATGGGTACTGGTAGAAGGCACTCTTCCCTCCACACACCCCTCCGCCGTTCTCTGGGTTTGTGTGCTCCATTCCTTAAGGGTATCATTCGTTTCTTGGGAAAGAAATTCTCCTCAACTTCCCAGACCTGTTGTATTCTCATGCAACGTTTGAACATCCCTTAATAAATGGCTTCACCATCCAATGACACAAGAGTAGAGGAGGATCAACAAAGGAAGGTTAGAATGTGTGCTTAACATGTGGAACTCATTGCTGCATGATTAAGGGAAGGTGATGAAAACACCACTGAGAGTTCTGTTAAGATATTTGATTTAAAAAGAGGGATCAGCGCAGGGCAGTGTAGTTTTTACTGGCTGTTAGTCATGCTCAGAGTCTCAAGGAGCCTCTACTTGTTGCAGTGAGATAGAATCATAGACTTCACCTCCAGCCTCCCATTCCTTTTGTCCAACTGTGTTTGAGAAAAAGGAGCCAGTAGGCAGCCAAAGTGACTTCCCTTTCTTATAATTCAAATGATTTGTGATGATCATACGGAACCAGCTCATGTGGCACCAGGCATGTGGCTTGTTATTCTTATAATCTGATTCCGCAACTACATGGGCCTTGTTCTGTCCCATGTTTGGTTCTACACAGCCTTAGTTTGTGAGCCTTCTTATTTGTGGGGGCAAGGGGAGAGACCCATGCAGGAGTAGGGAGGGTCCTGAAATGTGTGGAGAGACAAGATGGAGAATTCCACAAAACAGCTGTTTCTATTCAAAATTGCCCTCCTATAAAATCATCCTTGATAGGTTAGTGTCCAGATACCATAGTAGACAAGGTAATATGGGGATCAGCAAGTGGAGGACCCAGAACCAAATCTGGCCACCAAAAACCACCAGCTGGATCCTCAACCCACAGGTAGAAGAGCTATGTGTATGGAATATTGGCTGTGAAGATTGAACTTGTGAGAGAACCCATCAGGCTTCTCACAGTTGCTCTTCCCTAAGGCTAAGTTACTTTCTAGGAGAGGGGAGCAGACCATTAAACAAGCACAGTTTTATAGGTCTTGTGAAAAGAACAGGTATTTGACTTGTAATTTCATAGCCTGCCTCTGGTTTTAAGAAATTATCCAATGGGAGAACACCAGGGCCTCAGAAGGGTGCTCAGCAGCAGCCTCACTAACAGATGCATAGGCTGGGAAATGTTGTTGGGAAGACCTGAGTTGTCCTGTGGATGCTGATAGCTCATGTGATGATGCGTTGTAGACCACAAGGTCAAGTTTGCTGCTAACTCCATTATTTCTGGAGGGATACAAATTGTGGCACCTCAGAAAAGGGAGCGTGTCAGATAACAGACCAAGAAAATTTCCAGCTTTGAAAATTTGAGGCTCTTGTTGCTTTGACCTCCCAGTGGCTAACATATTTTTTAATGAAACAAAAACACAGTACTGTAACAACAAGACTTAGCAGCAGCAACTAGGAACCAGATTAAAATGGTTTAAAGTGCTATATTTTTTAAATGGTCTTTCTCCAAATGCCATCCAGTTCAGTGCTTGGCGAGTCTTCCTGGAGAGAGTACATCCCAGAGCCAGGGAACCAAAGGTGACAAGAAGGCCCTCTCAGGCTGACCATGCACCTTGCCCCTGTAGGTGCAGAAACCTGAAGGAGATGCTTTGAAGAAGATTTCAGTGCAAGTTTGTATGGGATAGGGTGGCCTTTGAGGTAATCTGACCCCAAGTTCTATAGGACCATATGGGTTAAAATCAGCACCTTGCACTGAGCCTAGAAATGGCTTGTCTTATTATAGGCAGTTTTGTGTGTGCAGGCACACACATACTGTCATTTGTATCCCACCTTTCTTCCATAATGAATCCAAGGAAGAGATGTTTCCTAGGCAGTCGTGCATTCAAGCACTGACTAGTCCCAGACCTTCTTAGCTTCAGTAAGGTGGAAGTCTCCTGTGCCTTTATATGAGACCCTGGGACCAGAGGAATGGTCAGGTAGTGTGAAGGTTTGAGAAGACACTGTAGAGCAGGGATGGTCACTTGGTCGCCCACAATACAGATCTGGTCCCTGAGCCACGGTGGCCCTTCTAAATTTTTGCCAATGTTTGCCCCCAGCTTTGTTGGTAAGGAAAATGAAACATTGAAAAAGTTGTAAGCCACAGTGATATTCCACAAGTTAAAACTCCATCTCTCATTTTGGCTGTGTACGTTCTGCTAAGGCAGGTGCTGTGTTACTGCAGAGCCTCTCCTGCTCTCTGCTGCCAGAGTTGTTATGGAATCTGACCTCAGTGAATGGATCTGTTTGTGGGGTAAAACACCATCCCAGTCTCTGGTGTCAGAGCCCAGCAAGGCAAGCAGCTTACATTGTCCATGGCAGGCAGAGGTCAAGTTCAAAAGTGGCACCTGAGACTCTGAAGAGCCAGAGGAAGGTGAGCAAAGCTGATGGTTGACTTCCAGAGCAGTTGTGGCACTTGAAAAAGAATTCAGAGAGGTGGAAGTATGGAAGGGGGAAAGTATATTTCTAGGTGGGTGAGACAGCATATGTTAATGACATATGTTAATTTCAGAAATGCAGTGTAAGCTCCTTGTTGGGGGAGTGCCTGCCCCCTGCCACCACCCCCATACTGCCTATGCTCCAGAGTAGGCAGACCAATCTCAGAGGCACAGAGGCAGGTGATGCAGCGCCTTTGGTTTCCACAAGGCCCCAGAGCCTTTGTGGCTTCTTTAGTTACCAGGCCTGTCAGAGCCTACTGGAGCCCTGGCTGAGGCTTCAGACACCCACCAGCTGCATTTCTCCAGGATGCCATCTGGGCCATTCTGTCTCGGGGCCCAGATGCATTCTGGGGGAAAGAGGAGGACGAGCGGCTGCAGCCTTGGCCAGCAGTGAGCCTTCTGCAATCAAAGAAACAGAAGGCCCACTGCTTCATTTGCTTTACCTGGCAGCAGCCCCTGCCTAGGAATGTTCTTGCAACAGAGCCTCTGTTGGGCCACCTGATTGCTTGGGGCTGACCAGCTGCAGTCTCCCTTCCTGCCACTATACAGGTAGTGCTCAGCCATTCCCACTCCCTGCAAGCTGTCCTGGTGGCGCAGATGAGAGAGATCTGCTGTCAGGGTCCCTTGCACTGGGACGTTAAAACTGAACTGCTGTCAGGATACAGAAGTTCCCTGTCTTGACACAGAGTACATCAAGAGTCTGTCTCTGCCCAGGAGCACCCTTGTTACCTGGTACTTCAGGCAGGGCTGCAAGCTGGCCCATGGTGTGTGCTTTTCCTTTTGTCCTGCAATGATCCTGAAGCTTGGAAGGTATTGTCATTGCTGGTGATCTTTGGTGGATGAAAGCATCTAACTCAGGGGATCATGGATATCTGGATCAATTGGATTCTGTGAGCTGATACAGCAATGAACAGGCACAGGAATAACAGAATCATAGAACTGTAGAGTTGGAAGGGACAGTGAGGGTCACCTAGTTCCCTCCAGTGCAAGAATCTTTTTGCCCAAGGTGGGGCCTGAACCTGCAGCCTTGAGATTAAGAGTCTCATGCTCTACATAGAAAGCTGCCTGCCCTACTGAGCTAAACTCATTGGTCCATCTAGCTCATGGGTGTCAAACACAAGGCCCGGGGGCCAAATCCGGCCCGCCAGACCTTGTCATGTGGCCCGCCGAGCGCCCCAGCCAGCAGGACCCAGCGGCAGGACCTTGCTGCTGAAGCGCCGCGCCGACAAAGCGCCGACAAACAGCTGGGGCCGGGGGGGGGGGTTGAAAGGCAAGCCGCCTCCGCCGCCTCCTCTTGCCTCACCTCCTCCTCCTGCCGCGGCTCAACCTCATGAACGTGAGCTCAGCAGTGGCTCAGCCTCACGAATGTGCAACTCTGAGGCTTTACGCACTTCTCCTAAAACGGATACCCGCTGCCTCACGCTGCACGGGAAATGCTTTTTGCCCCTGGGTCCCTTCACGCTCTTTTCTGGCGCTGAATCAAGGCAGCGACCCCCCCTTCCCTTTCTTTCTTCCTCTCTCTCGTTCTTATTCTTTCTTTCCCTCTCCTTCCTTCCTTCTTTATCTCTGTCTTCTCTCCCTCTTTCTTTTTCTTTCCTTCTTTATTCCTTCTTTCCTACTCTTCTTTCTCTCACCTCTTTCCTTCCTCTCTCCCTCCTGCTCCCTCTTTTCTTCCTTCCTTCCTTCCTTCCTTCCTTCCTTCCTTCCTTCCTTCCTTCCGTCCTTCCCATCTTTCTTCCTCTCCCTCATTCTTATTCTTTCTTTCCCTCTACTTCCTTCCTTCTTTCTCCCTTTCCGTCTTCTCTCCCTCTTTCTTTTTCTTTCCTTCTTTATTCCCTTCCTTATTTCCTACTCTTCTTTCTCTCCCCTCTTTCCTTCCTTCCCCCCTCCCTCCCCTCCCCTCCCTCTCCCTCTCCTCAGAAACATAGGATGCTGCTTTATACCAGTACTTCTGGCCCTTAAGCCCTGGAACCAGGAGAGCAGCTCCAGTGAGTCAACCTCAGCCAGTCCCTTTGGTGAAGGGTGGTGGCTCACTGGCAGAACATCTGTCCTGCATGCAGAAGGACCCCAGCATCTCCAGGTACTAGTAGCTCTGCAAAGGTCCTGCATGAAACCCTAGCGAGCCTCCACCACCCAGTGCAGTTACCAAAAATCATTTTTCAATAAATTGTACAATAATTGTACATTTGAATATCTACTTGCCATTATTCTGACTATGTTTCTGCTTTCAGAGCTAGTTTTTACTTACATTATTACAAAAAACAGTAATAATTGAATGCAGTGACAATAATTTATGATAATAAAGAGTGGACACATAGTCCTACAGATACAACCGGCCCTTTGAGGGTGACCAAACTGCTGATGCGGCCCCCGATGAATTTGAGTTTGACACCCCTGATCTAGCTCATTGTAGTCTACACTTGACTGGCAGTGGCTCTCCAGAGTTTTTGGCAGGGGACATTCTTAGACCTACCTGAAGATGCCAGGGATTAAACCTTGGGCCTTCTTCACACAATGGGGGTGCTCTGCCAGTGAGCTGTGGACCTCCCCCCCCCCAGGCATGCCCACACAGCAAACTTGAGAGCAGTGTGACTTGTTAATTGCCCCCAAGCATACAACACAGCATTTCCATAAGGATCACTGGCAAAGAGTTCTTAGCACCCTCCTGATTTGGGGGATGGGGATGGGGAAGGAATTCACGACATTCAAGTCAGTTTCAAAACTGCTGAAATTGGAAGTGTGTTAAATAAGGTGCAGGTCTGTTTGCATTCCATGCACATCACACCACAATGGAATCCAAAATTTTAACAGAAGAGCTTTGGCTCCTGAAATCCAAACAAATCACATTCTCTAGCAAGTTTCTAGTCATCATAGATTCACTGAAAATAACTGGGATATATTTTGCAATCAGAATAGTGAAGTTGTGTCATATAATTTTGCATAATATAGTATGCAAATGAACCATACTTCTATAACCACAAGTTTCTTCTAAGTATAGAATAAGGGGCTTTTGGCACAAATTGGGATGAGTTGGATGGCGCTGTTAACTGATTTTATATGTCTGTGAGGATGTAAGACATGGAGAGCTTCGTGCAACTAGAACTTGCTTGAAGAAGTGCCTCAGTTACAGTCTCCATTCTGCATGTGACTGTTTCAGTTCCACACGGAGGCTACGAATGCAATTCCCCAAATATTCTGACTCAAGTTTAGTTCCTAAACAAACAGGTCACATGACCATTACACATTTTTTTCCTGTGCTACCCTTCTCCCCAATTCTAGACAGGTGGCATCTGGTTCTTTAATCAGTATTAGGAAAAGCACTCTGCACATGCTTCCTCTTTTCTAATGTTGCTTCACACATTCCACGTTCCGAAGCTAAACAGGGTCTCAAGCAGAATAAGTGCAAGTTCTGATAGATGCTGCCCAGTGACCAGCAATTTCCTGTCCAAAAGTCCAACCCAAAGGACTTTTCCTGTTCATGCAAAAATGCATTTTCCTCATGTTCTAACTGCAAAGAAATGGCAACCTCAAAGCAATGCAGATGGCAAGCATGTCTCATGCTGCTGGATGCCGTCCCTAGTTTAATGAGGTGACATGCTCTCTTCAGGCAGAGCACACACACACACACCCCCCGGCAATGCCCATCTGCTTTGCTTCTTGCTACCCATGCTGAAGTAGACGTCACAGACACACGGTTGTCCTTGACTGCTTCTGTTGTGAAGGAGCAAGGGACTCCGGAAGTCACTTTGTCTGGAAGTCACCGCTGGAGATTTATGAAGGTGTCCTTAAAATGGTGACTGTGGGTAAGATGTGGCACACACACACACTCCAAAAAGTCCTTTGCAATTCTAATAGCCACCCATTTCTCCTTTTTCATACCAACGCTATGGCCTCCTCCTCCTCTCACCTTATCCTTAGTTCACCTCAGATTCAAGCAGCTGAGATTGAATAAAGGAATGGGATGAAATAAAGGACTCTGTTTTTAGCTGATTTCTTCTTCTCCTCTGTGCCCTCCTGGACACACATACAAACCCTCCACAAACATTTTACTATGTACATTATGAACTCATCCAAATGGCATTCTCTCCCCCACCCGCCCCCTGCTTCCCAATCACAAGCCAACAGGAACGTATCCCACATCAGCACCATTCATAGTGTGCAAAATCCATCCCTTCAGGAGGGCTGCTCTCCTTCTGCCTAACCATAGGGCCACCTCCATGTGCCTTTCAAAAATCCTCCTACCTAAGATGGATAGGAATGTGGCTCTGTGCAGGCACCTTTGGTCTTGCGCCTCCTCCCCGTCTTCCAGCATGTCACCCTCATTCATCATTTTGTAATAAAGCAGATAGGAACAAACCTTTCATAATGAAGGTTACCTCTGCACATGTACCTCTCCCTCAGCACTGGGCAGCTATAGGGTAACCCTGCTCTCTTAGAATTCAGGAGCAAGATTTCTGTCCAAACCACATGCCAAAGACTGAACCCCAGCACCTTTCTGTTTCTTGAAATTAAGCACTGCCCCCAACCTCTGATGACACTTGCACCCCACCATGCTGAGGGGAACCCGTTAGCCATTTGTTGTAGCCTGCCAACCTGGTGCTTGACAACCCCCCTCTTTCTGCAGTTCCAGGACAGACAGAAAAATAGGAAGCTTATGGAGTCCCAGTGGGCATTTAGCTGGGTGGGTGACACTGTGATGATGGCATGCAAAGCCCAACGGCAGGGTTGAGAGTGTGTTCTATGAGTCTGTGGGGAGAGGGAAAGAACAAGGTGCAAAATTTGATATTGTGTTCAGAAACCAGCAAGCAGGTTCTTAGCCCTTACTGTTGTGAAGATGAGCAAGGGACTCTGGAAAGTCCGGGCAAAGTCTGTTTAAATCCCAGGAGTTGGAAGAAGCTGAGTTCAATGGTCAGGGGTGTGGCTTTGATGCTGTACGTGTAGATCCATGTCCCTTTTATTTCCATAATTTATACAGAACCCAGCTTTACAAATGTGTGTTAGCTTGGGGCAGAAAACCCAGTGTTCTGGGGACGCCCATGTTTCCTCCTGCACAGAGGGCCGTCCTTTAATTTGAAAGTGTCCTCTGCATTTTTTTGGGGGGGGTGCAGTTTGGTCCAAGTCCATTTTATATATATAGAAGCATAAAGGAGAGAGAGAGCAGGAGAGGCCATGAAGCTGCCTGCCAACAGTACTGACAGCAAACTGAACTGGACTTTTCCCACTTGTATTTCTATCTAAATTGCAGGTTATTATTTTCTTAATGTGCATCTATGAACATATGCTCATTATATGCAAATCTGTGTCCTCCTTCTGACAATTTATCTCCACTTCCTTGGTGATGTGTAAGTGGCCACCTTAAAGTGTTTTATTTCAAATCTTCCTTCCCAGCAGTTAATCAAGCCCAGGGATCATTGCCCAGGTTTCAGACATTGGTTGCTGACAGCAACAGTTACAGCCAACACAGTGCAAACCTGTTGTTGGCTTGAGCGATTTGTGCAAACATGGAAGGATGCAAATGGTCTTCATATGGATGGTCTACGATTTAGTTTCCCTGTGGTGACTTTAGCAATCTGGGTACACAACGCGATCACCCTCTTCCTCACTCCCCCGAGGTGTTCATAAGTCATCTTTTGGCAAATGGCACATGGCTAATTTGCACCACTTTATTGGCCCTATCCATAAGCTAAAATCAAAGAACAGAAGAGCAGGATTTATTTAACAAGGGGTGTGCAGATGCCAGAAGGGAATGAAAAAAGCTGGCTCTGCAGGGGAAAGACGCATGCTGCCAGAGAACTTGCAGGTTTTGACTGGGGCAGAAGCCTCATTGGAAAAGTCCTTCTCCCCACCTCCCCTAATTTCTATTGTCTGCTCAAGGCAATTGCCAAGATAATATTTAAGTCATTTTTACAGCTTGGAAATGTGATTTAGCTCTGTAATACACCAGGCCTGAGGCCTCTGTGGCGAGCCCTGGCTTGATCCCTTAAGCCACTGCGGAAGTGCTCCCCATTACTCAGATGCTGATGAAAGAGGGAACTGAACTGTGCACAATCTTTAAAGGCTCTAGAGTGGTGGTGTAGCAAATGGGCCCTAGGGCAGGTAAAGTGAAATGGACTTATCCTTACAGCACAAAACATGTGCTTCCACTGGAGGTAATCAGCAGCAAGGCTTTCAGGCCGTTTTATTTCCACATGTGCCCACATCAAAGGCATTTTTGCTTGTGGTGCTATCCAAAATTCTTATGGTGACAGAGATGTCACATTTGAAGGTCAATCAAGGGGAGGGGTGTCCCGTATTTGCGCTGTGAGTCTGTATTAAAGCTGAGTTTTGATGGAAACGTTTGGTCCCAATTTTACCAAATCTCCAGTCTAAATCTCCAGATCTATTTGGCTGTCATTGCTGAGGTTTGAAGACGTGCCCAAGGAAAGTTCAGCTGGCTAGGGACACTGAGATGGGGAGCCATGGAGGGGATGAATTTGTGGGAGGTAGTTGGTACCCAGTTCAGATCTTACCTTAGCCATGGACTCACCAGGTAGCCACTCTCTGTTAGCCTCCTTCCCCCAATACCTCACCTAACAATGGTCTGGATTATAGGAGTTGGGACGGAGGCCATTCTCTCCCTCCAGTGTTCCAGAGGTTATCACTCTCTGCCCCTTCATTTCACATTCCTGACAAGATGGGCCCTGGATCTTTTTCTAAGCACCCCAAATGTTTCTAGTGGACTATTGATTGGGGAGGGGAATTGAACTAAGGAAACATTTGGGTTACCCAGTCAGATTGAATTTGGGGAAATAAATGAATTTTAGATGTTTTAATCTAGAGATGATTTGAAGGGTAACGAATGTGGATAATTGAAGGGGAACTGAATTGATTTGAAATGGGATCTGTTGGGACCTTAGCTGAGATAAATGAAATGAAGAAGAGCTGGTTTTTAGTGATTAGGGGCAAATTAACTGAGGGATTTATCTGGGAAGTTAGTTGCCTTATCTCAGTATCAGTTCCAGAGTAACTACACTTATGTACACTTCCCTTGCAGTAAGTCCCTCTGAACTGAGCAGGCTTGCTCCACCCTCAAAGGCCAAATAAAGACAATTGAATTAGTGTGGGAATTAGTGTGCATTAGTGTGGGAATGTTCAGGGTTGCAGGAGAGGATATATTGCTTATTAATATCCTTCCGAACTTGCAAGTTCCTTTACTTAGCAGAGTGCATTCCCCTTTACACAGCAGAAAACTAGTTGCAAACTGGTGTGAGTTTCTTAAGACAATACGCAATTCAATCTGGCTTGTCCAGAAATGTGTTCTAATATTTTCCTGGTAAGACCCCTTGAATCCCCCCTAAAAGAATAAAGACACCACAGTCTTATTCATAAGCAATAAAAAGAAAGTTTACTCATGATCAGGCAGAGCACAGTGTGATCCCTGAAGGCAGGCTTTAGGCTTAAAGTTACAAACTTATACTAACAGGTTTACCCCATAAGGGAGATGACCTGGTGGACTGCTTGGCTGGCAGCCAGCAGTTCATTCCAGGAAGTTCACAGGACGAAAAGAAGATGGAAAAGAGAGAGAGTGGCAGCATGCCTTGGCCTTTTACCAGGTCAGGAAAGGTCATGCCCACCAACTAGTCACATGCAAAGAAGGATGCTCCAGGCCAGGAGGAAGAGGAAGTTTTGACTGGCTGGACCAAACATTCCCTTGCATGTCCACTCTAGGAAAACAAGGAATGTTGTACTTGACTGCTCTCAGTGGATTACATCCCACAATTAGGAGCATACATGAGGTGTGGAATGTGGACCCCTGCTTGGTCAGCTGGAAGTGATTCTTCTTTGCCACAAGAAGCTAAGCAAGTGGATAATTACAAATCTGCTATTCCTCTCTGGATTGGGAGAATGACAGCAGGGCTAGAGACTAGCAGCCCCTTTGGGAGCCCTTTTCTATCCACTGCTGTAAGCAGGATTGCTTGGGGATTCTTGGAAAGAGGGCAAGCAAGATCATAGATCACAACAAGACTTCAGGAACACAGTTCCTGAATGTTCCGGTTTCATTAAAATAAAAAGTCATCCTTTAGCCATGGCCCCTTGGATGTTGCTAGACTATAGCTCCCAACAGTGCCAGCCAGCATGGCCAATGGCCAGGGATAATGGGAGTTGTAGTCTGAAAACATCTGGAGGGTGTTTTTGCTTGTGGAGACAGAAGAAAAAGAAAGAAGTCAATTTCTGCCTTTTCCAACCTGGTGCCCTCCAGATGTTTTGGACTACAACTCCCATCAGCTCCAGCCACCTTTGGTAGCTGAGGCTGATGGAGGCTGGGGGTCTATCTGGAGGACACCACATTGCCAAAAACTGTTGTTTTATTCAGTTACTCACTCTGAGATGAACCTGCTTAAGACTGGAGCAAATAGAAACAAAACAAGATTCATTAGTAGAGATTTCTCTCATTCAGGAACAGGGACGATTGATTTTTAGTTCCTGGGCCAGAAAGTAGACATTCTAGTAACAGAATCTATTTTATAAGTGCCATTTCAGACAAATTAGCAATTTTTTGCCAAATACTTTGTTAGAACCTACTCCCCTGAGGGTGATGGACTGATTCCTTTAATTAGAGCCGAACATGCAAGCTGATGCAAAGCTTGTTAATGTGGGTGGAAAGGGGGCCTCTGAGCCAGCAGGCAGCAGCTTCCCAATCAAAACAGAAGGACGTCAACAGTGAGTGGTGGGTGCAGAGTCCAAGAGTGGCACCCTGCTGGAAAAATGGCCCTTTGCAAAGCGACATGGGTAAACTGACAGATTGCTGCCCCGAGGACCTTGCAATCTGGAAATGTGACAGTGGAGGAGGCAATGAAGGAAGGCAAGCAAAGGCTGGGGGAAGCAGCAGCAGCAGGGAGCTAGTGGAGTTACATGCAGAGGAAGGAAAGTTTAAAAGGAGGCATTTAAAGGGAGTCTGTTCTGGGAGGAGGTCTCGGAGAGAGGGGTCTAGTTGGGTAGAGCAGGCAGGATCATAGAAGGGAGCAGGGCATGGCTGGGTGGCTTATAGTGTGAGAGGGGGAAGGGGGCAACACTGTGCCACAAATTACCCTAAGCCAGGCAGTGGGGAAGGCAGACACTCTGATCAGGGTGCCTACCTATTTCTTCCTGCTGTGTGTGTGTGTGTGTGTGCGTAAACTGATATAGCATAAGGTGCTATCAGTCTCCATCACACACACTTGCTCTCGCCCTCTCTCAGAAATAGGGATGCATGAAAGCTGGTTTCTCTCGGGTTCTCATTTCCCCACCCTTTCACTTCAAGTCTCTGCATTTCCATATCAGTTTGCAATTTTTTTTTTAAAAAAAACAACCCTCATGAAAATTAACCAGCATTTTTTTAGTGCCCCTTTCCCCCGATACACACATTTTCCTATGCAATTTTGCCTAATATACACAATTTTGCCAAGTGATTTCCTCTGAGAGAATGCATTTTTGAATCTTATTTTCTCTTACATTTTGAATGCACACTCTATGCTGCTATATGCATTTTTTTGTCCACTTTGCTCAGCTGGAGAACAGCCCCACAAAATTTGGAGAAGTGCAAATTTCGAAGGGTGGCTGCATTTTGGTTTGAAATTGTTTGGGAAAGTGTGGATTAGGGTAGGTTTGCCTTTGAATGCGAACTGCATCAAATTCCTCCACCAAACCTAAGGCTCAGAAGTAAAATACAAGGCTGCTTCTACAGAGTCCTACCTCTCCCCACCCCCACCCCAACTGTAGAGCCTTGAAAATCTCTGTGCTTGGTGCTTTCCTCTTTTAGAAATCAACTTCTTGGGAAAGGGGTGGAGTGCATTCTAACCCCCCCCCCCATGTAGCTGCTGGCTCCAGCTACACCCACCCACGGCTTGCTGGAGGCCTAAGATTATGGTGCCTCTGGCCCCATTTGCTGCTCAGTGCTTTTCGGAGCAGTTTCCTCTGTCCTTTGGAGAACAACAGGCCAGGCTGCCAGGGGGGCTTTGTCCTCTCGAAGTGGCAGGGGGACAAGGTGGTTCAGCATCCTCCATCCCCATCCATCATTTCTTCCCACGGCCTCTGCGTGACTCCAGGTCCAAATGGCAGAGGTGGGCCCAGGATTTTTGTGTGTACTTTTGTCACTAAGGCACTCTGGAGAGTGCTTTCAGCCCTTGCTAAAAAACCCATAAAGTTGGCACGCTATTATTCTCCATGTGGGAGCCCCACAGAGAAGAGTGCGAAAAAGAATTCTCTGAATAGCAAAGTGCATGAGGGAGGCGGGAGACCCTTTTATATCCACACCTCCACTTCCAAGAAGGAAACAAGGACCCCCACAGCCCTGAGAGGAGGAAAGAGAATGAGAGCGAGAGAGGGGTGGTCAGGTTCCAGCTCTTGAGCGAGTGAGCGAGTGAATAGAGATCAGAAAACTTAGCAACAGAACTGCAGGTCATGTTCTTACGCCTCTCATTTCTGCAGAAAAGGTCATGGCACAGGGAACAGAAAGCTGCCATGATGGCATCTTGACATTTAGAGCTTCCTGGCAGGTTCCACTAAGTGATGCCTGGAAGTAGACAAAGGCAGCCCAGTCTAGAGTCTCAGCTATAGCTTCAAACGGCTGGAGGGACATCCAGGCCACGGGCCCAGCCTAGAAGTGGTGGCACTTTGGCACAGAGGCTTGGTCTTTGTAGCTGAGCTGGTGAAGAATCATCCCCACCTCGGGGTGGAATTGCCACCTGTTTCTTTAATAGCTCCGGAATTGGGCATCTCGCCATGTCTATGGAACATTTGTAAGCAGGCTCGTTGTTCAGATGGGGAAGTGGTAACTAGCAGGGCAGTAGGGCGCCTCTGATTTGAGGTTCCTTTGGCTAATCTGCATTAAGCCATTGAAAAGTCCTCCCTGAATTTCCCCCGTTGGTAAGCGTGTGAGCTGAAGCAGGAGCCCCAGGTTCAAATCTTATCTTAAACTTCGATGGCCTTATCTAAGGCCCTGTTTCCTCAAGTTCCCCCAGATCTGGACACTCTTCACCCTCACAGGTCTCTTGCAAGGATGGCTACCGGTACATATGGGAAGCATTTTAGCATTTTGAACCCACAGGAAATGTTGTGTGTGTGTGTGTGTGTGTGTGTGTGTGTGTGTGTGTGTGTGTGTGTCTAAGTAAGCTTTTAGGGTGCTTCCTATGGCTGCCTAGAACCATGAATGAATGCATAGTATGCCTGTTCATTTGCAGGGAAAAGGAAAACAAAAGGCAGGAATCTGGAGACTGCAGGCTTTGAAACCTCCAAATCTCTTGGCTGGGAGGGCTTTTGACTTCTCTGTTGGACTGTGTGGGTGCTAGTGTGTGTTTGCATGAGTGTTGTGTGTCTGTATGAATAAAGTGTGTGGGAAGGTGAAGTGCAAATGGGCGCAACGCAAGTTCCACAATGAGTGCACCACCATCCGTGGCTCTCGCTTGCTGTTAAAAGGGTTTTGGAATCTCTTGACCCTTCTGGAACGGCTCTGCAGTCTTTAAGCTTTTTACAATGTTGGGGGTGCACCCTGCAGAACGGGAACAAAGTGACCTACAAACTCCTCACTGCCTAGCCTTGATACAAACTCCGCTGTGCTCCCTTGCTGCTTTTAAGTGCAGCTTAGGAAGCCCCAGAGGCAGAGCTCAAAGGCTCTCAATTGCAGCCAGGAAGGTTGCTGCTTTTTGGCCCTTCAGAGTGGCCAGCAGAGATGGGAGCTGAGCTCCAGTGCTGGTTGCCCTTGGGAGAGCTCAGCTCCAACAGCAGAGTGCAGCTGCAGTCATGCTGAGACTGCAGGACTGTGCCCACTTGACCTGGGAGGAGTAAGCCCCGCTGAACTCATTGGGACTTACTTCAGAGTAGGCATGTGCAGGATTGTGCTGTGAATCCATTTTGTCTGCTGTTTGCATGCCAAAAGAGCAACTGCTAAATTGGCACCCATCCATCTAGTTGGCTGTTCAGAGAAGACTTAAGTTCTAATCCACGATTATTTATTTTTAAAAGTAATGCTTTAAAAGTAAAGCTTAAGGCAGTGATGAGACAGCTGTAGCAGAAATGGACATGCTCATCCTATAACTAGATATGTACCTTCTTTTTTCTTTTTCTAAGAACCTTGTATTCCTCCCAAATCCCAAAGGGTTGTTGTTGTTGTTATTTAGTTGTTTAGTCATGTCTGACTCTTCGTGACCCCATGGACCAGAGCACACCAGGCACTCCTGTCTTCCACTGCCTCCCGCAGTTTGGTCAGACTCATGTTGGTAGCTTCGAGAACACTGTCCAACCATCTCGTCCTCTGTCGTCCGCTTCTCCTTGTGCCCTCAATCTTTCCCAACATCAGGGTCTTTTCCAGGGAGTCTTCTCTTCTCGTGAGGTGGCCAAAGTATTGGAGCCTCAGCTTCACGATCTGTCCTTCCAGTGAGCACTCAGGGCTGATTTCCTTCAGAATGGATAGGTTTGATCTTCTTTTCTAGTCCATGGAACTCTCAAGAGTCTCAAAGAGTAGCTATGATCCAAAACAGTGACAGGCTCTAGGTAAGCGAATAGGCCACTGGCTAGTTTCTTGTTGGCCTCCTCACACCTGTTGGGAATATTGCAGACCCTGTTAGGTAACAGGCACCAAATTTACTGGCTTGCTTTTTACTTGAGACTGGGCTTTGCAATGGCAACTAAATATCTTGTTCCAATATAATTTCGGAATTAGAGCAATGCTATTAGTGAGAGAAAGGGAAAGAAGATATCTTCTTACTTGCTTCCCTTTGCCCCCCCCCCATGTGAGATTTCTCAAGTGAGTTTTCCTGTCTCCAGGTGAATTCACTTGTCTCTCTACATCTCAGGACCCACCCATTTCTCATCCTTATGCATATTGTGAACGCCTTGTGCCTCCTTGCCCGTGTGACGTTCTTATCCAGCTACTGCTGTCCCTCACTTTCTTCTCCCTAAAGCTAGAGATCCCCTTTGCTTTGAAAATCCATATAGGAGAACTGCATCAATTGCATATAGGGAATCTCTGGATATATGGAGGGGAAAGCTTAGGACAGAAACTGTTGGAGGGGAGAGCACCACGTAGACGAAATCCATAGTAAGATGAGGTATGAAAAGCCCATAGTCTTACCTATTTCTTAGGACCATTGTGAGGCTAAATGTGCACAAAACAGCCTTTGCCTGCGTTCCCTCCTCTCCCTAGTGTGTTTTTCTAGTGTGTTTTTCCTAGTGCCTATCTGGTTAGGGGCTTATCTGTGCTGCATATGTAGATGCACAGTCTTCATCACCATTATTCTTGCATAATTCTTCTTCATTCAAAGTATGCTGCCTACATTGTGGTTCGAGGACCCGCCCCCCGCGAGAAATAAAGACACAGTGACACATGGATTTGAGTTAATAGGGACCCAACTTTATTGGTTAGAGCAAGTGAGAGGTATTGGCTTAGGCATTGGACACCCTAGCAAGTGTGACTCCACCCCGCTCAGTGGGGAGTCATATAAGGTTAACACCCCAAGGGAGGAGCCTGTTGATGCAAATACAACTGAAAGCTCCCCCTGGTGTCACCGGGGGTCGTGCCATGGCCCTAGCCCCCAGCAGGGCATCGGACGGGATCCACGACCGCCGGATCCTTTAAGGGGATACCCCTATAAGAGGGGGGTTGGATTATGGCCACAACCAGTCCTCAAACACACCAGACAACTCCATATTCCAATGCCTAACCGCCAAATACCGAAAGAAGTTGTGATGAATTGCTACGAGGTAGGCGACAAAACCAAGAGGCCGGTGCCAATTAGCCAAATGGATAAAGAAACTCCTACCAGGCCCCTTGGGCAACCAAGGCAACCAACCGAAGTCCATAGCAAGGTCAAAGCACACACACAAAGGGAAGACCTAAAGGGTGGGTGGGCGGGAGATCCGTCGGGATGCAGCAGAGAAGAAGGATTCAAATGCTGCCACGCCGCCTTAAATGTATGTAAACCCTGCCCTCAGGCCGGCCCTATTGGCCAACCAGAGGCTTGGCGCGGCAGCAGGGATAGGCTGTAGCAGGGGGCCGATACACGCCCCCCTGCTTGTCGCAAGGAGCGAGTCCCACCCGCAAAGTCTCCCCTCTGGAAGAGGAGAGATCTTCTCCCAATCTGTTAAGGTGTTGTTGTAAGACTGGGAGGGGTCTGTGCAGGAGAAGGCTAATGGATCTGGGGTGTCTCTTAACAGTCCTGGGCAAAGTTGCCAGATGCATCATTTATTAGGGAGACTACAGGTGATGTGTTTCCATGGGAGTTAATTGTTCAGTGATTGCTTCTTGATACAGATCCATTATGGAACACTCTGAATAGGAAAAGCTTAAAAGGGCAGCCTACCTTCCTTCCCACTAAACTGCAGTTTTTGTTATGAGGTTTTGAGGGGCTGCCTCTCTCTGGAGATCTGATGTGGGGCAGTGAATTTGCCTCTCATTGGAGTGTTTCAGGTGTGCCTCCATTGCTATCAGCATATTTGCATTGCTATTGGGGTGGGGTGGGGTGGGGAGATCAGTCTGGGACCCTTCAGGCCTCTTATTCTGTAACCTTGAGGTTTAGAATCCTTGTTGTTGTTGTTTAGTCGTTTAGTCGTGTCCGACTCTTCGTGACCCCATGGACCATAGCACGCCAGGCACTCCTGTCTCCCACTGCCTCCCGCAGTTTGGTCAAACTCATGTTGGTAGCTTCGAGAACACTGTCCAACCATCTCGTCCTCTGTCGTCCCCTTCTCCTTGTGCCCTCCATCTTTCACAACATCAGGGTCTTTTCCCTGGAAAAGGCAATGGTATCTGTCTAAGTGCCTGTCATCAGCATCTTAAAAGTGTGAGCCCTGTTGCTGTAGACACAAATGGGTGGGCCTCCCCGACCTCACTTGACTGGATGTCACATCTTCCTAGGATGGGGAACCATAGGCCAAAGAGCTGCAGATGGGGTGAGTTTGGTTGGGCTGGAACTAGGACAGAGAGGCTTGTCTGCACTGAGTCTGATGCCGTGGGGAAAGCAAGAAACCTAACAGGGAAGCAAGATCTGTTGGAGTTTTAATGCTGCGAGGCTTTCCATCCTATGCTCAAGTTGTACATATGTGTAAATAAAACCTTAGTCTCCGCTGACCTTCATACCAAGGAAACGGAACCATAGGTAGGCACTGGAACCCCCGGAGTCTCTTGCCACTCAGGGATTGGGGGTGCATGCAAGGGCAAATGATCTGCAACTGGCAGCAGGATTAATTACTAACCAGAAGGGAGAAGTCTAGTTAGAGCCCAGGAATGCACACAGCTGGAGAATGAAGTGGCAGCTAGAGAGGTAGGTAAAGCAGGTATGGGGGAAAACTCTGGGGGGAGAGGAGCCAGAAAGGTGGCAAAGCAGGAAAGAGAGACTAGAGGGGTTGGGGAAATGATACAGAAGACTGAAGATAGAAACAGGGAGAGAGAAACACCAAAAGCTTCCAAAGGAAACTGTTCCAGATTACAGTTGCACCCCTGAAACTTCTCATTGCTTGAAGAAGAAGTGTGGCGAGTGAGGGAAACAGGATTATTATCCCCATATTGTAGACGGGAGTTGAGGCTTAGTAAGCCTTGCTGAAAGCCACCAAATGCATTTAAGAGGAAAGAACACAGCTGCATGAGAATTAAAATAAAACCCACATGTGCACCAAACCAAAGAAAGAGGTTGATGCAGCTAGGGGAAGGTGTAATAGAGGATTGGCTTTTATGTACCCACTGCTACTGGCCAGAAGCATTGCAATGCATGGCCTCTGAATACTAAGGTTCCATTTAGCTGTAAGGGCTACTAGCTATCCAGACACATTGCCTCCACAAATTTCCCTTCTGCATTTCTCCCAAAAACCCTGGTATGAGCAACCATCAGCTCTCCTTCAGGTGGGAGTGAGTGCCTAATAATACTACTACTGCCCTTCAGCAGAGGATCACAGGGCGGTTCGTAATATAAAAACACAAAAATGCTTAACATAGGAACAAATAAAAACAATAAACCCCGCCCCCCGCAGTTTAAAAAGCCATAGATTGTTGTTGTTATTTATTATGTTATTTATTTATTATGTTTCTTCTGACATTCAATTCCATTACCTAATCATGTGTGGTGTGAAGAAGTCCTTCCAGCTTCCGTCTCTGCTTCTAAGCATCTTCTCCATTCATGTGATGTGAATCTCCCTCTCCTTGTAGACAGCCCCTCCGCTCCGGTCAATGTCACAGTCAAGCTCCTGAAAGCCAACTCAGCTGTTGTGACCTGGGACGTCCTGGAAGAAGAGGTGGTCATAGGATTTGCCATCTCCCAGCAGGTAGGTGGCAAAATCCCTTCCCTTAAAACTGGACTTTTTGCAAGATCAGAATGGAGGCTCAATAAACAGCCAATGTTGTCTAACCTCCCAGGAACTTTGTGCAGTTGAATCAGTAAAGAGGTTGTCTGGAAGCAACCTCAGATTCAGAATTGTTTCTTTGCATCTAGTTATTGGATCATAAAACAAGAATTTAACAATGGGAACTACATATCCTTATAAAAGTAGCACTAGTTGACAAAAAATAAAATAAATAATATTCTGACTATCCCTGGCAAATCGCAGCATTCCCTTTCAGTTCCTATTTTTAACAGATGTAAAAATAAAAGAAATACACAAACCTGAATAAATTTATATGAAACCTGAACAAACTATTACAGTAATTAAGAGGCTGATGTAACTCACTACCTAAAGTTTCCTTGTCAATCAAACTTCAGAAAGATGCAATGACTTTCTCTTCCCTCCTTGCATTCAGACATTCCCCTGTCATCAGAATTTAAAGGTCTTCTGACACCTTGTCCTGTGATCAAAAACCAGTTATTTCAAAGCAGCAAGCAAATGATTGGGACCAGTGGCATAGGAAGGGGGGGGCAGTGGGGCGGTGCGCTCTTGGTAACATAACACAACTGAGGGGGGTGACAAACTGGAGAAAAATAAGTATTTTCAAAATAAACTTATTGAAGCACCTCTCCGAGAGGTGGGAAAAGCTGCCCAGGTCCCAGGTGCCACCCTCCTTGCCTTGGGACCTTCACCCCACCCCCAACCCAGCTGGCCAATTAGCTGTGGGCTGGGGAGGGGGCGAAGGAAAGGAAAGGGCTGGTGCTGCTGAGGTCGACTTCCCAATGCTGCCGAGGCCGACTTCCTTAGCCCTCCGCCAGCAGTGGTTGGAGTTTTGGGGCCACTGCGGTGGCCTCCGCAGGCCGCTGCTTCCTGTTTCAACCACCCTGATAAGAGGAGAGGAGAGTGATTGAAAGCAGTCACTAAACTGTGTCTCAGTGAGCTCTTGCAAAAACATAGGAGCCAAAAGCAGCTGGAAGGGAGAGCAGAGCAGGTCCTTGAAGCAATGGCCTTTGCCCTAGTCAACAGCGGTGCGTGGGCGTTGTGGACAACCTCCTGGGCCGCTAAGCCAAAGCTGCTTATGCTCACAATATTCAGTAAATAAACCAGAAAATAACACTTGCAACTAAGTATCTTATTTTTCATTCTTTTAATAATTTGAATGTGTCTTGGGGGGGGGGGGTGACAAGAAATTTTCTGCACCGGGTATCACCTGACCTTGCTACGCTTCTGATTGGGACAGGCTTGGGTTTAAACCAGGCATCCCCAAACTGCAGCCCTCCAGAAGTTTTGCCCTACAACTCCCATGATCCCTAGCTAACAGGACCAGTGGTCAGGGATGATGGGAATTGCAGTCCAAAACATCTGGAGGGCCGAAGTTTGGGGATGCCTGGTTTTAAGCATTGGGAGCTGCTGCTGCCATTTTTCATTTGGCCCTTTGGAATATGTGGGTGTTTTGCTTTCTCCCCCTGCAGAAGAAGGATGTCAGGATGCTGCGCTTCATTCAGGAGGTGAACACCACCACCCGCTCGTGCTCCCTCTGGGATCTGGAGGAGGACACCGAGTACATTGTGCACGTCCAGTCCATCAGCATCCAAGGCCAGAGTCCAGCCAGCGAACCAGTCCACTTCAAGACCCCCCGGGAAGCAGAGAAGCTGGCTTCCAAAAACAAAGGCAAGTGAGGAGGAGGTTGTGGGCCCCGGGAGGTGGGAGACAAGCGGCACTGTTTGCAGGAGGGCAGCGAAGTGGAGCTGCAAGGAGTGGCAAAGGGACCCCACTGAGCCACTGCTGTCAGCTGGGATGGAATACCAGAAGAAAGTGAGAGTCAGCAGGAGATAATTCTCATTTTGTGCACCCTGCCTCTTCCAGGGGGAGGGTATCCACTGCTGTGGCACCTTCCTCCGGGGCCCTCTAGCTGGTCAGATGAACATCCTTCTTTCAGCACAGCTGGGAAGTGAAGTGGAAGCAAGCAGCTGGAAAGCCTAAGCTGGGGCTGCGCAACATTTGCTGCTGCTGCCAACACCTCTGCCCAAGAGGGAATGCATCAGCCCTGCCTTGCGACCTGCCAGGTGCACGATACACCCCTTGGGTTACGGGGCCTTTTCAAGCACCTGCCCAGCTAGAACAAAAGGCGAAGCTGCTGCCTGTGTATTGGGTGGTGGGTTCTGCATTGTGCGGATTTGTGCAAAAGGGCTAGGGAGGAATACACCCACGTGAGGCAGCACAGCAGCCTTTCCAGGTTTGCAAAAATCAGTTTGGTGGCTGGAAAAACAGCAAGGAGGAACAGAATAGTGTGCTGGTACAGAGGGGGTGGGCGATGACAACTGACCTAGCACCCAGCAAGGCAGAAAGGGGTAGAAGTTGCTCATCACTCAAGTGTGAGAAAATCTTGAACATTCTGAAATCCTCTGGGTTGTACCAAAGTAAGGTTTACTCAGTGCAGACCCAGTAAAATGAAAGGATATGACTGATGTAAGGCCAGTAAGGGGTCTACTCTGAGTCAGGACAGGTTGACCACTTACACATCACTCAAAAAGAGGACACAGATCTACTTTTGTTTATACACATGTAGAAATAACAACTATGAATTAAATAGAAGCGCAACATATCTCCTCATAGCTGGGGAGACCTTGACCAGGTTCCTTGTGAGGGAGGGGCTGGGGTGCCATGGTTTGTTTGTCCAAGCTGAGAGTAGTCTATCTAAAATGCCGCAGGATGCTGCCTCCTGGGGCTGATGGGAGGTGTGATCCAAAATGCCTGGAGGCCACCAGGTTGGAAAAGGCTGCTATCAGAGACTCTGAGGTCCATTGGGGCAGCCACATGGTCCTCACACCTAGGGATGCCTTGGTCAACTCTTTGCCCAATTCTTTGCTTAGGGTAACAAAAATCTGTGAGGGTAGGCTTGGAATGGAGCTAAGGCTGTCTGCCATATCTCTCTCTCTCCCCCCCCCCTTCCTGTGCAGATGAGGTGACGATGAAGGAGATGGGAGAGAAGAACCAGCAGCTGCGAGCCGGGGAGATCCTCATCATTGTTGTGGTCTTGTTCATGTGGGCAGGTCAGTATTAGTCCCCTAAATGCATGCAAAATAAATGCATGTACTGTATTGGGGGTTTTGGACAGAGAAATTTGTGCACACAAAAAGACCCTGAAGACATATGCACAGGTGGACATAACTGGGCAGTCATTTTCACAATATGTCCCTGCCTTTGTGCATTGGATGCTTTCAAAAGCACAAGAGGAGAGGCTGCTGCCCCAATTACGTTTCCAGTCTAAAACTGAACACAGATCAGACTGCAGAGGAAAGCGGGCAGAGGGAGGGATGAATGAGGAAGAATATGCAGTTATTTGGGTTACATGTGCTTGGGTTTGACTATAATCAAGTATGGAGATTATTAGAATTTTACCAACTTTAGCCCAGCTTGCACACAAGTATGGTTGTTATCTTTCTAAAAAAAAGTGTGTTTGCAATGTGCTCTTACCCAGCTTGTTTCCTGGGGTGGATCTAAACTCGGGGGGGGGGGGGTTGCTATAAAAAAAAGTCAGAAATTAGATCGTTATAACAAAAGAAAAAATGTCTATGGGAAATAGAGTTTTAAAATTTCCTGCTCTCTGTCGTCATCTGGTGCACATTCAAATAGCTGTTTCTTTAGCTGAGAAACAGCTGAGTCCCTGGGGATGGACTCAGGAACTGAAATGACTTCACAAAAGCCTCTCGCCTCCCTGGATAGTCCCCAGTGCCACAAGACTCTTTTGCCTTTATTTGCCCCATCAGAGGCTTGTAAATTGCCAGCCAGTCAAGATTTCTCACTATGTGCCTTCTCTGAAATTCTGAAGAAGTCTAAACAGACAAAATCAAGTGTAAATTACCACCCTGTGTCTGCCTTGCAAACCACTCCTGTTTCTCTGTGTTATTAGTATTTTTTTTACTAGAGTGCCTGTTTAACTGCCCCCTGTAAAAATGACAGAATTGTTAAAACAATAAATGGCCTGAAGCATTATTAGAGCATAAACCAGCAGGATGGCAGTAAGCCCCAATCCTCTTAAAATCTACTACGAGGAATCGAGGGGCAGGACAGGTGTGGAGAGACAAAAAGAAAGCTTTCCTGTAAGCAAAACTGCTCCCTCTCTGATAGAATCATAGAACTGTAGGTGTTGGTGTGTGACCAGTTTATGAGGAATCAAGGATCCACACCATACATTCAAAGCACACCCAACACAGATGTAAAACACAAAACATCCTGCAAAGGACCCTGGGAATTTGATAAGGGTACTGGGAATCGCAGGTCTGCAAGGGGGAACCACGCTTCCCAGGTTTGAGGAAAACGGCGTGTTTTAAATGTGTGTTGAATGTAATTTGTGTTGAATCTAAGGTCTGCTTTTGGAATTAAGATTAACCTGCAATACTGGCCATGCTGGGCTTTTCGTTTTAGACTTCTTAAGAGATGTCATAAGGAAAGATTGCATATGGAAGTTAGAGGGGCAACTCCCCACCATCCCATAATGGTTCCTGCTCTGTCAAAATAAATAAAAGTGTGCTAGTTTATAGTCTCCATAAATATTCAAGCCCCTTCTGCTATAATTCTGCAAGTTTGCCAGCAGGTTGTTGCCAGTGTGAGTCATTTGTAAAAGCAGAAGGCTTGGACGTGCCTTGAACTCGTATCCTCACACTATTACCCCCTATAAACCCAGATGTGTGGTGTAGGTGAGGAAGCCTGTACTTTCTGCACATGCCCAGAGACTCCTGTTCTTTATTGTCTCTCTTCTTCCATCTGTATTGACTGCTCTGTATATTTAGGTGTATTTGCACATATTGACGAATAATTCCCAGAGTCAATGCAGAGTAGTGTCTAAGGTCGTTTCCCATACGGTCACTGTTTACAGGTAGGATTCAGTCACATCAGGCTGCACAATTAAAATTGATCTGGAGCTCTCGTGAAACAAAACCCTCCCCTCCACCTGGAAAGATTGGACTTTTTGGGATAAGGAACATGATAGGGGAATGCACTGGAAAGAGGAGGATAACAAGATGGATTATCATTCAATAGCTGCCGCCGCCTAATCTAACTACCCAGAATCCAGGCTGAATGCTCATTAAACAGGCGGCATGGAACCGACTTAAGGGGGTGAGCAATAAACCCCCAGTTTAAATACTGCCTTGGCTATGAACGAATTCAGTAGCCTCAGGCATCTCTCTCTCTCTCTCAACATCAGCCCACCTTCCATCTGCAGAATGGGCATAAATATAAGCAGTGCTTTTCTCTAGGGGGTACTCAAGGGTGCGCGGTACCGACACTTTTCCCCATTGTTAAAAAGTGTGACACTTACTGTAACAACTTCATGGCGAGTACCGGCACCTATTTTTCTAGGGAATAAAGCACTGAATATCAGGCTGTTTTACCTCCTCAGCCAAAAATAAATAAATGTTCCCTGAGCAAAACAGCTTACAAAGATCAATAATAAAAAGTCCAATGATTATTATTACATTTCTATCCCACCTTTTCCTCCAAGGAGCTCAAGGTGGTGGTGTCCATGGTTCTCCCCCTCCTCATTTAATTCCCACAACAACTTTGTGAGGTAGGTTAGGCCAAGAGATGGTGACCAGCCCAAGGTCCACAGTGAGCTTCATGGCCGACTGGGGATTTGAACCCTGGCCTTCTGGGTTCTAGTCTGACACCCATGTGCAGCCCCAATCTCCAAGCAGCAGGAGACTCCGGGGTGCCTGCACTTACCCAGGGTGCAATGAAGGTCATTGGAGACTGCAGTGTCTTTAGGATATATGGTTATATATATAAAAGCATTAACGCTTCCACAGATCTTGCCTCTCCTATAGGTTTCCAGGGAAGCCCCAAGCCACAGATTTGGGTTCAGCACAGAGCAAGGCAAGTCTCTCTGTCCAGCTTCCAGTCCAGCCAAACTCACCCCCACACAGCCCCGCTTGGCCTATAGTTCTCCATCCTAGGATGACCATGGCATCCATCTAGGAGAGGTGGGAAAAAGCCCACCCATTTGTTTCTATGACAAAGGAGCTCGCTCTTTTCAGATGCAAATGCAGGGTACTTAGCTGAGTAGCTAAGGCCATTACACTGACAAAGGGACTGGTCTGACCAGTTCAGCAAGCTTCCTCCTATAGCTTCCATCCCATCACCCAAATAAAAGGACTTTTGCAGTAAGGAAAGTGATGAGAAAATGTGCTGGAAAGTGTGGAATAATAATTGCTTGTTGTGCTCTTGTATACCCTTCCCACAAATGGCTCACTTAACAATGGATATTGCAAAACCTTGTTGTTGTTTAGTCATTTAGTCATGTCCGACTCTTCGTGACCCCATGGACCAGAGCACGCAGGGCACTCCTGTCTTCCACTGCCTCCCGGAGTTTGGTCAAACTCATGTTGGTAGCTTCGAGAACACTGTCCAACCATCTCGTCCTCTGTCGTCCCCTTCTCCTTGTGCCCTCCATCTTTCCCAACATCAGGGTCTTTTCCAGGGAGTCTTCTCTTCTCATGAGGTGGCCAAAGTAATGGAGCCTCAGCTTCAAGATCTGTCCTTCCAGTGAGCACTCAGGGCTGATTTCCTTCAGAATGGATAGGTTTGATCTTCTTGCAGTCCATAGGACTCTCAAGAGTCTCCTCCAGCACCATAATTCAAAAGCACCAATCCTTCGGCGATCAGCCTTCTTTATGGTCCAGCTCCCACTTGCCTACAAGTCAAAACCTACTTACCTACAAGTCAGGAGGCTCAATAATGTTGAAGGTTTCAGGAAGGAGTCAGTTGGGGTGGTAGACATACAGTAGGTCTCTTCAGATCTGTGATCTTGTGTATGAGAAGCTAAAATCTATTAGAGGAAACCTGTCAGACCAGTTTGTTTGTCAAGATGATGGCCCTGGCTGCTCAGCCAAGTGCCCATCATCTTTATCTCAACAATGAGCTCTGTTGCCATGGAGACAAGTGGGTGTGCTTTTTCCTCCCTCGCTGGGCTGGATGTCACATCACCCTAGGATGAAAGGGGTAGGATTGCATGTAACAATAAATTGGTCAGCTCGGTAAGGGAGTCCAATGTGATTATTTTCATCATCTCCCCAGTATTGCAGAGGTTGAGGCCAAGAGAGAGGAAGAGGTGTTTGGACCCACAGTGCTCTCACTCCCAGTTGTAGTACAGCAACCCAGCTCCCTGCTAGTTTCTCCTGTCCCTGGCATTTTGAAAACAAGCTCTGAAGTGGCTCCTCTTCGTACTGCTTCTGCATTGCCTTCTCCTGCCAGCTGGGACTTGCCAAGCACGAGCTAATGCAAAAGGCAGCTCAGGCTTGTTTTCTTTCTGTGCTCAGCCCCCCCAGCTCCACCGACAGCTGCTTTTGCCCCTTCTGCAGTATGAAACATTTATGAAAAGCAGAAACACTCTGCCAGGGAGGTTTGCAGTTGCTTTCACGGGAAGCACGGAGGAAGGAGGGCCGTTTCAGGTGAAGCAAGCAGGCCAGCAAATCAATGAGACAGCAAACTGGATAATTTACGTCCTTCTCTGGGGACAAATTTCGCCTCTCCCTTCCTACTCTCCAGCTTCCTAGCCAAAGGACTTTCTGGTTTCTTTTACACAAGATGTGCACAGAGGGGGTACAAAACAAAGCTGTTGAACAGCCAGCCCTACAGAAGTAGCTTTGCAAGCTGACACGTGCTCATTCTGCAATAACTTATTAATTGTTTTATGTTGAGAGCTTAGGCAGAAGGAACAAATCTAAGGCTCCCACTTCCATTCCTATCAGCCTTCCACTTATTTAGTATTATAGGGGTTTCCCAAATGAGATGGTCTGGCTTCCAGGCTGGCTCGCCATCACTTCAATCCAGAGCTGACAGGCGTCTGCATGAATTTCATGGGAGGGAACATGTTTATTGGAATGGAATACTTCCCTGGATAGCTCAGCTGGTAGAACACGAGACTCTTAATCTCAGGGTTGTGGGTTTGAGCCCCATGTTGGGCAAAAAGACTCCTGCGTTGCAGGCGGTTAGACCAGATGACCCTCGTGGTCCCTTCCAACATTAGGATTCTCTGAACACAATGCTCCACTTTTGCAGGGATGGTTTGAGCCAGGCATCCCCAAACTTTGGCCCTCCAGATGTTTTGGATTACAATTCCCATCTTCCCCGACCACTAGTCCTGTTAGCTAGGGATCATGGGAGTTGTAGGCCAAAACGTCTGGAGGGCCGCAGTTTGGGGATGCCTGGTTTGAGCTGATCCTACACAATCTTGGCGCAACCTGGTCTTGGACTACAGCTCCCATCAGTCCTAGCATCATGTGACACCTGTTGGCTCTGATGGGAATTGTAGGCCAAAACCTCTGACCTGATGCAGCAGGGTGGGGAAGGCTGCTCTATCCCCTGAACTGAGTTGCAGGACTGATGATTTGGTCATGTTAATCTCTCCAAAAAAGCCTTCCTCAAAGAGGAGAACCAGCACCAAGGCCTCAGTTACAAGCACAAGCCAGCATTTCCTCTTGAATCCAGTCTTCACCAAGAGCGTAGAAATGTGTCCTCTTTTCGGAGCATGTTACGGGGGCAGAGATGGGTCCTTTTATTTGCACTGCTGCCCCTTCCTGCTACAGCCGTCACATCGTGTTTGCAACGCGCAAGCAGAAAGCCTGCCAATTCAAGCACACTAAAGCATGGAGGCCGTTGTGGGAAATGCTGCCACCCCCTTCATTTGTCACCGGTGCCCAGCCTGGATTCTGAGACAAAGGAATTTTCCACTGTCCTCCTCTTCCCCACCACCCTTGCGTGTGTGCCCTGCCAAACAGACACCTGCTTTTTGCTTGCTAGCAGACAGCGCTGCCTTCCAGCCCCTTCGCACAAGTGACGCTCCAAAACTACTTTGCTTAAAACAGCAGTGTGTAACCTTTGAGGTCAGCCAGCCCCCCCTCTGACTTGCCACCTGAAATTATTCCTCCAGAGCATATATATCAGGTAGGCAGTGGACTACAACTCCCATCATCCCCAGACAGCATGCCCTATAGTCAGGGGTGGCTGGGAGGGCACCATATTGGCTACTGCTAGTCTATCCCGATGGGCAACTCACTGGTGCAAGCTGAGCAACTATTTGGAGAGCCTTTGCTGTATTTTCCTTGTGGCCATGAAGCCTCTGGTGCTATTGGTTGAGCTGCTGTGACGCCATGGAATGTTCATACTTGCTGTGTTTTGGTTGCTTTTAATCTGCCAATAATTAACTTTATCAGAAATGTTGACAGAACCCTGAAGACTCCACAAAACAGCCTGAGATAGAGGGAGTGAATAATTTCCCTCATTTACTCCCTCTAATGTGGTTGATATTTTATAACACTTCCGTCACCATCATGCCTGTCCCAGTTATTTTGTTTTCAGTTGGCAAGGAGAAATAATGTTTGTTTCTTCAGTTGTGATATAAAAATATGTACAAATGCCAATAATAGACCTTGACAGAATAACACCAAAGAGACAGCCTGAGAAGGTCTGAAGCAGCCTTCGCCAACCTTGTGCCCTCCCAGTGTTTTGGACTGCAATCCCCTTCAGCCCCAGCATCATATGGCTGTGCTGCTGTGGCTGTTGGGAGTTGTAGTTCAAAACACCTGGTGGGCACCAGGTTGGGGGAGATAGGCCTACATTTTTAATGAGGAGAAACTAAGGATTGAACATTCTGCACCAATACAGTTCCTTGTATTCAAGCTTCATGCTGGATTGGGGTGAGATGGGAGCTGGCAGGCTCTACCTTTTATTTCCAGCTGCACTCACTTCCTTGCAGACCTTGGCCTGGCTAAGGGAGCTGAGTCAGCCACAGCTCCTTGGGCAGGGCCCCAGGCGGTTCATGGTTTGCTGCGGGAACAAATGGTGTTCAGGCGATACTCCTGGTTGCCCTTCTAGAAGACAGAGGGACCTGTGATGCTTTTTCTCCCCCTCAGGGGTGATCGCCCTGTTCTGCAGGCAGTACGACATCATCAAAGACAACGAACCAAATAACAACAAGGAGAAAGCCAAGAGCACCTCAGAAAACAGCACCCCCGAACACCAGAGCGGGGGCCTCCTGCGTAGCAAGGTGAGAAGCACCAAGAACTGGGGAGGGAGAGGCAAGGCAACCAACCTCCTTAAAAGTAGCCTTTGCTTTGACTGGAGCTGAAAATCCATGTTCTGCCTCTGAACACCCACTCAGCCCAGTGATGCCCACGGGCACCATGACCGCCTCACAAATACCCTGGTGGCTGCCAAGGTCCCATGCCCTTCCTGTTTTTTTTTAAATTTTAAATTGAGTTTAGAGTTTTACTTTTAAATTGAGATGTATACGCCTTGGAGTGTCTGCTTCCTGCTTTTTTGTCTCTGTTTAATTTGCTTGGGGCGGTAGTGGCACTATGTGAGATCTCAATATCTTGCGAGTTTTCACTGAGATCTCTCAAGATCTTTCTGGAAATCGACACTGATGTTGGCAGAGGTGGTGGAGCGAGCGGTGTGCCCACAGGGGGTTTCTGCCACCCGAGGTGGCTGCTTCACCCAGCCTCATGGGTGGGCTGGACCAAAATCATGGCAAAACCTCACCAAGCAGTGTTCCACACATAACAACCAGGTGATAATCATCCCCCCCCCAAAAAAACCAGCTGGATCCTTCACGATCTCTCTAAAGAAAAAACCAGATCTAGCGTATGACTTGCAATATGTGTCAAGTGCATGTGTTGAGACAGCCCCTTGGTTGTTGCAGCAGGCATCAAGTCCTGAGCTAGCCCAGACAAGGCAGTATTGACATGGATATTGAAGACCCCCAAAGCTAGTGTCCTGGGATTCTCTACACCACACCAGAGACCACCTCTGGCAGCTCAGTCAGGGAGGCAGCTGGGCGGACACCAACAAGACC
Source organism: Zootoca vivipara (assembly GCF_965207765.1). Classification (NCBI taxonomy): domain Eukaryota; kingdom Metazoa; phylum Chordata; class Lepidosauria; order Squamata; family Lacertidae; genus Zootoca; species Zootoca vivipara. The sequence continues at coordinate 54,206,784 of NC_142589.1, read as the reverse complement.
ACTGTCCTGTCCCTGCAGCCCAACACAATACACACACCCAGCTCCTAGGTGGACTGGCCAATATGTGCCAAGTCAGTTGTTTCAGTTCGGTGCTTCTGTAGGCACTGGCCAGAACCCTGGAAGGGTTGACATTTCCCTGAGCAATCAGTTCAAAGGCTGCTGGCACCGTTTCCATTTTATTTCTGCAAGGAACAGATCTAGAGAGACACTCAGGTTTTCAAAAACAGAAAGCGAGACTCAAGGAAGGAGCTTGGAATATCCACCAGGTAGGGTGGGGGATGCTGTCAAAGGCCAATGCCAACTAAGGGTTAGGGTTTGCCTGTAATGGACCAAACTTCATAAAATCTTCTTCACCTCTACTACCGTATTCCGGCGTATAAGACGACTGGGTGTATAAGACGACCCCCAACTTTTCCAGTTAAAATATAGAGTTTGGGATAGACTCGCCTTATAAGAAATATGACCCGGCATATAAGACGACCCCCGACTTTTGAGAAGATTTTCCTGGGTTAAAAAGTAGTCTTATACGCAGGAATATACAGTAATCATGATGATGCTTCCAGCTTCCCCATGCTGTAGCCATTTGCCCTTGCCAGCCATGACCCTGCATCAACTTTCGACAAACCTCCTTCATGTTCTGCTAACTCTGCTGTTGAAGGAATTATTCATGCCACAGCGACAGTCTCTTCAGTAGCAGAAAAAGTCACTTAAGGACACATAAGGCCCCCCCGCCATGTTGGAAAACCTCAGTGTGTTAATCAAAGGGACAATAACAATTGCACAACTCCAGGTGTTTCCAAAGGAAGTCAGAAAGGGAGATACTTTCTTATGGCAGCTCCAAGGGGGTCACATGAATGCCCCATTGACACAACTGGTGAGCTTCACCCAGTCTTTCTGGTCTGGTGCTAAAATGCTGAATCAAGAGTTTTTCATTGATTGCATTTTGCTTTGGCTTGACTGTATGTTGTAAAGCTGCCCTGGGAAAGAAAAATCTTCAGAACAGGAGGGTATAAATCTATTAACAAACAACACTTATTAACAAACAACACATCAGTCTTTGGAAGAGTCTCTCTCTCTCTCTCACACACACACACACACACCACACACACACACACACACCGAGAGAGAAATAGGGGAATTGCTCCTTCAAAGATGGTGCCTGCTGAGATGCATGCAACATCCCAAAACAAAAGAAACACTTTTTCTTCAGAATTATAGTTATTAATTATAGTGGCCTTCCCCAGTTAATTTTGGACTACAACTTCCATCAGAATGGCTGGAGGGCACCTGGTTGGCAAACACTGATTTATACAGATTTATTGTGAAAGGTGGGTTGATTGCTTATTCCCTGGAGCAAGGAAGTGCCTCCTCTTAGTTCAGAGCTACAGAAGATTCCTCCTTGGCCTATTCCATCTTTGTTCCCTAGCTACACACCCTCTCAGCTCTCCTTGTTCATGAGCTGCTGTAGCTGCCAAGGTGAGATGCCCCTGGGATTTTTGCAATGATGCCTCCCCACCAGAAAACTGTCAGAGGCAGTAATGCAACAAGGTGTCTAATGTTGGTGAACTCAAGGTTTTCCAAATGCAAGCCTTCCATTGATCCTGCGAGCCTTTTCAACATAACCGTGACTGACTCCAGGCCCCCTAGATTTCTCCTTTGCTCTGTAGGACTAAAATGGAAGTGAAACACACACCGTCTGTTTAATCCTAGCTTCACCTCCAGCCCTCAGACTACAGATTCTCCACTTTCCCCTAGGTATATTCACATTCCTGGGTACCTTATATTTCTCTCTTTCTCTCTCTCCTCTAGTTTCCAAAAAACAAGCCCTCAGTGAATATCATTGAAGCATGACAGCCTGATGGATGGACTCCGTTTCTCCTTCTCTGTCTCTTTCCCTCCCTCCCTCCAAGATTTGGCAACTGGGGAAGTGAAAGGTTTTTAGAGCTGTTTGGAAAGAGTTCTGTTCAGCTGCTGCAGACTGTAGGCAGAAGGCTCTCCTTCCATACCCTGGAGGAAAAAAACCAACAAGCCCATCTCCATTTGGGATAGAAAAGAAACTCGGTAATGTACTGAGCTACAGCATACTTTGAACTAGGCTGTATCCCACACACCAACAAATGGGCATTTGCTGGTGGGGCTAGGAGAAGCGTCATCTTTCACCTTGACCGTCTGTCTCTGTCTTGTCCTGAAACATTCGTCTCTTGGGAAATGCTCCAGCTCCTTCCTGGTTTGCTTTCTTCTTACCACAGCTCAGTTTTTCAGTAGGAAATGCTATCCTGGATTCCAGACACGACTGCCTCCATCTCTCCTCTTCGTGACAATCCTGGAGAACACTCTGTCCCCTCTGACCACAGACCAAACCAATGACTTTGGCTAGAAATCCCACGCAGACGTCTTGCCATTTGTGCTTTAAGTAGAAACAACTGTTTGCAGGCATTCAATTTTGTGTCTTTAATACAGTCTCTGGCAATCTGGTGCCTACCAGCTGTTTTGGACTACAAGTCCCATCAGTCCCAGCTGGCCAGCAAAGTGAGCTGTTGTCCCAAACAGCTGGTGGGCATTAGGTTGGCGAAGGCTGCTTTAAACAAAGAGAAAAAGAAACCAGAAGCACACATTTTTCCACCTGGACTCTCAGGACTCCGCTAGCTGCTTATTATAAGTTACTTTGAGCAGTTGTGAGTTTCTTGATTTCCCCCCAAGTTTTGGTGTATATTTAATGTTGTTTCTCCAACTGGATAACCAACAGAGAATGCAAAAAAAAAACCCAACTCAAACCCCAAATCTTCCAGTTCTGTAGAATAGCAAAGAGATCTGACGGCGACTATGGACAAGAATGGTGGAAACATCTGGTGTTTTTCTCCCAGGGTGAGCCTCATCTAGGCTGCAAACTTGTTTTGGTTTTATTCCACTTTATTGTCATGGCTTTTGCAAAGAATCCTGGGAATAGTAGTTTGGTGAGGGGCTGGAGATTATACAAATTAAGAAGAACCTTGCTGAGAAGAACCTAAGGGGTGGTCTTGGGGGTGGGGAACCTGTGGCCCTCTAGATGCTACTGACTACAACTCCCAGCATCCCTGACAGATGGCCAGGCTAGCTGCAGGGGCTGATGGGATCTGCCATCAGCCAACAGGTCCCAAGTCCCTGGGCTACCAAGTTGGGTATTCACTTTCCAGTTGTGGGCAGCTCGCAGCCAATTAAGAAGCCCACAAGCAGGGCACAACTGTGGTGGTGGCCCTCCTCTCTTGCTGACCCCTTGTAGCTAGTCTTGCCTGTGGACATGGGGGATTGATTTTATGCCTGTAAAGCTAATCACCACTGACAGCTTAGCCCCTCCATGGATTCCCCCAGTCCTTAACTAAGGTGATGAAAACTGGTGACCACCATTAGCAGACACCTGGAGTGAATTATCCGCTGTGTGAAGAAGCCCTGCTTTCTTTCCCCTCTGCTAAAATCACTGTCACTTTTATTGGATGACCCTCTAGTTTTAGTGCAGGCAATTATCTGTTGCCGATGCCAAGGCCCATCATCACCAAAATTGATAGATGCCAACTACGATCCCCAGGGGTTCCCTGGAAAGCAGGAAATGGCTGTGAAACCCATTGTAATCTGTACTTCGGATCTGCGCCTATCAAACCATTTTTTCTTAGCCGGGTCTGATGTAGTCCACCCACAGTGTGCCAAAGCAGCTACACTTTGATCCTTGAAAACAAACAAACACACCAATTTAATTCGCATTGTGCCAAGATTGCTTGATGCAAAGTCAGGCACCTTTGTTTAGGGGAGCCTCGCACCAACACGGACGGGATAGCTGCTCTGCAAGTTATCCCAGCAACTTTGTCAGAGCAGGGGTGGATTTGGGACTCTCAAATTTCAGTGGCACCCTGTGCAATGCTAAAATTTGACACCCCCCGCCTCTTGCACTCATTTCTACGGTACTGTTGTGGCACCCCTTGAAGTGCAGTGCCCAGGGCGACTGCATGCTTGTCAGTGCATGAGAGACCACAGAGGCAAAAGCCTCTCAGACAGGAGCTGAAATTGGTTGGAGAGGGAAAGACTCTATGTAGAAACTCACTCCAACTGGCTGGCAAAAGCTCAAGGTGGTTCACCCTCCTTTATGGATGCTGTTAGATTTAGGGGGTGGGCTATGGTTGTTTTTAAGGGGGCTGTAAATTATGAATTTTGTCATTACTTAGCATCACTGCCTTATTGTGTCTTATCAACGAGACTTACTTTTTTTAATCCCTTAAAAATGTCTTCTACAAAATCAAAATGTGAGAATCATCAATTTGGTTCACTTACTTGAACCTGACCATTCCTTTCTCAGAGCAGTATTTTGACCTCACAACAATCCTGCGAGGTAGGTTAAGCTGTGACTCACCCAAGGCCTCCAAGTATCCTTCATTGCTGAGCAAGGATTTGAATGTGATACGCACCAGGAATATGTGTGTGATTGATGCATGTAGCAGGGGGAGCTAGACTAAAAAACCAGGCACCGTTCTTGTGTGTAGGAAGCCATGCGAGTTCACCAACTGGGATTTCAAAAAAACTTGCCTCATTTTGAGTTGGAGCTCTGACCCCAAACCCATCTTACGTGCTGTAGGGTAGTCATCTCACCCACAGTATAATAAGGGCAAGGCATATCTTTTCCATCATTTCTTTCTTTCCCCTAGGGTTAATCAAATCACCAGATTCCTGCCTTGGTCTTTCCTGACAGAAACGTGGGAGAAGTGGTGGACAATTTTCTGCAATTAAGAAACTTTTCATGGTTAAAGTGGACAGATCTGTGCATGTGGCAATGCTGTGGAAGGTGATAAGGGAGGAGCAGGAGGAAGATTCCTCTGTTGTGCTTCAGTATTAAGCCCTCTGCATGTTGCTCCACGCTCCAAGCCTTGCACCCACGCTGGGAGAAGAGATGGGCTTCTGATTGCTCCATCAAAATGCCAAGTTGGCTTGGACTGAGGCTTAATTCCTCCTCTGTTGAACTCAGTAACTGGCCTGTTAGGGGAGTTTGGTTCCACGGTTGGCCTGGTTCACACACAACACTAAGCCACAATTTATTAAACTATACATTATTAACCATGTTTTTATTTTGGTATGAGCTTTCGTGTGCATGCACACTTCTTCAGATACCTGAAGAAGATATCTGAAGTAGTGTGCATGCACACGAAAGCTCATACCAAAATAAAAACTTAGTTGGTCTTTGAGGTGCTACTGAAGGAATTTTTTTATTTTGTTTCGACTCAGACCAACACGGCTACCTACCTGTAATTATTAACCATGGTTTTTGCTTGACCATCCTAATCTTGCCAAGCAACTTAATGAGGGTCAACTACCAGCAAACCATGATTGTTGGCTTATAAGCCTTGAATAGTTTTAACCATGGCTTCAGTGTTATGTGCACACCCAGGACCTGTCCTTAATCATGGTTTGCTTTGCCCCATCACTCAGACATGTGGCAAGCTACAAAGGTGAGGCAAGAGTGGGTGGAAAACAGACTAAACTTTGAAGAAACATACCGTGATTTGGTGGATCATCTGTGGGACAACTCACAGTTAACTGTTTCTTAAACAAATGATGGATTAGTGTTTTATGTGCAAACTAGCCGGGAGGGAGGGAGGGAGAAGGGCTTGTATGCATAGTGATTAGGAGACAGAGCTGTGACCACAGGTTGGGATGCCACTTTCTTCCTTGGCCCTGCTCCTGTGCATGTAACAACAATAACCCTACCCCCACTCCGTGTACCAAAATTAATAAGGGATGTATTATTTCTTGGCACATTGATAAAGCCATGGAATCCATTCCACTTGCTAAATGTCTGCATGCCAGGCTTAAGGCACAGGAGAAAGGGAAGAAGAAAGGAAGAAAAAAGGAGTCAGTCAGACTGACTCAGATCTCTGCTTCAGATTTTTCTCCAGTCACAAACTCTGTGTCTGGCCTGAACAAGACACGAGCAGCTAGCTCACTATCCTTCCCCTCAACCTCTAATTGGTTGCATAGGGATAATACTGGCCTTTTAGTGGAGGATAAATTGGGAATCCCAGTGTTGAGACTGTCTGTATCACTTAATGCCTGTTTGTCAAGGGAAAGAGAGAGAGGCTGTTCTGCTCATACCCTGCTTTGGGGCTTCTCGGGGGCTTTTTGCTGGCTCACAGTGAGAGATAGGCTGCTATCCTGGAAGGGACCCACCCTGGAACCATCCAGCAAGGCTCTTCAAGCCCACCTTGCAGGGTTGCTGTAAGGACTGTGGAGATAACAAGTCTGACAAAGTGCTTTGGTCGCTCTAAAGCATGATATCAATGCTAGGCAGTGTTCCTAGAGATGATGTCTCCATGATGACATCATGACCGCCTCCTTTTTTGCATTACTGTGTTTTTCCTGCTTGCAGGCCCTCCTCAGTCCCCCTCATCTCTGCCTTCATTGAGCTCAGGAAGGGCTTGCTCATTTGCAGGTGGAGAAGTCTAGTTGCTTCAGTTTCTGTCATGGTGTTAATGTGCCTCTTCAAAATTGTGTCTCTTCTCATCGGTGACTAAGTCAGTGCCTGCTCTAAAGCTTTCAACATCCACGCAAAGCCACTTGCAACCAGCCCCTCCCATCAACTTCCACACAAGGTGCCGGCAGATGGCACCCCACACCACCCTGGTGCTCTCCAGAGGTTTTGGACTACAATTTCCATCATGCTGGCTGCAGAGTGCTGAGGATGCTGGGGACACAGCTGGGCTGACAGGGGCTAATGGGAGTTGTTGTCCAGAACCGCCTAATTAACAGCTACTCACAATGTGTTGCAAAACAGAGGAAAGGCCTCACTCCCCTCAGTTCTTGCCAAAACGTTGGCCGATAGCAGATTGTCTGCCTTGGGAGACACAGAAAGGTTGTTACCTGTGATAACAGTTTTGAGCAATAAACCATGTTTTTAAATGTACAGTGACAGGAACATCTCCTTTGAGTGTAAAGAGATCGACATTTCAAAAGGTCGCCGATCCTCCATCTCGCTTTGTGAAAAACATGATATATCGGGGTTTGTTTGGGGGGTTTTGCATGGGGAGACGGGAGCTTTCTTAGCCAGTTTTCGAAGGGTTCATTTTCTGAAACGGCAGGTTCATGGGATGAGACTTTCCCAAAGTGAGCACACAGTAACACCTTGTACAGGAGTTCTTCAGATCGTACAGTTTGAGTTAGCAAGTAGCAATAATAATAATAATAATAATAAATAAATAAATAAATAAATAAATAATGATAATGATAATAATAATAATACCCCACCCATATGGCTGGGTTCCCCCAGCCACTCTGGGCAGCTTCCAACAAAACATTAAAATACAGAAATCCATCAAACATTAAAAGCTTCCCTAAACAGGGCTGCCTTAAGATGCCTTCTAAAGGTCTGGTAATTGTTGTTCTCTTTGACCTCTTGTGGGAGGGCGTTCCACAGGGTAGGTGCCACTACTGAGAAGGCCCTCTGCCTGGTTCCCTGTAACTTGGCTTCTCATAGCGAGGGAACCACCGCCAGAAGGCCAGAAGGCCCTCGGTGCTGGACCTCAGTGTCCGGGTAGAACAATGGGGGTGGAGACGCTCCTTCATTAGGCTTCCTGCACTAAAACAAAAACAACTCCCTGTACATAGAAATGTAGCTTTTCAGGGCTAGCCTAGAACTTTGCTCTCTGATATGTTCACTTCCCACAGAGGCACAATTTTTGAGATAGGGAAGCATTTCAAACATACCCATAATCTGAACTCCATCCCAAGTGAGTTATCTCCCCATGTAGGACATTCCCCACAGGTTTGATATTGCTCTAGTTAGTAGGGTACTACAATTTGCTCCCATGATACTCAGCTGTTTCTCAGGCCCCACCCACAGAGGGAGGGAAAGTAGTTTGGGACTGTGGTTTGATTTAGCGCTCCATCTTTGGCTGCCAAAGGAGAGCCTCCTTCCAGCTGGAGTCCTGAGCAAGCAGTGGACATTCAGCCTAATTTGGCTACGTCTCTGTGCTCTATTTGTGGTACTGAGTTTCCAGCAGTGTGTGCGTCCCTTGTGTTCCAAGGGCTGCACAGCGACTCCCCTGGTCACATCCTTTCATGGCCAGTGCCAGGTGTTGGTTGGGTCGGTCAGAGGCCAGTGGAGGGCCCAACAGCCACATTCATTTCCTGCTTGTCTGCTCACCTCTCACTTCCTCTACACCCCAGAGGGGAGCTAGAGAAAGGGGCACGGGATTGTGACTTCACTCAGAGGCCCCAGAAGCTAGGAGTAGCACAAAAGAGACAAAACGCTGTCTCTGATCTTCCCAGTACCATGGCTACCCCCAACTCTTTTAGGACATACTGCGGAAGGGGGAGGGCAGGATCTCCCATGGCTCATTGGGAACAGGTGAAGGTGTGTGGGGGGGGAATAAAGAGCGGCAAGGGTCCTCCAGGTGTCATTGGGCTACAACACCCATCAACCCCAGACAGCATGGCCAATGGTTAAGAAAGATGGCATCTCGTAATGCAACATCTGGTGGTCAAAGGTTAGCCACAGCAGCTAGGGCAGTGATGGCCAAACTTGGCCCTCCAGCTGTTTCGGGACTACAACTCCCAACATTCCTAGCTAACAGGACCAGTGGTTAGGGATGATGGGGATTGTAGTCCCAAAACAGCTGGAGGACCAAGTTTGGCCATCACTGAGCTAGGGGGTCCAGTGATGGGCCTTACTTCCAGACCTCCTAGAGCAGGCATCCCCAAACTTCGGCCCTCCAGATGTTTTGGACTACAGTTCCCATCTTTCCCAACCACTGGTCCTGTTAGCTAGGGATCATGGGAGTTGTAGGCCAAAACATCTGGAGGGCCGCAGTTTGGGGATGCCTGTCCTAGAGTATGCTCTCCATATTACAGCATTTCCATCCCCCTGGACAGTATAGCATGACTTGGGAAGTCCCAATCTGGCACATCATCCACCATGTGCCTTTTGGACTTCTTGTCAGGACTTCTGCACAGGTCTGACACACCTTAAAGCAGTACAGCTTTCCCTCCCACCCCCTCCCACAACTAGAACCTAAAGTGGGGGAATGGATGTCAAGACTCACCTACCCTTTCCACGTTCAGCATCCAAATTGGCTTCCTGCGAGTGGTAAAGTGTTGGGGTGTGTGATATGAGTATGTGCATGATATCATTATCCCCTGTAATTGCAGCCTTTTAAAATGTGCGACAATAAATGCCATTAGCGGGAGAAGAAACAAACACACAGGCTGAAAGCAATTCCACGCTTCAGAGAGAGGACTGTCAAGCAATCAAAAAGCACCCTCAGACTCTGCAGAGAGATCTTTAAAGGAGAGATGCAATCAGAACATGCTGTAGTATACAACAGAGCTGGCTATGTGGGGAAATTTCAGGAGGACAGAGATAAAATGCATTAAATGAGATCCAAGGTGATACTGCATTATTTGAGAAGAGTATGGACTGAACCACAGGAAAGGTTTGTAAGGGATCATGGTAGAGGATTTCCACCATACGTGGAATGTCACAGATTCAGTCTCCAAGTAGAGACTAAAGACCCCTGCCTGAAACCCTTGGGATCTGCTGTCAATTGTTGTTCGAATAAGGGTCTAACTTGGTATAAGGCAGCTTCCTACGTACCAGACTGACTACAACATAACACTCCATGGAAAATGGTAATCTCTCTCCCCTGCCCTTCCAACAATTGCCAAGCTCCAGTTCAGAATGGACATCCAATTAAATGTCTTGGCAGGTGGGAAATCCAGATTTCAGCTGTGAGTGATTTTCTGTCCCACTTCCAGCTGTAGGGCAAATTACATCATTAGAATTCGCCACCTACTTCCAGCTTTAGGAGCTCATGTGAATGCAATGGAGTGAACTCGCAAAATATGGGGACTTTATTTGCGAGCTGGTGCCTCATTTACTGTTTTTAACCATTGGTTTGTAGGGTTGCCAGACTCAATAGAGGACAGGACTTCTGTGCCTTTAATTGCCCTGCTCTCTTTTGAGTCTGGAAACCTTAAAAAGAAACCAGCAGACCCTTTGCTTGGAAATTAAACAAAGGGTCTGCTGGTTTCTCTTTAAGGTTTCCAGACTCAAAAAAGAGCAGGGCAATTAAAGGCACAGAAGTCCTGTCCTCTATTGAGTCTGGCAACCCTATTGGTTTGCAGTAACTCAAAGATGCAAAGCACAAATTCCTGCCTAGAGAGCTGTGCTGACATGAAAGATAAGACACCTCTTGTGAACCTGTGTAGGACCCAGTGGCGGCTAAAATGCACTTAGGATGTACACAGGGGCATTCAGTATTGCAGGCGTTCTGTGGTTCTACTCTGGCACTCATCTGTGGGGACCCAAATGCTTAATTATTATTATTTAATTATGTATATGACACCTATTTGATTAGGTTGCCCCAACCACTCCGGGCAATCCCCAACAAAATATACTTAAGAGTACCCACACACCAAGATGCACTCTCGATTGATTCAGGCTTTATGCAATTGATTCCAACAGGACTCCCCGAGAAGATGCTTTGCCACACAGCACAGGAATAGCTTCACAGACTGTTTGCAGGAGCAGGGGGCGGGGAGATTAATTTCTAGCAAACAATTAGACTCTGACAGTTGCCCTAGAAATATCCCAATATGTTTAAAACCACAGAGTTCTCTCCTTAGAAGCTTTTTGTCAGAGGATGACAGAAGTTCAGCATCTCTGCCTTTGTTCCTTAAAAGGGCAATTGACTTCCAGGTCTCCTCCTGCACAAGGCACTACTTCCAAAACTGTCGCAGCAGTGGAAACAAAATAAAATAATTCCTTCCAGTGGCACCTTAGAGACCAACTAAGTCAAACTTATAAGGTGCTACTGGAAGGAATTTTTTTATTTTGACTACGTCAGACCAACATGGCTACCTACCTGTAACGTGTCACAGCAGTGGCAGCTTTGAGCAGAGCAAAAAACTACTCTCTTTCACACTCCCTCATTGCAATTATTTTTTCCTGCTCCTTCATCCTGTACTTTAAAAAGTCACATTACCTTTTGATATTGGAGGTAGAAAAGTCAAAACACCTTCACTCCCCCCCCCTTTCCTCATTATGAAGGGGCATTCCTTGCAAAGCTATGGTGGCTGTTAGCTACCAACAGACCAACCCTTCTCTTTGGGTTTGTCCAGTACCTTTTAAAAACAAGCTTCCGAGTTGCTCAGTGAGACAAAAGGCCAGCACACCGCACACACCTACAAAGTGTCTCACAAGTTGAACCTGAAACAAAATCTTGCTGGAGGTGCTTGTCTTCAGCTTTCAAGCCAGTCTGGAACAGGGATCTTGTTCAGGCCGAGGTGCGCGGGAGATCAGGAGTCCTGGGGGTTGACAACTTTAGAAGCAGGGAAGGCAAAGGGGACATTTTTTTCCTTATACCTCCCATTCCCTGGTGAAGACTTACCCTTCACTCAAAACCTATACTTGCTGGAGAGAGGAGAGTCTCATCCAAAGCTCCCTGAAGCTCCAAAAAGAAGGAAAACATGCATTTCTCCTACTCCAAAGCTTCCTGTATGACAGAAAAGATCCCATCTCTTCCTCTTGCTCCTTAGCAAGCAGAGAGGGGTAGAGGGAGAGGTGGGATCTTGCCTCGATGACCGGAGTAGCAGGAACACATGCTGTTTCTTTTTTTACCTAAAATTATTGCACAAGTAAGAGTCTGCCTGACAGTGTGGTAGCATTCTCTTACTGAGGGCAGCAGGCAGTCACACTGGTGTGGTAAGTGAGCAGATTAACTGATGCCTGCCTCCAAATGTACAGAAATCACTACCTTATTTTTGGGATGCTTTGTTTTGCTTTCAAATTGATATGTGATAAACCACACAAGTTCCCTCTTTAAGGAAATGATGCAGCATTGAAGGACGTCGATTTGTTCTGAGCCCATCTCCAAGACCCATTTCACAGACAGGAAGAATAATACCTCTCATTCACCCCTAAAGGTCCTCTCCATCTCTCACTACTTGAGGTCTTGGCAACTGAATGTGTGAGTTGCCATGATTACAAAACTCTTGTGTGTAATGTGACATGAATGCTTTGCCTGCAACCCTTCATGCCTTAATTCACCTCCAGAGTTCTAAAAATGGTACAGAAACATATAACTGAGCTGCACATGCAAACCAGTCAATCACTCACTGGGAGGCAGGGAGGAAGAAAGAGAAGAGAACACACTACAGGATATTTCAAAGGCACAAGCATTTATAAAAAATTGCCATAGCATACAGTATCAAACTGCTTGGTGAAACATCAAAATGCCAAAAATATATAAAAAATTTGGCAGAGGAGAGGTTCAAGGTCAAGTTGAACAAAAATTTCTAACAAAAACAAACTATAAACAGGCCTTAACTTAAAAACTGAAATTAATAATAATAATAATAACAACAATAATAACAATAATAATAATAATGAAGCTGACAATCAACTTTGAAGCGCAGATAAAAGACAACTTAATTTCAATGATGAGACCCTTCTAGCTTGAGATAGGGCTGCGCCTGAAGCGATCAGGGACACTCTCAAAACGACGGAGGTTGCGATTGTTCCTATCGACCCACTGGCTAAGGGAATATCTGTGGGCTGTCCTCTTAGCTCGCTGTGCATAGTTCCTGCATCAGGTTAGGGGTAGAACAACAGTAAGTATAAATTAATGTAAAGCACCCCATCCCACCCACCCAGTATCCCATCTGTCCTTTGGAAGATTTTCTTCTACTACGCCTTGCTGAATCATTTCGTATGTAGACCGTATGTTTCCAACAGAGGTAAGCCAGGGGCATCTGGGAAACTCTCAACCTGTACATGAAAGCAATAGTCCTCCCCTTGCAACTACTGGGGTTGCAAATTACCATTCTGCATTTCTCTCCCATTTCAATGCTGTCTGACCCCAATGTTTGCTATTCCCACCCCCCAAACAGGTAACTGTGACTTAATGCATCTGAAGAGGACTCTAGTGCACAAAAAGCTTATAACAAATGCATCTTCGTTCAGCAGCTTTTTTACCTTCTTGAAAACAGTTTTAAGCAAGTTATTCTGTTTCTTAAGGAGGGAAACCTGCCACTGGGGTTCTGCTGCCCTTGCTTTCATGAAGGGTAACACAGTACCTTACGGTCAGGTCTGTTGGGTGCGCAAATCCGGGTTCCCCGTAGCGGTTTTCAGCGGTCACGGTCAACATCAGCTGCTGCAACTCATTGACTTCATCTGAAATTTGGCAGAGCAAGGCAATGCAACCCAGTGTGTTTGCATCAGGTACCACAGGGGTAGGTAATGCAATGCCCTCTAGATGTTGTTGGAATTCCATTCCTATTAGCGCCGGTCACTATGGCCAATGGCTACGGATGATGGAAGCTGCTGTAGAGGGTAACCACATAGGCCACCCCAGACGTTCAATAAAGTTAAAAGGTGCATCTTTGGCACTAGCCACATTCTAGGCCAGCTTTCCCCAACTGGGTGCCCTCTGGCTCTCAACTCCAAACAGCTGAACCATGTATGGCCAACGCTGCTGGGTGCTGGTAGTCCAAAACACCTGGAGGGCACCAGACTGGGGAACGCTATGCTAGGCAGTGTATTACACAGAAAAAGTCAAATATGTAAGGATCCTATGCTGATGGTCTAAACATGCATGTTGAGTTTTGGGGAAGAAATGGCTACTGTGGAGGCACAAATTAAGTTTACTGTGAAATACTGAAGCACACTGTTCTTTAGAATGGATCTTCCAAATAAGGATGAGTCATGCCAACTCAGGATAAGGGAGGCTCCAGAAGTGTTCTGGACAGCAGGTTGTAGATGTACTGTTTGAAATACCCCATTATGTTGCTAATGACCTGTGAAAGCTAATTTCCTGAGTGGAGAATTTCAGTCAGGGAAAGGCAGGAAGTAAGAAATCTTTCCACAAACCTATACCCCGCTCCTCCCTGGCTCACTGGAGCAAACAATATCTTCAACACCAGTGATGATTTAGTTGTCCGAAGGCTGTGCAGAAGCAGAGGGTGTCTAATGTTACTTGCAAAGAGCTGCTAGCAACGGGAGTTTGCCTCCCCATCACAAGCAGTGATATTTCGATAGCTTCCAATGTTTACATTCACCAGCATTTAAAAAAAAAACCATAACTGATTCAATGCATGAAGTAAGCCCTCACCTTTAATGTATCCATGTTTTAAAAACCAAGTCAAGGCTCAACTGGAAGACTGGTGAGGTCACTGCCACCCCCTACTGTCCCCAGGAGCCAGAGGAAGCTGCATGCTCAGGTTAACAACAACAGGTTAACAGGCCCAGTCAAGTCATTTTGTCAGCTGAGAGGAACAGGCCCATCTCTGGGTGCATTCCGGCTGTGCTCTACTTCCTCCACTGTGTTCTGGCACCACCTGCTGGCAAGAAGCAGGGATGACTTTGGACTTGCATTGTGTTCTCACACATGTGGACACATACCCGTGTTTCTCCAAAAATGAGACACCGTCTTATATTTATTTTTCCTCAAAAAAACCCACTTTGGCTTATTTTCAGGGGATGTCTTTTTTATTTTTTTATTAAGTATGGTACAGTTTAATCTTGTAGTTAAACTGTACCATACATAGTGATAAGCCTATCACTATGGCTTATTTTCGGGGTATGGCTTATATTCATTGAATGCTTAAAAATCCTGCTATGGCTTATTTTATGGCTACGTCTTATTTTCGGAGAAACAGGGTACCATGGGAGAACATGGTATGCATGCAACATCCATGGTCATAACCCAACCCATACATACAAGAGGCAATCCTTTGTCCTTGCTCATTTCCCCAGGCTCTCTGCCACGAGAGCCACATAGCAGCCTAAGTTCTGACTTGTAAGAGAGGGCTCTTTTAGGAGTTAAATCCATCACTCAGCTGTTTTCTGCCTGTCCTTACCAGGCAGTGGCACAGGAAAGGGTTCCCCCCCTAGTTCCCCCTCCCATTTAGCATTTACTGGTGCACTGCGCCACAGGGAAACCGCTCTCAAGCCATCTCCAGGTTCATGTGCCTGGAGTGCCCCTGGACCTCCATGGCAGATGCAGCCAGAACATGGTAAATGTGCCTCAGGTGTTTGTTCTGCTGATTGATCAAGGCAAAAATCACACACCAACATAAAGCCTACAGGAAAAATCAGAAGAATGTGGGGCTGTTATAGCAAAACTCAGAGCTACTTAAAGAGTCCCCTTTTTGAGCAGCAGCCAAAAGCCTTGCTTCCTGCTCTGGCCTAGGATTGCCTCTCCTTCCCATGCCAGTCCACCAATTCTATGCCTAAAGCTACGCAAGATAATACATGTTTGTGCTAATAAACAGCTTGTGCACATTACACGAAGCATTCATGAGCAATTTTGGTGTGACGTGCCAGAACTCTGAATGTACACGTTGCATATTAATTTGAAAGGCACAGTGAAAAAAGAAAAATAGGATCCTAATTAGAGTTTTCCTTCTGCCCACATGATTTGTCCTCAATCCATACACTGGAAGCAGCCCAGCACCTTGTTAGTATTCCATGTGCAGAGAGACAGACAGAAAGACAGACTGACTTTGGGCAAGAAGCAACAAAACTGGTCTTCCTCTAAAGGTCTCTTCATTTGCCCCTGAAGAAACGAATAAATAAACCACCACTGGACGATAGGGGGCAGAGGGGAGTGCCTTCCTCTTTACAACTCCAAGGAGAGTGTCTTGAAGAATCCAAAGGCCATCTAGAACAACCTGTGTCCTTCCCTTGACCTCCATCCTGCCCACAACTAATCTACAATGCAGTCAAAACAAAATAAAAAAATTCCTTCCAGTAGCACCTTAGAGACCAACTAAGTTTGTTATTGGTATGAGCTTTTGTTCATACAGTGGTGCCTCGACTTATTAATTTAATCTGTTCCGAAGGCACCTTCGTAGGTCAAAAAATTCGTAAGTCGAAAACGCCATTGGAAACGCGATTTCCCATAGGAATGCATTGGAAATGGACAAATTCGTAAGTCGAAGCAACCCTATCTAAAAATTCGTAAGTCAAAAAATCTAAAACCGCCGCGGTTTCCTTTCGGATGTCGAGACATTTGTAAGCGCAGCGGCCATTACCCCCATTCGTAAGTCGAAAAATTCGGTTGTCGAGTTGTTCGCAAGTCGAGGTACCACTGTATTTTGATTTGACTATGGCAAACCAACACTGCTACCTACTTGTAACTGCAATGCAGTGCACACTGTGGCAGAAAGAACTGGCATCCAGTATCACAAAAGTGCTGCTGAGCAAAATGGTCATATGATATTTTGGCAAGAAAGGCAAGTTGCCTGCCCTAGGAGAGTCAGGACACTGTAGCTAGAATCGGAGGCGGGGGGGGGGGCGGATGGATTGGGGGGGGGACTGGTGGGATGTGGGTTCAAACCCTTGATCAGCCACTAAGACTTTAGACTTTCAGCTTGTTCTTAAGTGAAACTACCTTACAGAGTTTTTTGCAGTAATAAGATGAGTTAATCCCCTGAAAGCCAGGATAAAGGAAGGACAGATATAAATGCAATAAATATAAGGGAAGGTCAGGTGAAAAACTCCTGTCTCACCCCAATTAGGCTGAGGGGCAGGTATAAAAGCAAAAATTAATTGCACAAAATTCCATGCCACCAAGTCTCCAGCTCCAGCAGAGAGAGAAACACTTTCTGAATCAACCCTTACCCAATGGCAACACTTTATGCCAGCAGAAAAAAGGAACCTCAGAAAAATTTTGATTCCACCTCCAGCTTACCTATGAGTTCAGCATGCTGAGCATGGGCAAGGACAGCATTGATGTATTTTTTCTTGCTGGACTCAAGTTTTGCCTCTTCAATGTATATCCGACATCGGGGCCTTACAGGACTGGAGGATGGGAGAGAAAATGACAAAACTGCTAAGAATTGCAAAGCCATCTGCTAGACAAATACGATGTGTTGCTGAGAGAATTTAAGCACACAAAGACTAGAGGGCATGATTTTACAGAGGTTCCTTGCACCTTGCACTAATTGAGGGGTACTTTTAATCCATAATTTAGCATAAATATACTTTTAACTATTGATTTTATTTATCTGGCTCTTCATAAACTTGTTTTTAACATTAATTTTTATTTACTATTTTAGTGCATACCTTTTGGAGACCATTTACAGGTTTAATTTACAGTTCAGCACCACATAATTTTTAAATTGAACAAATGAAAATTGTTCCAAGCTTGGGAGGGTATACTTCATCTCCCACAATGGTTTTCACAAAAATCAAAACACCCCATGTAAAGTTTGGTGAAAATCTGTTAAACAACAAAATTATGTGGGGAAGAGGAGGCAATGCTTAGCTCATCTTCAAGAATATAAAAAATTATATCATGAATAAACTATTAAATAAGGCAGAGTCAGTTTATACACAAGGCAGCGTTACATGGATGCCATAATCTAAATAAGACACATTTCTACAACTAGCTCCATTTGCAAGATGTAAGGCATCATACGACTGTAGGCATTGTGTACCACCACCAGATGTATGCAAGATCTCCTGAGAATCTTGAATTCCTGGTTTTGAGGGAAAGTTTCTAGCCCTCATTACTGTCGAAGATCTCAGCATGTGGGCAACACCTTCCATGGCTGAGAATTCCATGTTCCTGCAGAAAACTGGAAACAGAGCATTGCAGTGGAAGGAAGAAGGGAGAAAGGTGGAAATAGAAGAATATAAACTGAGCAATCTATGTGGTGAACAAGAAACAAGTTTGTCAGGCAGTTTCAGAACCACACTGGTTCTCCTGAAAACTTGGGACATGTAGACCAGGCATCCCCAAACTGCGGCCCTCCAGATGTTTTGGCCTACAACTCCCATGATCCCTAGCTAACAGGACCAGTGGTTGGGGAAGATGGGAATTGTAGTCCAAAACATCTGGAGGGCCGAAGTTTGGGGATGCCTGATCTATGCAAGACAAAGGGACACATTATTTATTTATTTATTATTATTATTATTATTATTATTATTATTATTATTATTAAATAAATAAATAAATAAATGATATATGAAAAGTACCGCCAGGCTTTAGTATTCTTGTGCACATACACACATCAAATACAACCCTCTCCCACCTAGGGTGCAGAGCCGCACAACAGATGCAGAAGAGAAAGGAGAGCATAGCACACCAAGACCGAGAAAGCAAGCCTAGCTGCAGGCACCAGGGGAGGCGGTGCTGACCAATTTGGCTCTTTGATGCTGGGACCTTCCATATATGCCTTTCTTTGATCACTGATGGAAGTGGAACAGGAAGGTGCAGCCTCTTCATGCAAGCCAGCAGAATCCAATCCTCCTTCAGCCTCTTGTGGTGGGCTGTTTGCACTCTCTTCTCCTAGGTCATTTTGATTTAGGGAAGCTTGTTCCTTGCAGGGCCCTTCAGCTCTCTCAGGTTTCGCCATGAGCTGGCTCACTCTTTCCAAGTTATCATCAACCACTGCCTGAGCAGCTTCTTTATCCAATACCCCAGACACATGGTTCTCTTTTTGCAGACTCAAGGCAGCTGTTGCAACTGGCAAAGCTTCTGGAAGCACAGAACTGTTTGAATCCAATCCAAATCTAGCTTGGTTCTGAGACCCTGTGCTTGTGCTCAAGTCACTCCCACTTTCTGGACTTTCAGAGTCATTTCTGCAAGCACTTGAACAGACTAAAGGGTGAGCTGGAGACAGTGGCTCTGTTTTTCTAGACTCTAGATCTAGAGTACCAGAAGGCTTAGAGGATCCTAATGTACACAAAATTCCAACATGTTCTGCATCTGGTTCAAATGCTATGGAATTTGAAGTCTCTGGGCAGCGTGGTTGACTATCTAACAAAAGTTCGTCTTCAGCTTCTGAAGTGAGTCCAGTGGAGAAGTCTGAGAGTTCCCCATCTGAAGGGTCCAGTAAGCTGTCATCTAGTAAGTCATCTGTGTTGCTATTATCAGGCTGTCCATTGGTGGCCACAGAACACACTGCGGAAGCTGCTATTCCATTGCTTGATGAGGAGGGATCTGCAAGTGCACCAAAAGGCAAGCAGGAGAGTTTGTGTCTCTTTGTGTCTGGTTGCTTCTCCTCTTGAAACTCTTCGAAGGATCGCTTGCTCCTGGAAACTGAATCATTTAAGAAAGTGACTTTTAGATTTAAACGGGAGCGGAAAGTGCTACTTGCCATGATGCTGCTTGCATGGATTCTTTTTTCCCTTTTCTTTTTTAAAGTAACCCTTTGCTACCATGTTCTCTCCAGACTAGAAGAAGCTAAGGGAAATCTATACTCAAGGCTTCCCTTCAGTCAAAGTGGTTCTCAGTTGCCTGCAAAAAAGAAAAGGACAAAATAGAAGCTAGCTGAAGAGATCTCATGCTCTCCTTCCCCTGCAACTGCATCTGTGCTAGAAGAAATCTTCTCCTCCGAAGACTACACTACCTAACAAATGTCTCCCTCAGATTCATTAGAGCTGTTCTAATAAACATTATTTAACTCACATACAAATCAGAAAAAGCTGACTAAAAATGAAACAATTTTTTTGTAGAGATAGTAAACATGGTATGCTTTTTATTACACATACTCCAAACTTTACATTTTATAAATGTAAATTTAAGAGCCAGCATGGTCCAGTGCTAAAGAGTTGCAGATGCTAGATCAGAGATGAGTCCAAAAAGAACTCTAATTTACAATCACCTGTAAATAGGAATACTAGTTATCTACCTTTACATGGTTCTTTGAACCCTTTGCAAAATTAAGGTTTCAGCTTTAAGCACATTTATTTGAAAGTAAGTGTTACTGATCTCTATGAGGATTACTTCCAAGTGAGGCAAAAAACATTGAAGGCAACTAATCAGTCACTTTGCTCTTCCCCACTCCTGTATTATTGAGATCCAAGATACAGTTCACATCCAAACATGATCATATCTGAACTCTGGCTTGTGGTTTGTTTGGAACTACTGTGTTTCTCCAAAAATAAGACACAGTCTTATATTTATTTTTCCTCAAAAAAGCACATGGTGGCTTATTTTCAGGGGATGTCTTATTTTTTAATTACGTGTCCAGCCTAGCCTCTTCCTTGGCGCCCTCCAGAACTGCGTCTATCACTATGTCTTATTTTCGGGGTATGGCTTATATTGCACAAATGCTTATAAATCCTGCTACGGCTTATTTTATGGGTATGTCTTATTTCCGGAGAAACTAAGCCAAGGTTCAGACACAACCCTAGTAGCTCCCAGTTGGCACTACAGGTACATGGAGGAGCAATGTTGCTTCATTTGTCTCCCTGTGCACTTGCAGACTGCATATTCACTTTTAAATTATAGTTCAGCTTACCAATGGTTTAAAGTAAAGTGCAAACAAGGCCACTGTCCAATAACAATCAAGTATTTTTAAAACATTAAATTGGAACAAGAAGATAATTCAGTCACCTTCAGATTTGATACTATTGCAGTTTACAAACACATCAGGATAACTTTTAACTGTGCTACAAAGGAACAGAGGAACCTGCATTATATGACCAAATCAGTCAGTTTGTCCCTCAAGCTCAGTACAGTATTGTTTACTCTGGCTGGCAGAGACTCTCTAGGGAAGTCTACTTTGAGATTTAAAGTTTCCACAGTACCAGGAAATCTGCACCTCTCACCAGTTTATGAACAAATGAGCTACTGTTACACTAACATTTCATGTTACTTTGTATCTGTGGGCAAAACAAGATAGCAACTCTACACTAGTATGAATATGTGCTTTAGAATTCATTAAAGCCTGTTTGGGCAACACAGCTCTGCTGAATTCTGCTGTTTAGGTGATGGGAAATGACCATAGCTCAGTGATAGAGCCCCACCCCTTTTCTCAGCCTGGCACAAGGACCCCTTAAGGAGAAACACTGCCTTAAGGGGAGATGGAGCAAGCTTGTCTTCTGCTACTCCAGAGGGCAGGACCCAAACCAACTGATTCTAACTGCAAGTAATGAGATTCTGACTAAACATTAAGAAGTTGTGGGTGGTGACAGCTGCTTGACATTGGAATGGACTACCTGGGAAGCTGGTGGATTTTCCTTCAATTGAGGTTTTTAAGCAGAGGTTGGATGGCCATCCTTGCTGAGGGTCGGACTAGATGACCCTTGGGTGGGACCCTGCCAACTCTACAGTTCTATGGCCCTTTGTGGAGAGGGGGCAGCACCTGGAAAGACGGGCTAGGGGATAATTCGGGCGGCCGCCTTAGGCACACCAGAAGCGAAGGACGTCCTGAGCTACAAAAACAAACCCAACTCCTTGCTCGCTTTTTGCAGTTTCTGCAAAGCGAGGGAATCTTCCCCGCCTCCCTTCCTCCTCCTCCCCCTGCTCCCCACTACGGGTCTCTCCTGCACCTAGGCCAGGCCGCCTCGCCCTCCTCCCTTTCCAAGAGCAGTGGCTCAGAGCGCCTCCCTGCACCGCAAGTACACTCTGCAGAGGGGAGGGAGCGGAAACCCAGACCAGCCCCCTCCCCACTTACTCCGCCCCCTCAAGCCTTTCCAAAATAAGAGGACTGAGTTCTACAACGTCACCCCCCAGCGGGGCCCCCTTTATTCCCGGTGAGGGGGGGCGGCGGAGGGAAAGAGCTGCTTCCCGCACTTACCCGCCGCCATCTTGACTTCCCGCAATGAGCCGGATGCGGCGCCTAAACCACGCCCCCTGCCGTCGCTTCTCCTCCTCCTCTACCTTACACCAGGCTTCAGGGTCGCCGGCCGATTCATCCATCGGCCGCTCTTTCAAGCCCACTCGAAGGAGGAATGAGCCGAGAGAGCCAGAGGCGCAGCCGCAGTGGAAGCTCCGCCTCCTCCCTTCCAGTCTCGGGGC
Source organism: Zootoca vivipara (assembly GCF_965207765.1). Lineage (NCBI taxonomy): Eukaryota > Metazoa > Chordata > Lepidosauria > Squamata > Lacertidae > Zootoca > Zootoca vivipara. Next base: position 54,185,017 of record NC_142589.1, on the reverse strand, counting down.
AGGACAGAGGCCACCAAGCAGAGCGCCGAGAGGGAGGAAGCTGATGCAACGCGGAGGCAGCCCCCGGCCGGCGTGTGTCAGAGAGAGAGAGAGAGGAAAGGTGAGGGAGCGGAGGGAGGGGGAGCATTGGGAGCCCCCCGGAGCCCAAGGAGGGGTAGGTGGGTGGGGGGAGGGGAGATCACGAGGGATGGCGTGGAAGGCTCGAGTTAGTATGTGGGACTCGCTGCCACCATATGCGCTGATGGCTTTGAAGGGGATTTGAAGCGGGGACGACCCAGGGCCTGATTTTGCTGCTTCTTTTTTCATCTCCCTCTTCAGTTCTTTTTCCTTTCTTGTCGTTTCTTTCAGGTTGCAACCCAGGGGTTAGGGCCTGCTAGCTGCCCTGGGAGACTTTTTTTCCCTTAGAGGAGAGCGGGATAAAACCACTGCTTTACATAATAGCAGTGATACTAATAAATCAGACAAATTCATGGATGAGGGTGGCAAGTGATCGTGGCATTTTCAGTTGTCTTAATAGTAAATTACCTTGAGACTGATCGGGATCTATCTATAGGCTTAATTGACGCTTTCAAAGAACTCTTAATAGATTCCCGAAATAGACTTACCCTTGCAGAAGCTGTTCTGGTTTTGCTGGGTAATTTTATATTCAACAGTGCTTTCCACCAGTGAGCCCTGACGGGAAATTTAACTAACTGGCCTGTCATTTCCAGGATCCCCTGCCTTGTTTGTTTTTGTTTGTTTTTGTTTTAAGCATACTTGATTCGGGTGGGGATCAGCAGCCTCTGCTCTACACAGTCAATATGTAGGAATTCTCTTTTACCAATACCACCCCATTAAATAGGGGGGGGGAGGGACATGCACAAGGAGGCTTCTGGTTCAGCCGTTATGTGGTGCTTTCTGACCCCCTTCTCTTGCTTTGTGGGGACATGAAATTGTCTCAGTCTCTGCTGGCTTGTTCTCTTCCCCTAACCTTCTGCCATTGGGAGAGAAGAAATTTTGCTTGTGCCGGGAATGCCTGGAGACCTCCTTGATGCTTACACCTGTTTTTATTTGATTGCCTAACATGCATTTCTTTTCCCAATTTCAGCTCATAAGGGTGGGTGAGCAACTGCTGGCACAATGGGGCATGAACTGACAGCACAGGAGAAGTATCACTTGATCACCCGAAATTTGCAGGTACTTCTGTGGGAATGGTTGAAAATGAGTCTTTTTAAAAAAATATTCCACATATGGGTGCAAAAGTAGTTTGAATAAGCATCAAAGGTTTGCCCCACTCTGTTCTCCAAAATAAGTTTTTTTATTAACCCCCCCCCCCATTATTTTCTTTTGTTATAAATACACTTAAGAACTGGGAACATTTGCTTCCTGAAATAAGCCTTCTTCCACCCCAAATTATTCACACTGGGAGCCTCTCCCCTATGAGATGCCCTAGCCTCATATCTGGATGGAATTTCTCTGGGGAGAGAATTAGAAATTTCAAAACTTGAGTGCAGTTTGTGTGAAAACAAAGCTTTGGGCTGGGCACAACACTAAGACTTCTAAGGGACAGTCTTCTGGTGCTTGGTGCCTCCCTATTGGCACACTAGGTATATACAAATACAGAGCTACATATGAGTTACTACAAATTAGGAATTCTGACAGCTGGGTGGGTTGGAGGACTTTTTGCTGTTGATAAAGAAGTCTGAATCCCATAGCGTATCATCCAGCCATCTTTGAGTAGATCTTGATCTGCCATAGTACCTTATTCCTAATCTGGATTTTTTGCATTTTACCTTGTTGACTCAGATGTGTGGTAACTAAGGTTGAGCAATATCTGGTTTTCAATATCACTAGCTAAACATCACAATATACTGATATATCACGATTTCTGAAATAAGGATGGATCTATGTAGAGGCATGGGTTGGCTTCATGGTTTTTCCCACATTGTGATTTTTGCATAGCACACACATCATGATTCATGATATATTGTCAGATTAAAAATTATGAAACCGATATGACGATATGGACTTCAAACCAGTTTTGGACAATATATTGATATATCACCCAGCCCTGCTGGTAACCTGAAAATTCTGGATGATTCCTAGGTCCCATGTACAAATAAGGTTTTCCAGCATATCAAGGAAGTGCTTGTCTGTGGTAGAAGAACTGGGTTATTAATATCTTACTCCAGTCTTTGGAACGTGTATGGTAATGAGGATTAGAAACCAGATGTCTTAACTGTTTCCTGTGGTTGTGGAGCTGCATTGCTGTTTGACCTTGGTTTATTGCTTCTTCACTTGGGTTTGCCACTTGTGATGGTATCTCATGAGGTTTTAATGTGTTAGCAATAGGGCTTTCCCTACAATTTGCACTGCTACATGTCTGCTCGATCTGAGCATTAAAAGAAAGAGAGGAATGCAGAACAGGTAATGGGAAAAGCCTGTCATTTTGTTAGGATCATCTGTAGAAGCAAGCTGTTGAGTCACACAAGACTCACTTTGTGACTACTGATTGAAAGGACAACCATTACTCAACCATACCTGAAAACCTTCCTCTACCATAATGGATAACTCCCATATTTAAATCACTCATTGCCCAGAGCAATGCACCTGCCTCTCCTGAGAGCAAGTGATTGAATGACTGTGATACGCCCAATGCAGTGTTGGGGGCAGAATTATCTGTCCCCAGTAGAGGCTTATTGGAAGAGGCAATATCAGAGAATAAGCTATGCCTACTCTATTAGTGGATCCTTTGGGCTCTCAAGAGACTTTAATTATTTATGTTTCATGGTCTGCACTTTGAGAATTGCTGATCTAGTGCTTTACCTGCCTCCTATTGTTCAATGTGATTTTATATTTTTCTACTGTGGGTGTTATATTGATGTTTTGAGTTATTCTTGTTTTAATATATATCATTTATTATATTTTGTAAACCTAATAAAAGGTGGTATATCAATGTTTTAAAAAAATATATATACCCTTGCATCGCAGGGTTTCAGCTTCCCTAGCTCTCCCTTCTCTCTTGCTTCTTGCTTTTCTAGCTGAGATGCTGAACACATCTCTCTTTTGCTTGCAGGAAGTTCTCGGAGAGGATAAGCTGAAGGCCATCTTGAAAGAACGGGAGGTGAAGATATACTGGGGGACAGCCACGACAGGCAAGCCTCATATAGCGTATTTTGTACCCATGACCAAAATAGCAGACTTCCTCAAGGCTGGATGTGAGGTGAGACTGGGCTCTGCTTTACATTTGGTCTCTTGGCTGCTTTCAAGTAGCAATGGGGCAGTCATCCTAGTGGGGAGGATCGGCTGCCTTTCAAAGACCTCTGGAAGGCAATTCTTCCCTGAACGCCATTCATGCCTTCTCCAACCTGGCACCCAGCCAGCATGGCTGAATTATGTTGGGGCTGATGGGGGTTGTAGTCCAAAGTATCTGGACAGCTCTGGATTGGGGGTGGCTGGCTGATCTAGGTGTGCAAGCATTGGGTCTGAGCTCCTGTTGGTTCTCAACGTGCATATAGAGCAGGCATCCTCAAACTTCGGCCCTCCAGAGGTTTTGGACTACAATTCCCATCATCCCTGACCACTGGTCCTGTTAGCTAGGGATAATGGGAATTGTAGGCCAAAACATCTGGAGGGCCGCAGTTTGGGGATGCCTGATATAGAGGAAGGGTTAGGGTTACGGCCAAGGCACTCCTGCTTGATATGCCCCTTCCCTCTCAGGTGACAATTCTGTTTGCTGACCTCCATGGATACCTCGACAATATGAAGGCACCATGGGAGCTTCTGGAGCTGCGCACCCAATATTATGAGAATGTGATCAAGGCAATGCTGGAGAGCATAGGTGTGCCGCTGGAAAAGCTCAAGTTCATCCGGGGGACTGACTATCAGCTCAGCAAGTAAGTTTGTCTTGAGGCAGTGTGGAGCTGCAGAACAACAAATGGGATCCTTGGTTAGAGGGATTAGCACCCGTAAGAACTCTTCAGGTGGTTTTAAAGTTTTCACTGAGAAAAGTTCCTAAACCTGCTAAGGTTTAATTGGGTGCCAGTTGGATGATTTGGAAGGGGAGATTTGCCAGAGTCCCATAGGTGGCACAGGAGAAACTGAGGGTGCTGCACGTTGTCTTTGAAAATGCCATGTGTCTGCCGATTCTCTGGGCTCATCAAGAGAGGCCCCGCTGCATATCCTACCACTATGTGGGACTATTTGGTGCCTTCTCTGTTGTGCTGTCTAGGATCAGGAATGCCTTCCCCAGGAAATCCTCCACCTCGATATTTAGCTCTAGACTGAATATTTTATTTGTCTGGCAGTCCTTTGGCCAGTTTAATATTGGGATTTGGATGTAAAGCTAAGCTTAGTATTACATTCATCAGCATTGGGCCTGTGTGGTCCCCACTCCTCTGGCACAGCCACAAGGTAAAGATGGAAAGCTTTCGCTTCAGTTTTCAACTAACTGCCATAGTTAAGGCTAACCAGAGCCTGACTGGGTTCAGGCATAAACTGTTCAGGTTAGTTAAAACAAAATGAGATTGTGGAAGCTCCCAAAGGACCTCTACATACTGAGTGAATGGGCAGCAGAATGTCAAATGCAGTTCAGTGCAAACTAGACTAAAGTGATACACATTGGGGCAAAGAAATATTAACTTCATGTATGACTCATGGGGGCCTGAACTGGCTGTGACTAGCCAGGAACTAAGACCTTGGGGTCTAGTGGCTAGCTCAGTGAAGATGCCAACCCAGTTTGCAGCAGCTGTGAAAAAGGCAAATTCCATGCTAGGGATCATTATGAAGGGAACTGAAAATAAAACCGCCAATAGCATAATGCAATTATACAAATCTACGGTGTGGCCACATTTGGAATACTGAGTGTCGTTCTCATTGCCTCGCCTCATAAAGGATATTGTAGGGTTAGAAAAGGTTCAGAAAATAATCAAGGTGTCTCCCCTGTGAAGAAAAGTTGTGCAAGAAAAAGGAGACAGCATAGAGACATATAAAATTATGCATAAATGAGAGAGATGCATAGAGAGATTTTTTTTCTTTCCCATCTCCGTTGTCGCCTCATCTGCACAGGGAGGGTAGAGGAGAGACGGAGGCTGTGTTCTGCCCCCACTGTCGGAGGCAGCATGCCCCTGAATGCCAGTTGCTGGGAAACATACACAGTGTTGCTGTGCTCAGGTCCCTCTTTTGGGCTTCCCACTGGGGCCTCTGTCTGGCCACTGTGAGAACAGGAAGCTGGACTAGATGGGCCCCCTTTGTCCCAACCCAGCAGCCAAGCTCTTCTTATGTCCTTAACATTACATCTGATCCACCTGCAAGTGGTAAGGCTCCTAAGCTGCTTGTAGTTCTGGAAAGGGAAGGACATTCCACCACACTAGCTCCCTGCCTTTTCTATTTAGAGAATACACGCTGGATGTTTACCGCCTGTCCTCTGTCGTCACCCAACATGATGCCAAGAAAGCCGGGGCAGAAGTGGTCAAGCAGGTGGAGCATCCCTTGCTCAGTGGCCTCCTCTATCCAGGACTGCAGGTACCTGTTTAACGTCATCATGGAGGAGGCGGGGGGGAAGAGATGTGGGCTTCTTTTGCCCTTGGCTACCATAGCTCAGAATGAATATCCTCACATGCCCAAGGCTATACAGTGGTACCTTGGTTTACGAACGTAATCCATTCTGGAAGTCCATTCTTAAACCAAAGCGTTCTTAAACCAAGGCATGCTTTCCCATAGCAGCAGGGGACTCAATTTACAAATGGAACACACTCAACAGGAAGTGAAACATGTTCTGCTTCCAAGGCAAAGGTCACAAACCAAAACACCTACTTCCAGGTTTGCAGCGTTCTTAATCCAAGTTGTTCATAAACTAAGCTGTTCTTAAACCAAGATACGTGTGTTTCCATAAGTTGTGCTATTCTTCTACTTATGAAGAAGGGGGAGGAAGAAAGGAAAAGATCCAGTAAGTATGGATGGTTCTATTTGTGGAGACACCATGCCTCGTGAGGGTTGGAATGCACCTGTTTGGTAGCAGGTATTTTTCTTAACATAGTTCTGAAGTCTCTTTATATGTGAAGTATCAATTTGCCAAGATCAATATGCTTCAGGAACAGACTAGTAGAGGACCTAAGAGGATGCCAGGTGCTTGCTTCACTCAGCCTGAAGCCTATGGAATAAAATCCTAATCTGGGAGGTGGAATTCTTGTTTTCTTCACAGTTTGTCTCTGGCTCCTACAGCCACAAGAGATGCTAGTGCCCAGGGGTATCCCTGGGGCAGGAGAGAAGCAACCAGCCTGCCCAAATCAGGGGGGTCTGCAGGATGTTATTTATGATTGTGTGTCCCTGCAGGCACTGGATGAAGAGTACCTCAAAGTTGATGCACAGTTTGGAGGAGTGGATCAGAGGAAAATCTTCACTTTTGCAGAGAAGGTGAGAAGAAGGAGACACTTGCCTGGCTGCCTCTTTGGAGCACTGTGCAATTGGTGTTGAAGGCCCCTGGATAGTTCAGCTAGCTAAACCTGTGTTCCCTTTGATCACATGCTGTGCCCCAAGGGTAGACCAGGCATGGGTATTTTGGGTCTTGAGGTGGAAAATGCAAAATGCACCTCCTTTCTCTCCCCGTTGCCCCCCGGCTGGTTAACATGGGGGCAGAAACTACTAGGATATGGGAAATGTGCTGTGCAAGAACACAGTGTAAAGTGCAGTCCACAGAGAAGGTATTGGGTTTCAGGGAGGCAGATAGTACACTTGAGCATCCCACTTTCCCTCCATCTTCAGCCTTTTGTTTTAAATCCCTGTATGTTTGTTAATCTCTAGTACCTCCCCGCCTTGGGCTATGCCAAGCGCATCCACCTGATGAACCCCATGGTGCCAGGACTGACAGGCAGCAAGATGAGTTCTTCGGAAGAGGTGGGTTCTTCAGCTTGACTCTTGCCCCTGGCGGCCCAATCCTGCAAGGAGGAGTTCTTAAAATGTGCAGGGGTGCCTTGCCAACAGTCCTCATTGGCAGGGTTCTTTTTCTTTTTTCTAGTCTTTGAAATACTTCAGCATTACGGAAAGGAAAAAAGAAATCGGATAACACATCCGGAAGCAATATTCTACCTCTGGTAGTAAAGGATTCAATTTGAAAATTAAGTAACTGGTGACCAGTTCACCATAAAGAGATCCTAAAGCACCACCTAAGTTATTTCCTACTTGGCAGTTTTGAGCATCACACTCTGATTGGGTTAAGAAGGGTGGGGAGGGAGCAGCTGGCATCTGTGTTGAGGATGCCCTGCTTGAGAAAAAAACTAGGAATAGGGTGGTGATACAATGACTACTGCAATCCATGCAAGGTAATATGACCAAGGCAGCTATCTGCAAACAAACAATAAACATCCATAAAAAATGACGAAAGTAGTTTCTTATCTTAAACAATAGCAGACACAGTAAATAAAGAGTTCACTTGTAATAGATCAGTGGTTCAGTGCTCATTTCCTCTCTTTCCAAAATAGATTTTATCTTGAACAATTACAAAAGCAGTAATAAAGAGTCCGCTTGTGATATATCAGTGGTTCAGTGCTCAGACGTTGTTCCGGTAATCCGATGTTTCGTCTCTAAAGAGCATAGTCATCGAGCTGTCAAAATCAATTGTAACAGAATTGCACTGAATTATCTAGTGTCGATTGAGAAAAAACCAGAACACATTCCAAGGTGATGTTCATGCTTCATGGTTTTTGCAAATCCGTCTTTGCCGCCTTGGTGCCTTCTGCTCTTAGATGCTTGGGACTACAATTCCCATCAGCCCCAGCCAGCACAAAGATGAGAGTTATTGTCTGAAGCCTCTGGAGGGCAGAAGATTGGTGAGGTCTGTGGTGTTTATGTAAAAATGGAAAATGTGCTGGTCAGTTAATCCAGTTAAATCCTTTAACTCAAAAGGATTTGCTCTAGCAGATAGGTGGGCTGAAAGTTGTAGCTGTGGTCCCAGGCTCTTTCCATCTCACGATGATTCCTCCATCTGTGAAAAACTGACTAGTCCCAGTACACTTCTGTGGCCTGCTGTGCCTGGGAGCTAATTCATGGAGCATCCCCTCCCTTCCCTCATCCAGGAGTCCAAGATTGATCTCTTGGATCGAAAGGAGGATGTGAAGAAGAAGCTCAAGAAGGCCTTTTGTGAGCCGGGGAATGTGGAGAACAATGGGGTCTTGTCCTTCATCAAGCATGTGCTCTTCCCACTCAGATCAGGTAAGTGTCTCCAAGCAGCAAAAAGGGGGGAGGAGCTAGGGGTTTTTATTATGGAGAGTAGCTGGCAACCTGATTGGCTGAAAGGCCAATCTAGAGGTGAAGGGCTGGGTCACATCACTTCACCTTCCACCTGTGTCCCCTCCCTGCTTACCTGAAGCCCCAAGTATGTAGCAGAGCCTGAATATGTATGAGCCCCAAGTATGTAGCAGAGCATGTCATTTTAGGTGGTGAAACTTTTTTTTCTTCAAATTTCTTCAATGAGGGGTCTTAAAACTATGTTCTTGGTATGAGGAATTCAAATCTATTATCTTTAGCTTGGGAAGTGTACGCTTGACGAAGAAGCATATAAACTGTTTTTGGAAAACCAAAGAATTTTAATTTTACCTTCTGAAAACATCAGGTAATGCTTAATAATAATAACAGCGAGTAGATTGGCCATCATTTTTAATGATTTCTATGCAATTTTACACACATTTTATGTACCAAGCAAAACTAAATTTTATTCATTTAATCAAAATATCTTGAATTCCCAAGTCATGTTACAACATTTTAGCACCCTCCCTTTTTGGAATTTGAAAATTGAAAAATTCAGCATGCCCTGCTGGATATGTCTGGCAGTTTTTCTTCTCTCCTGGCTGTAATGGAAAGGCTCCCTTTTAATCACCAAAGGGGCCTTTAGTGGCACCACGGAGGTTCTGTGTGGTGCTTGTATGCAGGCCAGTTCCTTTCCTGTGAAGGGAAGTCGTAGCATCACAGAGCTGGAGGGGACCCTGGATGCCAGCTAGTCCACTCCATGCCAGAATGCCCAAGTTAGACAGACGGCCAGCCCACCTCTGCCTCAAGACCTCTTGGCCAGGGAAATCCCACCCATCCCTCTAGCTCATTGGCTCCATTGTCAAAAGGCTCTTTATCCTAGCATGCTACCCAAACCCTCCCCTCCTGCAACATGAGCTCTGGCTTCTGGGCAGCAGCAAAGAACAAGCCTCTGCTCTGTCTGTGTGAGAGAAATACACCGTAGGTGTTGGAAAGGGCTGTCGCATCCCCACTCAGTCTCCTCCAGGCTAAACATGCATAGGGTTTCTTTGCCCTTTCCTTGTAGGGCTTGTCTTCCCTGCCCATGACCATCTTCCCTGCCCTTCTAAGAGCCCATACCAGTTTTGTTCTCCTAAACATGCATCATCCAGAACTGGAACGTACATGAGGGTGACCAGTCCAGCCTGATGGCTGGGGCCTCAAACCCTTTCTAGACCCGCTTATTCTTGGTAGTAAGTCAGCCAGACAAGAGGATCCATCTACTTCGCCATCAGCTCCTTTGAAATATTTTTTGTGGGCATGTGCTTAAGGAAGAGCTGGGATTTATCTTGCTGCTGCTAGGGGCAAGGGCAGGGAAGGGAACATGACACCCTTGATCATGGTCCTCCTTCGCCATCATCAGTGTGTCCCCTGCAACCTGAAGGGCTTTGAAGCTTTTTAAAAAACTGGCATTTTGAGGACCTTGGATACTAACCCCCCACTCCTGCAGTGTTCTTGTGACTCCTCAAATGTACACCACTCTGTTAAAGCGGATCTTCAAATCTTTCTTTTGCCCCACTGCAGAGTTTGTGATTCTTCGAGATGAGAAGTGGGGAGGGAATAAAACTTACACCCACTACGGAGACCTCGAGAAAGACTTTGCTGACCAGGTGACACACGGGGGTGGGGTGGGGTAGGGAGGTGGCCAGCTGCTGGGGGTGGGGGGCTCCTGGGGTCCTTGCTGTTGGTTTGCATGTGGGAAGCACCTCCCCGTGAAGCGGCTCCTCTGCACTTGTAGCTTGGGCTAACCTGCCAGGCACTTATAGCTTGGGCAATCCTGCCAGGCAGACTCTGAGACCTGGTAGCAGTTGTGTCTTGGTGGTGGGAGACCCCGACCTTTTGCTCTGCATGCCCACCTGGGGGGTTGCATCAGAGGCCCACAAGGGGAAGCTGAGTCACAGGGAGGGGCTCTTGACCAGGGGTTGGCAACCTAAGGCCCATGGGCCACAAGTGGCCCACGGGGGTCATTTAACCGGCCCACAAGCCTCCCCTTCGTGGACACCGGAAATCACAGGCGTGCATGCTCACACACACACACACACAATCTGGCCCACGGAGGGATCTCCAATGGAGTGAACCGGCCCAGACGAAGTAAAACTTGCCGACCTGCTGTTCTGCCTAAATCAGACTCTCTCCCCCTTTTAATTTCTGTCTTACAAGCTGTGCAATATGTGGAATGTTTTTCCCCCATGAAGCCCCATTGGCTTTGATTTTACACCACTCTCATTCATTCCGCTGGGTCCTGCCCACCAGATTGTGCTTTGGGATTGCGCCCACTGTTAGGAACGCCGCTGCGGACTGGTGGGAACCCTCTAGGGAGAGCAGGACTAACTGGGTCTCCATCTTCCTCCGTGGGCGCAGGTTGTCCACCCTGGGGACTTGAAGAACTCTGTGGAGGTGGCCTTGAACAAGCTCCTTGAGCCCATCAGAGAGAAGTTCAGCAGCTCACAAATGAAGAAACTGGCCAGCTCTGCGTATCCTGATCCATCCAAAACAAGTAAGGGCTGAAAGGCATCTGCCGTTGGTCCATCTAGTTCAGTACTGTTGAGCCTGACTGGCAGAGGCTTTCTGGGGTTTTAAGCAGGGGGCATTCCCAGCCCTCCCTGGAGGAGATGCTGCTTGGGATTGAACCTGGGACCTTCTGCATGCAAAGCAGGGGCTCCACCCCTGAGGCTCCAGAGCTTCTTACAGATGCTCTGGCACTCTCTGAAACCAAGAGCCCTGCAAGTTCTTTGGGGCATGCTGATGCAGATGCCGCTCTGCCCCCACAAGGCCCTGCCTGGGTCTGGAAGATCTGACTTGCCTCCTTCGCTGTCTGCAAAGCAAGTGGGCCTGCTAAGTGGCTCCCCTGTGGCGTGGCTCCTTCCTGGGTTCACTTCAATTGGCCAGACCCCTTTGTCTGTCTTGGTCCTTTGTGACATACGCAAACACTGGACGTGAGTCTGGGTTGTTCTCTCTGAAATAGACGCCTGTTCAGTTACTTGAGTCGTTTGCGCCACTCAGTTTCCCATGCCTTCCCGTTGCTTTAATTCTCCTCTCCATCCCACCCTCATCTCCTGCTCATGCAAGAGGATACCAGCATCTTTTTTTAAAAAAATCAATTTTTATTGCAAGTTTCCCACATAAAATACAATAAAAGCCAAGCTAATCTAAAACTTTTTTTAAAAACCCACCAAGAATAAGGAAGAAAATAAAGAGGGAAAAGTAAATAAAAAGCCCTCTGTCACAATTGGATCCTACCCCATTTTCTACCCACAAAAGAGTGAACCCTCCCAGCTCTGACCTGGGAGCTTCCCCCTCTTCTCCCAGCCTCCCACACCAGAAGATCCTCTCTACCCTGCTTCTCTCACAGGGCCCTTCATTTCCCATCTATCAGTCTCCTGTCCAGCACCGTTTTTGAGGCCTAGTCTCTCCAGGCTGCTGCCAGTCTTTGCAACTGCAGCTCCCCTAAAAACCTCCCTTCCCTTCCCTGTCTGCAGAGCCTTCAGCGAAAGGCCCCACGAAGAACTCCGACCCGGAGGAAGTGGTGCCATCTCGGGTGGACCTTCGTGTTGGCAGAGTGCTCAGCGTAGAGAAGGTAAGCCTGCCAGGGGGCTTCCTAGAGGCAATTGGTTGGCCTCTGGGAGAGCAAGATGCAGGACTAAGCGGGCTCTTCTTAACAGAAGGGTGCTGGCATCAGGACTCTTGAGAGCGTGTGCAAAGGTCTCCCGTCACGCTCCCTGGGCTTCTGTACTGGGCTTGGGGTGCATGGGAGATTGCGGGGTGCCTGCAACCCTGGAGGGGGCCATTCAGCTTTTCGCAAAAGGGCTGTGACACCGCCCTTCTCCCTTTGCAGCATCCCGATGCCAACACATTGTACGTGGAGAAGATTGATGTGGGGGAGCCTGAGCCGCGGACGGTGGTCAGTGGCCTGGTGGAGCACGTGCCCAAAGAGGAGCTGCAGGACAGGCTGGTAGTCTTGGTGTGCAACCTGAAGCCTCAGAAGATGCGGGGGCTGGAGTCCCAGGCCATGCTGCTCTGCGCTTGCAGGTGTGTGCACTGGAAGGTGGGGCAGGCAGACTTTGGCTCATGCAGAGGGGCTGCAAATGGATCAACGTTCCACTTATTGGGGGCGCAAGCAGGCACTAGTTGTCCCTTGGCTATTTCTTCCTGTTAGGCGAGGCGAGAGGCCGACTGAAGCCTGCTTGCCGCTAACATGATTGTCCTCCTCTTCCAGCGCTGGGGAGCCCTGCCAAATAGAGCCCCTGGACCCCCCGGCTGGCTCCTGCCCCGGTGAGCGGGTGTTTGTGGAGGGCTATGAAGAAGGCCAGCCTGATGAGGAGCTGAAACCCAAGAAGAAGGTCTTTGAGAAGCTGCAGGTGAGCAGGGAGAAGGCTCCTCTGAGTGGCAGGTGGCTCCATATCGGGCAGCTGAGCAACTGTGTGCCCTCCAGGTGTTTTTGGGACTACACCTCCCGTTGGCCCCAACCAGCATGAGGCACACTGGCTTAAAGCAAACCCTGACATTCCCTTAGTCCAGGGATTGTTCTGCAATCCTAAGTGGCTGGCTTTGCAGGAGGCCAGTGTTTCTGCTACAGGGCAGGTAGAAAGGGCTTCGGAGCTGTGTGCCGCGCCTGCAGAGGGTCGTCTCGTACTACTAGGGAGCAGCACAGATTCTGCAAAAAGGGCAAGTTGACGCTGATCTGCTTAAATATGTAGAACTGAGACTCCCAATTGGTGCAAAATTTGGGGACTCTGAATAAAGCTATTCAAGCAACTTCTTTTCAGAAAACAAAACGCTGGTGCACCATTAGGCATTTTTAAAACTGGAGGGGAGAATCTAATACATTTTTTTAAAAGTAAGAATAAAAGCAGTCCCAAGCAGTTATGAGGGCGTGGGTGTTGTGTTGGTTAGCTTGGTAATGTATGGCTGTAGTATGTGAATATTTTAGAATAGAAGTAACATTTGCTCAAAAGGATCAAGGGGTGTGTGGCACCTTCTCCTCTTCCGCCTTCAAGGCTAGTAAGGTCTGGCTTCCCTTGTCCAGCATGGTTAACTAAGGTAGACAAACCTGTGTGAACCTGGTGTCCTCCAGTTGTTTTGAACTACAACTTCCCTCAACTGCCTGGAACTGTTGTAGTCTGGAACATCTGAAGAACACCAGGCCAGCCAAAGCTGATGTCAGCATAGGAGGCTGTTCCTGCTCCTCCTCCTATTGCATCAAACATTTGGCCCTTCCTACTCAGTATTGCCTATACTGGCTGACAGCAGTTCTGCAGGATTTCTAATTAGAAGTTTTTCCTGGACCTGCCAGTATTGAACCTGGGACCTTCTGCATCGTCAAGTATTCTGCCACGTAGCTGTGGCCCCTCAGCATGACAGGACTGGAGAAATCACCCTGTCTGTTCTTTTTCTTCTCAGGCGGACTTCCAGATTTCTGAGGCTTCTGTGGCCCAGTGGAAGGGGAAGAACTTAATGACCAAACTGGGGAACCTCACCTGCAAAACTCTGAAAAGTGGCAGCATCCGCTAGCTGCCTCGCGCTTTCAGCTTATGCGTGCCAGTTATTGCCCGACAAACATCCTCCATACTTACATTGCACTCCCAGCCATGAGATTCCAACCCAGCTGGACCTGACCCATGAAAGAATTGACATGGTTTCCATCTTTTGACATGGACAGAATGGGGAAGGGCACCTAGAAGCAGGTGGCCAGTGCAATGAGGCACCTCTCTCCAGGCACGTCTTATTTATGATGATGAGGAAAGGGCCAATGGCCTCGTCCTTCTGACTTCTGGTGGTGATGGAAACCTCTCCAGATGTTGTAGGAGAAAGATGAAATGCTGCTAGCACAGATCTGCCCTCTTATGATGGGTTGGTCCACACGCCTTCCATGATGTTTGTCATACTCTGCTTTAAAAAGTTGTTGAGCTCGGACTCAGGCTGGCAAAATTTGGAGAGGATCTCTTACCAGATTGGCAACGGTTAGGTCCATCAGGCATAAACACTGAATTCCAAATCATCTGTCATTTCCCCAAATAAAATGGTCACACCATCTGGTTCCTGGTGCTTTTCTGTGGTAGCTGCTGCATTCAGCCCAAGATGACTGCTTTCTAACATGCTTGGTAACAGATCAAATAAAGGTAAAGGGGCCCCTGACCATCAGGTCCAGTCGTGTCCGACTCGGGTTGCGGCGCTCATCTCACTCTATAGGCCGAGGGAGCTGGCGTTTGTCCACAGACAGCTTCCGGGTCATGTGGCTAGCATGACAAAGCTGCTTCTAGCGAATCAGAGCAGCACACGGAAATGCTGTTTACCTTCCCGCCAGAGCGGTCCCTATTTATCTACTTGCACTTTGAGGTGCTTTTGAACTGCTAGGTTGGCAGGAGCTGGGACCGAGCACCGGGAGCTCAACCCGTTGCAGGGATTCGAACCGCCGACCTTCTGATCAGCAAGCCCTAGACTCTGTGGTTTAACCCACAGCGCCACCTGGGTCCCTCTGACAGATATTTATTTTTCACAGGGAAATTGCACAAGGTAGAAACCCCATGTAGTTGTAGTTACTGGCTATTTAACTAGCAGAGGGATGTGCATGTTTTATAGCTAAGAGATTTGTAGTACTTTAAATCAGACTCCCCCAACCTGGTGCCCTCTAGATGTATCGGACAATTTTGATTGGACTGATGGATGTTGTAGGTTAGAATATCTGGAGGTTACCAGGTTGGCAAAGGCTGATTGTGTGTGTGAGAGAGGGATGTGAAGAGCTGGAGCAGCTGCCAGAAAAAGCAAACCAGGAACACTTTTCCGGTAGAAGTGTCCAAACTCAAGGCCATCTGTCTCTACCTTTTACCATGAATCTACACAAGGAGAACATTTTGTGTATATAGGTTATAATATAGAAGCTTATTCTATAAGAAATCTTTACTGTGGTAGCACTCAGAGACTTTGCTTTTATTGTGAGTGAGCCTGTACATGCTTAATGAGAGAGATTTGAGCAAACCTCTGTTTGCTGTAACCGGCACACTTGCCGTACATTTTTTATGCTTATGGAGGTCTGTTCTGGACTACAATGACCGTTAGCTCCAGCCGGCATGATGTACACTCGTGCATTCAGCTGCAAACTGCTCACTCGGGTGGGGTAACATTGCTTCCACCAGATGGAAGACAGAAAAAGTTCTGCTTGATTAGGCAGGATGGCCGGCAAGTGGGTTGATCACTTGCGGATCCTTGCACACATTTACTGTATCCCCTCTGCCTCAGGTCTCTGGCAGGGCGTGATGGTTAGACCTCTTTCGCCCTGGCTGCTCTTGGGATTCCTCCATTGCACCAGCACCTTCCGCACACACACACTCCAGACTCTTCCCTCTTTCTTGTTGGTAATAAAATCTCTCGTCCTCCCACGGCAAATATATTCACACCACAGCGAAAAGGTAAGAGAGACAGCAAGCAAGCAAGCAAGCTTTAATTTATCTTTACAAAGACAGTCTTTAAAAATGTATTTCACCATCTTCCCCCCTTCCATCCCTTTCTCAAAGGTAGCTCCCTCCCCCCACTCCTGTTTTACAATCATGAGGGAAAAAATCAAAATCAAATGACCCAAGATTTTTCTTCTTCAGAAGTCTATATAAAATCAGTTGTCTAATGTTCCTAAAGAATAGAAAACAAAGGCATTGGGGGTGGGGGACAAATTCAGGTGCTTGGTATCATTTCTAAATGCTGTGCCCTGCCCCACTGGGACACCCCCCAAAAAAACTCCTTCTGATTTGTCTGTTCTCCTGCCTTCAAAGTGCTGTGTTGGCTCTTGGCAGAACAATCTGGGAGGAGAATGCAGCCTTGGGGTAAGAGGTTGAGAGGGAAATTAAGATATTCCCGCCCCCACACCCTGCTTGAGGGGCGAGAAGGAAAGCCTCTTAGCTAGGCGTGAGCTCCTGACAGCTGATGTAGCCTGGAGAGGGTGTTCAGGGGAGAGGGGGTCTCCAGCAGAGGAAGAGGGTGCCCCCCGTTTCTGGGAGAGACTCACTGCTGGGGTTTGTAACATCAGGCACACACGGTCGTAAGTACAGCACCAGGAAAAGGAGGCAGGTTGGTGGGGCAGGAGTGGGGGGGTAGGTATGGTGGCAACACACAGCTGAGTCTCCCAGTTATGCCATTTACTAGGCTGTGGCAGTCGGGGTGCCACCTGCCACCTAATAATGGCCCGGGGGGGGGGCAAAATGAATGAGCAGCCTTAAAACCATCACACTTCGGAGCAGGGCTTTTCAAACACAGGCAACTACTTCAGACCATTCCTAAACATCTGGAAGGCAGCAACTTGGCAAAGATGGCTCGGTCTACCCTGGCTGGCAGCAACCATCTAATGCCCTTTTGCCATCAAAGATTATGTGGACTCACAGCACTTAGTCAACCTACAAACCCATTGCATGAATTCTTGTGCTCCTCGGAGGTTTAGTAGTGACCCTGGGATGCCCAGCCCTTCTTGATAGCTTCATGTAGCAACTGTGGGTGGAGGGGTTCTGTCCTGCCCCTGGCACCTCTTGCAGAGTTTGCACCTTTCTGTGACCAACATCAGGCCACCAACGACAAGGGGGGGGGCAACCATATCCACTCCCACACACTATTTGCCTGCAGCAGGAGGTGTGCCCTGGGTGAAGCTGGACTCCGCAAGCCAGCGGGCTTCTAGCAAGGGATGCACACACACCCCTGACCCAGGCTGGATCTCAAAGCTGCCTTAATACTTACCTGCCATCCCTTCCCCTCCAGGAAGTTTCAAATTCACCAAAGAAAAGGATGCTGCCAAAGCCAGAATCACACCACATCCACCATGCTGAATGGGAAGGAGGAGGAGAGCTTTGCTTGCAGAATGGAAGAGCCTTTGCCCACCCTACCCCACCCCGAATCACCCATTCAATCCCCTTGCTCCAAGATAGGATGCTCTAGGCCTGGAATGTTTTGCTGCAAAATGCCCTGGACCTTTAGCATTTTGGCAGTGAAGAGCTAAGCTCCAAGGGGCTCTGGCTGCCCCTCCTGCCAAGTCTCCCCGCCCCCCAGCTGAACCAGCTAGCCCAGCACATACCTCTTGCACATGCACTGCTAGGCAGCTCAGCCCTTGTGAGCCCCTCAAAAGGTTTCTCGTACCTGGACCCTCAAGGAGACAACCCACCCTTGGGGGATACTTCTAGGCACAAAGAAGGTAACATAAGTGGCATCTGAGAAAGAGTAGAACAATTATGTGCCCCTGTTTGTGCTATGGTGGAATTATACTAGGTCCCCTCCTAGCTGTCTCCCACGGGAAGGGTGCAGCTCACCCTCCACCCAGAATCAGCTGTTGCTTGGTAGGGACCAGTTTGCACCACGGAACCCTACCTGGGCTAGCCAGATACATCACCGCATGGCTTGCCACTAGAACAGCAAGGCTAACTTGCAGGGTCCCTTCAGTGCAAGCTCTTCGCAGGAGCACACAGGAATGAAGCAGAAAGGATCTGGGCCCCAGCAGCATTTGGGAAGACTACACAGCTCTCCATAAGCAGCAGTCCTTGCAGTCTCCAGCCTCGATTAGAGAAAGTGCTTGTTTTGTACAATTCCAGGGGTGCAAAAGCAGGCGATGCTCCCAACCCCACCACAA
Source organism: Zootoca vivipara (assembly GCF_965207765.1). NCBI lineage: Eukaryota > Metazoa > Chordata > Lepidosauria > Squamata > Lacertidae > Zootoca > Zootoca vivipara. The sequence continues at coordinate 54,167,160 of NC_142589.1, read as the reverse complement.
AGAGAAAAGAAGGGAGGGAGCTCTTCTGGGGGTCCCACACACACACACACACACACACACACACACACACACACACACACACACAGCCCAGGTTGGTTCGACTCTGCCAGCTTCTCCTTGGGGTGGGGCAGGGGGAGCAGGCAGCGCAAACAGTCCTCATTGTCCATTGTCCTTAAAAGCCATTTTCCTTATGCACCAAAAAAACCACCCCACAATGGGAAAAATAAAACCCCAGCTGAGAAAAGCTGCCCCATTGAGGGAGGAGGAGGCGGCGGCAGCAAGGAAGGGTGTTGTGCTACTTTTTGTCTCTGTATGTAAAATAAAGCCGTGTTACTGAAGAAAAAGTGAAACCGACACAATTTTTGCATAAATATCAAGGCCATCAGAGGCTAAGGCTGTTTTGTCTTCCTTTTCGTCGCATCCAGGACCTCCTCTGGCCTGCTCAGGTCCCTGAGATTTTCTTTCTTTCTCTGTTTGTTAATTATTTTTAATTCCTGTATTCCAGGGGCAACCACGCTGCAGGGTCTCCCTTCACGCCATCTCCTCCTGTAAATCTGCAAGGAGAAAAGCAGAGGCAACGGGTTTCAGAGCTGGAATCCAGTGCCTTGCAACGGAGACTGAGCCTACAACTCTCCCTCAACCTCAGTTCCTCAGCTGTGGAGAAAGGAAGCAAGGGAGTGGAATCCACACCAGAGACAAAAACTTAAAAGCTCTCTGCCTTGTTTGGGGGTGGGGGTAAAAGCTACTAGGTGCGTCATTTTACGTATATGGGCCATCCCCTGTGCAAAATGCAATTGTACTATATTTTAAGAAGGATAATACTGTAACAAACAGCAGTAATGCTGCATTTACATTACTGGGCAACTGTAAAACAAAATACATAATTAGATTTTTAAAAAACTCTAGCATAGCATTCTCTTTCCTACTAGGAGCCCCCAAGCAGGGCATGACGGCAACCCGTCCCCTCCTGTTCTTGCCCAGGAAGAAGCTGCAGACATAGTCAACATGACTGGCAGAAAAAGGGACGAGAAATCAGGGTCTGCATTGGTCAAACGGTGTGAGTGTAACAGCACCATGGTCAGTCAATAACGGTTGCCCAACAGCCCCCAGGACAGACCTTCCAATATCAAGTGTGTTGCCACAGCTGAATGGGGACCACCCAACCCCCGCCCTGCTCAGCCCCTTACCTTGTGCTGGGGGGCTCTGTAGTGGTGTTGCAGGCCCTGCCGGGGGGCTGTCACTGCTGTCCCCAAGGAGAGCGGCCTGGTGACCAGACCCCTCACTCTTAGTCCTGTCCCCAGCCACTGGCAGGGTGCAGCTTAGCTCCTCAGCTCCTGCTGGCTTGGGGCTTTGGGGAGACGGCAGCTGGCCTGGCCCTAGCGAGGGCTTCCTAGCTATGGGCGGAGGGATCTTCCAGGCCTGGGGCTTTCCTGAGCCCTGCTGGGGGAGCCCCAGGGCTGCCGTGGACCGCTGACCAGAAACGTTCATCAGTTCCGCAACCAGGTTCTTCTTCAGGTTGGCCTGGGCCTCTGGGGAGGCCGGGGTGTCGATGACCAGCTTCTTGGGGCTCTTGGCGAAGATGAAGCTGGCCGTTGAAGCCGGGGACTTATGGTGGGGGGACATTTGGTCCTCTTTCGCCTCGCCGGTGGGAGCAGCTGCTGCGGTGGGGAAAGTCGGCAGCGTCAGCCGGTGGCCAGCTTTCCTCTCAGCCCCTCCGAGGCCCGGCGCTTCTCTGGAAGACAACGTGGAGGCCTTCAGGCGCACAGCATCGTGCAGGGGGTTTGAAGATGTACTGCTGTCCTTTGGGGCCCTCAAGGAGAGCGACTTACGGACAGGCTTCTGTGGGGCAGGCTGCCCCAGCTTCCCGCTGCCCCCAGTGCTCGGCCCATTCTGCTCCGCCACGGGGTTGGCTGCTGCCGGGCTCGCAGCAGGGCCCTGGGTGTCCATGTGGACCGAGCGCAGGCGGACCATCTGCAGCAGGGAAGGGGTCACAATGGGGAGGCTGGCGTCCTCCTTTGGCATGGAGTTGCTCTTGCTGCGAGACGCCGGCTCTTTCTTGAGGTCAGGGTGGGCGCTGGCGGCAGGCTTCTTAAGGCTGGGCTGGGCTTGGAGGCTGGAGGTTGTTGCCGCCAGGCCAGGCATCGCGGGCTTCCAGTGGAGGGAAGTTTCTCCTGCCGCGGGGAACTTGGGAGGTGGTGGCAGCTCTGCTTGAGGAGCTGGCAGTGGTGCAGCGCCTGGCACCCCCTGCTGCTGGATCTTGGAGGACACTCTTGTGGAGAAGGAGGGCGAAGAGGCAGGCGCTTGGCCCTCCTCCGCATGGGCTGCTCTTTGGTTGGCCGGCTGCTCCTTCTCCGCAGGAGCTGCCACAGTGACTTGAAGGGAGGGTGTCCCCACAGCCTGCAGCTGGGGCTCTGGCAGGGGCGGCACAAAGTAGGCCTCGTCCGGGGGTGGAAAGTCGGCCATGGAGAGGTCATGGGCGTCGGGCACGGGTGGGGGCGGAGGGGGCCACAGAGGATCCGCAGGAGCGTCCGGCATGGTCTCAGAAGGTGTCGGGGCAGCAGGGGCCTCCAGAATGGCACTGGCCTTCTTCGCTGGGGGTGGTGGCGGGTGGTAGGCCGGAGGGGGCGATGGAGGAGGCGACCTGCGACTAGCTCTCGTGAGGACAGCGGGCTGCTGGTGGGGTTGGCCCACTGGGGCACTGCCAGGTTTGGGTTCCACCTGTTGGCCCTGGGTGGGTGGAGGGGAGAAGGGAGCTGGCACCTTGGGGTGAGGAGGGATAAGGAACCTGTCCATTTTATTCAGAGCGGGGGCAGCATTGGCAGAGGGTCCTGCTGAAGGTGGGGCTGTCCCCTCCACAGCGGCTGGATCCGAGGCAGAGGAGGACAAGGATGTCAGGGAGGAGGAGACGGAGGGCCCCGGGGATTGCAGGGAGCAGACCCGCTCCGGCTTCTTTGGTTGGGGCCTCTTCTTCCCGGAGGGCGAGGCGTGGGCCACGAGGCCCTTGGTGTGGAGAGTGGGCGTGCCGCTCTGACTTGAGTACCCACTGGAGGGCGACATCGTGCGGCCAAAGTGGTCGGGGGAGCTGTGCTTCGAGGGGACTTCCGGCGTCTCGCCCACTTGCCCCTCCTCTCGGATGGTCCTCGGGCTCCGGTGAGAGATGTCGGGAGAGCAGGCCAGGCTGTCGGAACGGAGACTGCTGGTCTCGCTCTGCGAGGAGGGGGAAAACACTTCGTCGTCCCCAGTTAGGCTGGGGCTCCCTAGCCGCCCCGCAGTCCACGCCTCGCTGCCTTCCCGTGGGGGCCTGCGCTCTGGCATGGGGGGCAGGCCCATCGCTCTGGGTGCCCCCTCAGCCTCCAGCTGCTGAGCCTTCTTGTGTAGGGAGTACGTCCTGCGTGGGGGTGCAGGGGCTCTCTTCATCTTCCTGAGGGAAACACTGCGGGTGGAGGAACGGTCGCTCCGCACGCTCATGCTGTCTGAGCCCTCCGCCGCACTGCCGGTGCTGTAGGCAGGGGAGGCCCGCCCGCTGCTTCCGGGGGGGCGCACCCCAAGGAGGTGGGGGGAGGCGGGGGCGGCCTTGCCGCCGAGGCAGTTTGAGCTGGTGCCGCTCATGGAGCTGAAGGTACTGAGCTGGTCCAAGTCGGCCCTATCCGCCGCTGGGACCTGTCCGTCGGGCCTGGCCTGGCCTTTCCTGCCGTCGGTGCCCCCGTGTGAGGAGATGGTGGAGGTGTTCGAAACGATGGTTTCTGTGGACTGGGAATGGCTCCAGTTGTCGCTGGAGGAGGAGTGCTCGCGGCTGCGGGGGCCGGAAGGGAAGCGTCCCACCGAGCGCATGGAAGCCGGGCTAGCAGTCGAGAGGCTGCAGCGGCTCAGCGTGCGCACCTTGTTACGCGAGAGGGCGATGACGTCCACCATGGGAGGCATGACGGCGTTGGGGATGATCTTCGACAGGTAGGTGCCCTGTGGAGAGATGGACATGACGGGGCCCAGCAGCTCGGGGGAGCCTGGCTGGGTGGTCATCCAGGGGACAGCCAGAGACTTGGGCCTGGCCAAGGGGGACAGCTTCGCTGCCGTCTTGCACCCCAGGAGTGAGTCGTCATAGTAGACGCAGTTGATGTGGCGCTGGAGGGCGGTGTCGCCCTCAAGGGCCTGCAGGGCCTGCAGGGAGACACGGGCACCACCCTTGGGGATGGCGGTGGGCCGCAGTTTCCCATCCACGGTGGGGATGTGGATGGCATTGCCTTGGACCTTGCCACCATTCGAGAGGGCCGGAGGGGTCGCATCAGGTCGGACAGCAATGCTGCCCGGACGTTTCTTCGCCTCATATCCGTTGCTCAGGCCTGAAGCAGATAACACAAAAGAGATAAGGAATGAGGGGCCAGTGGGGGGGAAAGATATAGCGCAAGCAGAAGAAATGAACCCCAGTGCTCTCAAGTCCCATAAATGCTTCTCAGTCACCTTATTGGGTGACTGATGAGGTGGAGAAGGAAGTCCCAGGGGTGGGACACCAGCACTGCATGCTGAAGCTCCTGGGTTCAGGTCCCACCAGCCAGGAAAAGAGAATAGAGGGGGGAAGGAAGGGTTTGTCCTGGTGCTGGAAGGGTCCCAGCACCAAGTGAGCCATCAGCTCAGTGGATGACCAGGAACATGTCAACTCCCTCTCAACTTCCAGTCTGCACCTTGCAAAATATAGCATGGTGGCATCTTATGAGCAGTTAACATGTGCCATTTAAACCTTGCACAGTTGAAGGCAGGCTGGTTCAAATTGCACAAGTTAAATGCAAGCAATGCATAGAGCTTAAAAGCTCTTTCGTGCCTCATTTTCACAGCGCAGGAAGGGCTTTTAAGCTCTCAGCCTTCCTTGGACGTCAAGCCCCGCTCAGCGCACAGGCTCTGGAAGGGTAGGGATCATAGCTGCTAAGTTTTCCCTTTTCTTGTGAGGAAGCCTATTCAGCATAAGGGAATTTCCCTTAAAAAAAGGGAGAACTTGGCAGCTATGGTAGGGATACTGACACAGGAGCAGTTCCAAGTGTTTTGAGCATACACATTTTCAGAACCCTTGGAAGCAAACCCACGCAGTTACTAACTCACATAGTGGTGCTGCTGAGGGTTGATATTTTAACTCATTTTGCATGTCAAGAGTTAAGCACATGCTTTGCATATATTTAACCAGACGTCTGTGTTTCTCGTCAGACTTCTGCCCCAAAACAGCATCCAGCTTCCTGAGCCTCTCCCTGCTCCCACATCTCATCCCACCTCAAGTGGGCACAAATCACTTTTCCACACCCAGCCAAGCCAAAGCAATTTCCCAGCTTACACCGCCAGACTCAAGTGTGCACTTAAGTCCATGCATGCTTACCCAGTTTCCATCAGTCACCCTGATTGCGGTTTTTCCACTTTTCAAATTCAGATTTTGCAGAGCAAAAGCAGATTCCCCACCCGCTTTGCTGCCAAACTGTTTTTACATTTTAATTTGCCAAGCTGACCGGGCTTACCCAGCTCTTTCTGCACATGTTGGGGGAGACCCAGAACAGTAGTCCTCCGCTCTTTCTTCCTCTTCTCGCCCTTCGCTGAGGATTTGGGGAACGAATCATGTGGCCGAAAGGTGGAGCCTAAAAGGGAGGGGGAGACTGAATTAAAGGAAGCAAAAGGGACCTTATATCCAACCCTGCATGCTCGTTCAAATGGCTCACGTCTGCCAATGTGGAGGGCCTTAATGTGCAAAGTTTCTCATCTCTGCTTGTTCCCAACACAGACATATTTCACAGCTCAACTTTGCATTTGACCCTTCCTTCAAGCAGACCCTCTGAAATTTTGCCAGGGAGGGGGTGGGGTGGTCTCTGGAAAAAACAGCTGCAGTTTCCCTCCCTGCACCAAGCCCAGCTCCTGAACCTTTTGGGTCAGCAAGCGCCCCCCCTGCCTCCAGCCCCAAGGCTTCTGGCGGTAGTACCTTTCCTCTGGATCATCTCTGAGCGGACCGAGAGGGCATCCTCGGAGGTGCTTTCCGTGGCACATGATGGGGTCTGACTCCGGACCGAGAGGTCGTCACCCTCTGTGGATGAGCGGGAAGACTGCATGCCGAGAGGCAAGGAAATGAAGGCAAGAGGGTGAATTTCCCACCAAGTCCTGTTCACCCATAGAAGGTCCCCCCCACCCCGGAGCCCAGAGATGGGTCTCACAGGCATGGACCTGCCCAGGATCCTTCCAAGGGCAAGGAGGCAGCAGCCCCCAGGAGTCTGCCTGCTGTGCCCCACTCTTGCCTCCGTAAAAAAACAGAAGCATTAATTGCTCAGTCAGGAAAGCATGAGACTCTTATAATCTCAGGGCTGTGGGTTCAAGCCCCACATTGGGCAAAAGATTCCTCCTGCATTGCAGGGAGTTGGACCAGATGACCCTTGATGGATGGTCCCTTACAACTCTACAGTTCTATGATTCTATGAAATGAGCGAGGGAGCAAGTTGCAGACAGGACCACCCTTCCTGTCCACCAGGTGGTGCTGCTTGACAGAAGCCAAGCCATTGGGCCTGCCTTGGCATTGCTTTCAAGGGCACAAACTCCTTTCTGATTAAAGGACCATGAAATCAGTGTAAAAGGGCACATCAGAAGTTGCCTTGGTTTTGTACATTTGTAAAAACAGTCAGTGGAGCTCCAACCGCAGGCATGCTCTCCAACAATGACAAGGACTGGGTGCTTGTTTCCCACTTAGCCAGTACTCCTCAGCTATAGGATCAGGACATCGTAAGCCATTCCATGTAAACAAAGGATGTGGCATGGGGCGCAGCTTGAAGCTAAGAGTCTCAAGTGCCCTTTTTAAAGTTTCTAGGCCTTGTGGCTGTGTGGAAATGCTTGAAAGTGCTCTGAAAATCCTGCTGAAATCTCAAAAGCCAGAGGAATGGGGGCTGAGTACAATGGGAGACTTCAGAACCCTGCAGAACCCAAGAGGAGCAGAAGCAATCGGATGCACATTTGCTTCCCTTACATACTTGATGCAGATTGCAGAATTCATTTTGTTTGTTTCTTTGTTTGTTTTACTGTCAGGTTACAGAATTTCAATTTAGCACCAACTGTTCACTTGGACACTGAAGTGGCCAGAACATGCAGGACATTGTTTGCTGCTTCAAATTCCTTTGCACAACCAAATATATTTTTGAGAAGAAAAAGGGATATTCCAAGATGGTTTGCCAATCAGCCAGAACATTGTTTCTTTTTCTTTTTTTTAAAGAAAAAGATTAAAGCTTTTGCTGATTAATAACCACCGATTTGGTACTGCTGTGTGCAACACACAGCGAGGCGTTTCTCACCCATTCTGCATAACTTTAGAACACGAGGAACAAAGAGGTCAGAAGATTCTCTGATGGTCTGGCTTCCTCTTTCTGGCCTGTCTAGTTTTATTCCCTGAACTCCAAAAGGGCTACATGAGCAAGAAGCAAACGCCCCTCCAGGAAGGGTCATCTGCGAGGAAAGGAGAGGTGAAGTGGCTGCAGGGTGAAGGGAGGATTTGTGGGAATCAGCAGCCAGGAGGAGGGAAGTGCAGCTGCAGGGAAGTGCCGGGGACAAAGTCCACCAGGTTGCAGCCAAGATAAACAGAAGAGGAGAAGCTGTGGAGAAGAGGCCAGCTTTCACCCTACTGAGTTTGGCTGGTGGAGGCTCCACATTTGCTGGCTCCTTCCACAGGAAGACCTTCCTGAGCCCTCTCAGGTCCCACTCCAGGGTCCATCAGCTGCCAGACTCCCTCACCCACCTCTGGGTAATTTCAAGAAGGCACAAGATCAGCTCTTGATCTCACACTGTGCAAGATCGGGATCATTTTATAAAGAGGAAGCAGTGGATGGAGGGACACAGCATAAGCACTTTTCTGTTTGCAGTGGAGGGGAGAGGGGTATGGGAAAACAACCCCAAGGCTTCCCGGGTATCTTATGCTTAGGGCAGCAGGTGTGGTGGTGAAGACGCTGCAAGTTAGCACAACACAGGCCAATGGAAAATATGCAACGGCACTGCAAGGGTGTGACACGTACATGGGGGTTGTGGGGGAAAGGGGGCAATGCAAGCTGCTGCCTGACATGCAACCGGCTTACCTGGATGCTGCTGGTGTCGCTGTGGTCCCAGACCCTCTTGCTCTGCTTGTGTTTCTCTGAAAGGCAACAGCAGAAAAACAATCGTCTGCCAGCCCGGGGAGGGCTGGAGGCCACTAAGCACTGATCCAGAGTGCCGGGAGCAGAGCAGAGAACGCAGGAAGGAATAGTCTCCCACCTGCTTGCCTCTCCTGCTGCCCTGGGCGGGAAGGGGCTTCTCAAGCACCCTCCTGGAGATCCTGCTCATGACCCAGCCCAGCCTCAGAGGAAGAGACCAGGCAGTCTCTCCCCCTGGCAGGCAGGCAGGCCACTGGCCTCACAGGCACTGGACTCTGCTCCGAGACGGCAACCTGCCCATCCGGCACTGCGCAGCTGCAACCGCCTTTCCATGCTTGGCAGCTGCTGTTTGATCTCTGGCGTGGGAAGAACCACAATCAGGGGCAGAGGGAGGAACCCCACCCAGTAGTATAAGGAGGCAGATGGGACTCCTCACAGCCACCGTTCTAAACAAGGTGTATCATGCCTGGAGCAGAGGGACCTCTTCCCATTGACTCAGGTGTGCTCATGGAGGGTGCAGTTCTTCAGCAGTTACGGAAATGTACTTTGCATGTACACAGAGGTGGTTGCTGGCAAATTCCAGGCCTAAGCCCAGGCCCTATAAATGAGCTCAGGGCACAAAACTTGATTCAGATTCAGCCGGGACAGGATGAGGATCCCAATTTGAGAAACCCACACAAAGCTATTCTGCACCACAGGGCTGGCCCTAAGGCAAGGCTGGGTGGCGCAATGTGCCAGGCCGCTGGGCCGTCAGGGGGGTGCCCCGCTGCAGCGGCTGCGAAAGCCCCGCTGCGTGCTGCGCCCGCCAGACAGCCATGCTCTGAAACGGGGGGGTGCCGCAGAGGGATAGTTTGCACCACGGCGCCAGGGCATCAGATATGCTTAAGACGGCCCTGCTGCACCACTCAAACTTTCAAGTTACACATTAGGCCAAATGGTTGCTAGTTTGTATTTAAATAAAAAAGGGGGGATGTATTTGTGCTACAGATTTCTTATCTTTCCTCCTTGTATTCCACCCCACAACACACACACACACACACAAAGCCTGTAGTAGAGTTCTGTGCATGGTCAATATTGAGGGGTGATGGGATTTGTAGTCTAGCAACACCTAGCGGCCACTACATTGGTGACCCTGCTCTACAGTTTGCATGATGCATTTTGAGCCAGGCACAATTTTAACTGTCTCTGCAGTTTTTCTCCTATTAGGCCAACACAGCTACTTGTTTCTGACCGAACTAAGCTGTGGTTCCACAACAGCCCAGTCTCAGGCTGTTCTGAGCATGAGTACCATTTAATGTGAGGGAGGGCTGATGCTATAATTTAGCATCCCAAGTGACAACAGAAGGCAAAGAAGCAACTGCTCCCCACCCAGAGGACCCTGGGCCAGAGAGGTTTTGTGCCAAGAGTATTATGAAAGGAAAACAGAGCAAATGGCTCAATCAGTAGAGCATGAGACTCTTAATCTCAGGGTCATGGGTTCGAGCCTCACATTGAACCAATGATTTCTGCACTACAAGAGGTTGGACGAGACAACCCTTGTGGTCCCTTCCAACTCTATGATTCTATGAGAGCTCAGAGGGCTCAGAGACAAAATGGCCTAAGTGTCCATCCTAACACATCCGTCCCCATTCACTCCCTCCTGCCGACCCCGCAACCCAGTACCTTGGTTCTGCAAAGACTTGAGCCCAGCCTGGGCCTGGATATGTAGCTCCTCAAGGTGTGGAGGTCGGTTGCTGGGGAAGAAAACATTGTCAGGCCGCTCGTCCCTTGCCTTGTACTGGACACTCAGACGCTTCTCGTTTTCAGCCTTGGCAGCCCCTGGAAAGAGAAAGGGGAGAATCCTGGGGTCCCTGATGTAACAAGAACGATGGGTGGATTTCTGTTCCACCAAGATCTGCCACCATAGCACAATTCAAAAAGGAGGTGTACACTTATCAGGCTGGGCTACTTGCCCACATAGTCCTGCACGGCTCGCTCTAAGTGGCAATGGTTCTCCATGGCATCAGGCAGAGTCTTGCCCAGCTGAATCTCTTAGCCAGCGGTGCCAGGAACTTAGACCTTCTGGGACCTTCTGCATGCAAGGCAGGTATGCTACCACTGAGATCTGGTTCCACCAACTGAAACCTTCCCAGGCTAGAAACTAAATGCAAGCACTGTAAGTGCCAAATCCTGAGCACCAGGAAGAAAAGCTTTCCATTTTAGATGCATCCTCAACCTATTCCTCCCCTCCCCCCACATCCATGCACTTCATCACTGCTGGTGGAGCACCCTGTCCTTAAGTCAGGGGCAAGTCTTAAGACTCAGTTGCCCCACAGTAAAATGTGGATGGCCATGATCCCACAAAGACAAGGAATGGTGCCGCTAACCCAGAGACATGGGAATGTGGACAGGCCATAAATCTAGTCTTTTTATCAATACATCATTGTCACAATGATTACACTGTCACAACACCAGTTATGTCACAACACCAAAGTTATAAACGGCTAATTACTATCAGCTGTCACAACTTCTACAATTATGGTTGAGACCATTGTCATCACTACCAAGACAGTATTAGCCGCTGTTCGTCTAACTCTTTTGTATTTTAATGCCTGAGCTATGCATAATTAGTGACATGTATTTTAACCAAGCACATGCAAGCCAGGGGCTGGGGAGTTTTGCAAAAACATCAGGAGTGGTACCTGTACTGATTGTGCACACACACACACACACCCACACACACCCCCACACACACCATGAGGGTTAAGGGTTCAAGAACAGCCAGTGACCAGTCAAGCAGACACCAGCTTTGCTGTGCATTACTCAGAAGCAAGTCCAACAGAGTTCAGGGAGACTTACTCCCAAGTAAATGTGCACTCAGGATTGCAGCCATTGGCCTCTTGCTCTTGTCATGCATGATTTCACTGATCTATTGTGGATGTTTGCGTTCCAACGATGAGCCACTTTGCCTAGTGGAGAAACAGGATAAACTGGAGGGATATTTTAACCAATACCTCAATACTTTGCTGGGAGGAATCACTAGTGACTCCCGCATCTCTGCTGCAGGAGAGCCACCCCCTGGCCCGTGTAACCATGACAGCCCCTGGGATCTCTTTACAACCCTTCTCCACTGACAGCTGCGATCTGACACCAGCACTCACTGCCCTTGCTCTCAGCGGTGGGAGGCTGCAGGCTCTGCATGTCCAAAGCCTGAGCCTTTAAAGCCAGTGCACTGAATAAGCGAAAGCACCCCAGGGCAGGATCACATGACTGATACCAGAAATATCTGTGCACCTTGCGCACACACACACACACACACACAACCAGTGAGGCAGTCTAGCTTAAAGGGGCAGCGCTCAGCACATTTTGCCACACACCAAAACAACAACAGCTACCTTCCAGAAGAAGGGGGGGGGGAGTTCAGAGGGGCGGGAGGACAGAGAACCAGATATGGGTGTATTCCCGAACAAGCCTATTCAAAGAGGAACAGTTTGCTCCTGTGTGCCAGTCGCCATAGGAACACAGGATGCTGCCTTATTTGGAGTCAGCCCATTGGTCCATCAAACACAGGGCCATCTACACTGATTCGCAGCAGCTCTTGGGAATTTCAGGGAGGGGTCCTTCCCCAGCTCTACCTGAAGATGCCAGAGATTGAAGCTGGGACCTGCATGGAAAAAAACGTTTCCCCGGGGTTTGAGCAGGGGATTAAGCTGCTGCTGGTTCTCTCTGTTTTTTTATTTCCTGGCCTGCCTCCTGAGAAAGGAACTGGACGCAAGCATAAAAACAGCCCCCTGCCCTTTCTGCCCAGGCAAAAGTTACTTTCCCAAACCACCCTCAATGTTTCTTTAGTCCAATCAAGGCAAAAATCAGGGCTTTTAAGTCTGGACAACCACTGATTAGTCAGAACCCCACAGCCAAGGATTCTTTTAGAAATAAAGCAACTAGATTATTATTGGCCAGCTAGAAAGCAGGATACCACAAAGGGAACAACTTTGTCTTTTTAGACTATAGTATGATGTCAAGAATATCAGCTGCCGATCTTTTACCAAAATAAAAGCAAGTATCCAGTTTTGATGGATGAGTATTCCCGCCACTCTTTTATTGAGCACACAACTCTGTTCCTGTACAGAGCACTTATTTAGAGCCTAGGACACACTGGCCAAAAGTTGTGTGTGGAAGAGCCAAAAGCAGGCAGTGGAAGAGCTTGTTTAAAAGGCATATTTAGGAAGGGGTATGGTGGTAGGAAGAGCTGACAGCAGGCACCATCATTTAGACAGGAGAGGCCGACTGGAAAGGAAGCTCTTTCCTTTCACAGGATGGTTGGTGAGAACAACACACTCCTTACTGGCAGTTTTGGGATTAAATGGAATATCCTACACCAGGACAGAATGAAGCCCTGCAAAAAGCCCTGCCTTTCCATTTACTATTGAAAAGGCAGACAGTATGTTCCACTCTAGTCTTAACCTTTTGTATGAAAATGGTCTGAAAGACAGAAACACCATTACCCTGCCTGAGTCTTCAGAGTTTTTTTTGGGGGGGGGATCTAAACTGTGCCAAGAGGAAAGCCCTCGTGCAAAACTCTTTGTCTCCAAACAATTATAGGAGGCTTTTGAATGCCACTGCCCTGGCAAGTCAAAACACACCCCGGGAACTCCCCAGGCATTTCTGCCCACCCACTCAGCTCTTAAGAGGTATTTAGATAGTTATATATAACCCAACTTGCTGGCTGATACTCTGGGGACGCCTAACCAGAGCCCAGCCATCACCTGGCTGATAGGAACTGTCATCCGAATATCTGGTGGGCACCAGAATGGCAACGGCCACACAGCTTGCATAGGGGAGGTGTTGCAAAACATGGAGATATATGGGAAAGCGCACAGCACCTCCAACAACATCCCCCAACCCAGTCTACCACTCTAGTCTCTGTGCATCTAGTCCTGTCACAAAGGGTGGCTTTTAAATCAACACAATTCCCCTCTCTGGCTAATAGCAGCTCCATGGGAGGCAGATTTAGACTGGGGGCCTCTGATTAGACCCCTCTTCCACAGTCCTGATTCAAATCAGGGCCCCTCACAACTGCTTGTACAAAAATATTAATTATTTTCAGTGTGCCAAACATGGAACTCCAACACAGCATACAGTTTGGCCTTTAAACAGAGGGCACCCGGGTAAGGGGCTTGTCCCAAAGGGAGATGAACCAGATTATGAGGTTGCCCTTTGGTGGAAGCGACTATTCCTCTCTTCCAACACCTGTTTGTGCACTCGGTATGTCTTCTTTCGCACTTAGGGCTGCCTGAAAAAGGTGCAATTGGGACTATCCTAGAAGAGCTATGTGCGGTGTTAAGAGCACCTTGAAACCACCTTACAAATTGGACCACTTGTCTAAGTAACCCAGTCCTGTTTATTCCTGCCCAAGGTCCCAGGTAGAGAGAAGCAACATTACTATGTACTTAAAGAGATTGGAGGCACTTGCAAAGGACATGCATGTGCTCATTGATATGTATAGATTTCCATTTGTTGTAAAAACCAAAGAATTTCCTATGCAAATCACCCCAAATAAATTCATTTGCCCCTCATCCCAAGCCATCCAAATCAGGTCCAATTCAATTAACTTACCCGTTTAATTTCCCCACCAGATCTTGCTACAAATCTACTCAATGGTCCCTATCTATCGCTCCCTAGATAAATTTATCTGACTTTTTGAGGAACAAATTAATATCCCACCGAGTAACCCAGATCATGCATACGCCTTCAATTTCTCCCCAAGTTCATTACCCACAAGAACCACTTCGGCCATTCAGAAAAAAGATTTGTGCCCCATCTCCCCACCCCTGCCGTAGCCCACACCCAGCAATACCCCAGAAGGGAAGTCCTTCCCAGCTCGCACCCCCAATATCCTTTCATATTTGGGATGCTGAAGACTGAACCTCTAAACATGGCAGCAGTTATGTGCCTCTCAAGCGCTAAGCATCAATCAGAAACAAACACAAAGCTAGCAATTAGGTTACTTAACATTCCTCTGCGTCTTGATGATGAGAGGTTCAACCTTGACGCAGAAAGTTCATTCCAAGCCCACAGGAAAGAGACTGCCTCATTGCTGGAGAGCCTGAAGTCATCAGGAGAGACAATAACCAGAAAGGTGCCTGCCGGATATGAGCTACCAGGATCTGCCCCTTGGCTAAGGACTCAGTGGACTGGGCTATGGAATGGGAGCAGGGAACTCCACACACCAACCCCTAAAAGACTACCAACATCACAAGATTTCAACAGGAGCTAAGAAAAGCTTTGAGCACCTGTGGCCCTTTGGGAGTTGCTCCCACCATCCCTGCCCACCGGTCATGTCAGAGGACGGAGTCCAACAACATCTGGAGGGCCACAGCTTTGTCATCCCTGACACACAGAAAACCCAGACAAAATAAAGAATGGGAGAATCTCCCTGACTGCACAAGGCCCCCAGCCCCACGCCGAGATGAGAGAGAAGTGAATCGCTTTTCTCCAAGGTCACCTCAATCCCTGCAGGCCTGGAGGTGCTGACTCTGCATTGGATTTGGTTCTGCCACTTGCCTCCCCCCCCCCCAAGCTCCATCTTTGTTCTCTGTGTTAATAGCAAGATCAATACTCATGGAGCCTCTTTGCTAAAGTATTGCTCATACATCCATTCTCTTCCCTGGGCAAATGCAAAGCAAAGCAAATAAAGCAGGTTCTCTCCACCAATCTCTCTCTGGAAAGCAAAAGGAACCTGTCTAGGGTGCCTGAACCATGGAGAACCACACAGCTGGGGAACAGAATGGGGAGGGGCTCCGAGGTCAAAAGGATACCAGAGACAGGATGCCAAACAGCAACCAGGAACTGTACAGGACTTGATCTCATCATCTAAACTGGGACTTAGCAGCGCTGTAGTGTTCTATGAGAGCAGATATGGGCAGCAGGTGAATCAGGATCTGCCCATCAAAGCACATAAAAGCATGCAAAGGTCTAATATGTGCCTAAACCTCCTTATTTTGTGAAGCTCTTAAAAGCTGGGGTTGTTCCAAGGCTGATCAGATTGCTGTGGGATGTTTCACCAAAAATGGTTTCAGTTTCAAGAGAGGCATGGGTGTAGCCAAGGGGTGGGGGTGGGGTGGGGGCAGTTGCCCTCTCCAAATAAAAATACAGAGTGGAGGTTCTGCCGCCCCACAAACAAAAGGCCTCTCCCCCCCCCCCCAACAAAAATCCTGGCTATGCCCATGAAAAGAGGTACTCCTCACTTCTAAGTAATGCTCCTAGTTCGCAAAAAAGTCCCTCCAATCCTTTGTTAAATGTTGTCTCGCCTTACAATGAGAAGAACCTTTGAACCCGGGTCAACTGGATTCCTGCAACTTTCTCCGGTGCTTTAAAATGTTTGATCTTCTCCAACCTGGTGCCCCTCCAGCTGTTTTGAACTATAACTCATGCTGGCTGGGGCTATTGGGAGTTGTAGTCTCAAAAACCCGCAAAACAGTAGACTGGGGTGGGGAAGATGAACATAAATTATCTCTGTATCTCTTCAGACAGCCACATATCTAGTGTACGGCCAGCATTGTGATAAAGAAAAGCCATGTGGAACTGGGAGACCACACTAGGTTACACCTGCGCTAACCACTGGGCTAGGCTGCTTCTCAAAGTGCACCTTGAGATGCTTCAGGGACGCTGGGTTGACCTTGTAATTTCTCCCTCTCGGCCAGCGAGAGGGAAAAAAGAGCAAAGGGATGGGAGCTTCCCCCCCCCCCCGCGCCGCCGCCACACTCACAACTGTTCAGTTCCTGCCGAATCAGATTTAACTCATCCTCCTCTCTTGCTTCCAGCATCCAAAGAGGAGAAAAACAAAATCTGAGCGGAGAAAGGTGGGGGGAGAGGCGGGAGGCTGCAGAATCGCTGCAGAGATGGGCAAACAAGCCCTGCTTCCTAAAAGCTTGGATGCTGTTGGCTTCAACAAGGCGAGGAAGGCAACTGAGAACAACCGGGGAGTGGGGGGGGGGAACCTCCACCCTGTTGGAAAAGAACACAGGAGAGAGACGCTGGGTGGGGTGGGGGATCCTGTTTCCCGTGAAACCCCCCCTTCCTCCATCACCACGCAGATTCCCCACCGCTGGCTGGGGCAGACGCAGGCAGCGGATCCCAAGGGCGCCGTGCAGAGGGGCTTCGGGTGGCAGATACCTCCACCCGGCCCCCTCCCCAAATCTCCATCCAGACGGTGGCAAAGGGCAAAGTCCGCCGCCCAGAGTTTCCGGTCTTTCAGCTGCACCCCTAAATCAGCCACCTCCCCGAGTTTACCCCCCACCCCAAAGCCCCGATTCCAAAGAAGCGCGTGGGGCTTACTTCCGAGTAGACTCGTAAGGATTGCACTGCAGGGTTGCGATCCTAAGCGCGCGCGCGCGCAGCGGATGGTGGCCAGTGAGACTTACTCTCGAGTAAATCTACACACCCTTGCGCGGGGGTGGGAGCCGGGGGCAAACCCGATCCTGCGCTCGGCGCTGGCCCCGGAGAAGTTCACAAAGATTGAGGAGGGTGGGGGGCTCGGGCTCGCTCGCCTCCCTCCCCGGTGCCCAGCCCGCCGGGCAGGACGCCTCCATGCCCCGGCCGCGCCCGGCTCACCCTTCTTCTTGAAGAGCTTCAGCAGCGACGGGAGGTTCCTCCCGAGGAAGACCACCATCCCGACCCCCGGCCCGCTCCGGGCGGCTGCTGCTGCTGCTGCTGCGTCCTCTTCCTCTTCAGCCAACCCTCGACGGCGAGGCGAGGCGCCTCTTCGTCCCTTTCTCCTTCAGCATCGCTCGTCGGCCGCCTCCCTCGCCGGGGCGGGACCAGCGCAGCCGCTGCCGCCGCTTCGCCCCGGGAGGGTTTGGGCGCCGAAGGAGAGAGAGCGCCGCTCCTGCTGCCGCCGCCGCCAACACCGTCGGGGTCCTCAGAGGCGGTCCGCGAGAAGGCGGCGCGGGCAACAATGGAGGGGGGGCTTCTTCGCTTCCCGGCCGGCCCCCCCTCCCGCAATATCTGGGCGGGGGGGGGGAGGGAAGCGGTCCCTCCAGGCTTAGAGCCGGGTCTTGCAAGCCCAATTCCATCCTCCCACGGTACCCCATTCAAAATCGCTTTTGCTTGAGGCTGCGCAAGCACTCGAAAGGCTTGCCTTTTGGAGCATAATAACAATTAGGCTTTAAGAATAGGTTTGGAGATGTAAAAACAATAACAACAACAACAACTAGTGAGTAGCGAACACGTGAACTTGGGGAGCTTTGCAGGAGCACCCATTCCTCACCTGTTGACTGGGGGGGGGGGGCAAAAGGACCACAGTAAAGAATGGGGGCATTCTTTCAGGCAGCCCCTTCACAGAGGTCTCACTCCAGGCTCCTTCCTCATCAGCAGCCAGAAAGTGAGGAAGTAGCTGGCTGCAAATGTGCACACATGAATCTATCTGGGAGCCTTAGGAAGACCAGCTTAGAAAGTTGGGCTTTCTGCTTTGCATGCAGAAGGTCCCAGAGCCAATTCCTGGCATCTCTGGGAGAGATATTGTTGTTGTTTAGTCGTTTAGTCGTGTTCGACTCTTCGTGACCCCCATGGACCAAAGCATGCCAGGCACTCCTATCCTTCACTGCCTCCCACAATTTGGTCAAACTCATGTTGGTAGCTTCGAGAACACTGTCCAACCATCTCATCCTCTGCCGTCCCCTTCTCCTTGTGCCCGTCCACTTCTCCTTGTGCCCTCCATCTTTCCCAACATCAGGGTCTTTTACAGGGAGTATTCTCTTCTCATGAGGTGGCCAAAATATTGGAGCCTCAGCTTCACGATCTGTCCTTCCAGTGAGCACTCAGGGATGATTTCCTTCAGAATGCATAGGTTTGATCTTCTTGCAGTCCATGGGACTCTCAAGAGTCTCCTCTAGCACCATAATTCAAAAACATCAATTCTTCGGCGATCAGCCTTCTTTATGGTCCAGCTCTCACTTCCATACATCACTACTGGGAAAACCATGGCTTTAACTATACGGACCTTTGTTGGCAAGGTGATGTCTCTGCTTTTTAAGATGCTGTCTAGGTTTGTCATTGCTTTTCTCCCAAGAAGCAGGCGTCTTTTAATTTCGTGACTGCTGTCACCATCTGCAGTGATCATGGAGCCCAAGAAAGTAAAATCTCTCACTGCTTCCATTTCTTCCCCTTCTATTTGCCAAGAGGTGATGGGACCAGTGGCCATGATCTTAGTTTTTTTGATGATGAGCTTCAGACCATATTTTGCACTCTCACCCTCATTAAGATGTTCTTTAATTCCTCCTCACTTTCTGCCAATGCCTGCTGGAAACCCTGGAAAGACACTTGTTGCCAGTCAGTGTAGACCACTGATCTTCAACAGATGGGTGGGACAGGGCCTGATCCAAGGTGGGTTGCAACAGGAGCACTATGCAAACATATGGTAAAATATTAAAAAATGGTTTCCCAAATGCACATTTGGGTTAAAACCAGGTCTGAAAAGGTTGAAGTCTCTGACGTACACAACACAGAGCAGGATGGACCAGTGAGTCCGACTCAGTTTATTTATTTATTTTTCAGATCATATTTATTTATTTTCCTTTCATCAAAATACAGACATTTACAACTATACATTTTTACATTTTCCACGTCACATCTTCAACCCTCCTTTCTCAACAAAAGGGAGAAAGGTAGGGGAGGAAGAAAAAAAAAGAAAAAAAAACCACACACACACACACACACACAAAAAAAATAATAAAAAATAAAATAAAAAGGAATAACGAATTATAATGATACAAATTAAAAGGACTTTCTGTCATCTCCGTCAGCATACTTTTTTCCTTTGTCGAATGTATATACAATCAATACTATTTCTTTTAACCCATGGTTTCACATTCCTATTGCTTTAATCCTCGTTTTTTTCCTACAAGTGACCTTTTTTTTATTGTTGTTGTTATTATTTTGTTTCTATTCAAACGCTATCATTGGTATTTGGTTTTTACTATATTTCATAATATATTTTTTATACCTATCCCATTTTTTCACGAATTCTTCTTTAACCTTTCCTCTCAGGCTATTCGTTAATTGTGCCATTTCGGCAAATTCCTGGAGTTTATTTTGCCATTCTATAATTTTTGGGGCTTCTTTTTCTTTCCATTTTTTGGCAATAACAATCCGTGCTGCTGCTAACGAGTATAAAAGGATTTCTCTTGACTGTGGTGGAATATCTTTCTGAAATGTAACACTCAGTAAAAAGATCTCTGGTCTTTTTTGAATATTCTTTCCCAATATTTTTTGAATCTCATCATGGATTTTGTCCCAAAATTTCTTAATGATATCACATGTCCACCACATATGAAATAGGTTTCCATCATTCCCTCCACACCTCCAACAAACATTTGCAATATTTTTATACATTTTAGATAATCTAGAGGGTGTGAGGTGCCACCTGTGATTCATCTTAAGCATATTTTCTCTTATATTATAGTTCGATGTAAACTTCATATTAAATTTCCACAGGTTTTCCCATTCCGCACTCGTAATCGGGTAACCACAGTCTTGTGCCCATTTCGTCATAGATACTGTAACCGTTTCATCCATCACTTCGTACTCTAGCAACAGCCTATACATTTTAGCTATAAGTTTTGTTTTGCCAATTAATATTTCTTTTTCAAATCTTGAGCCCTCTCTTTGAAACCCTATTTGTTTGTCTTTTTTAAATAACTCAGTTAATTGATGGTAATCCAGCCATGTATTTAAATGTTCTCTTATTTCTTCGTACTTTTTAATTTTCCACTGTCCTCCTTCTTCTATTATCATCATATTGTAAGTTATCCATTTATCCTCCATGTTTGATCTTTTTGGTGTTATAGCCTCCATTGGAGATAACCATCTGGGAATTTTTGGTTCAAGATATTTACAATATTTATCCCATGTTTTTAACAGTGCATTTCTAATTATGTGGTTTGTAAATTTCCTATGTACCTTCCCTTTGTCGTAGTAAAGGTAAGCGTGCCATCCAAACCTCGCTTCATGTCCCTCTAGATCTAATATGTCAACATTCTTTAGCAGGCACCAATCCTTTAGCCACGTTAAGCAGGAGGCTTCATAATAAAGCCTGAGGTCTGGGAGGCCGAAGCCTCCTCTTTCCGGGAGGTCAATAAGTAGTTTATGTTTGACCCTCGGCCTTTTGCCTTGCCAGAGAAATTGAGTCCGACTCAGTTTAAGGCAGCTTCCTATGTTCCTCTTACTGCAAATTGGCACTGCTGCGACTTCCCGTTCCTCTTTGCCATGTGTGAACATTGCATTGTGCCTGGACTCCATTGCACTAACACTTGTCCCCCACACCCATAGCAAGGAGCAGCTTCCCCACACAGGAGAGGTCCTCATCCCCATGTGCAGCTGAGCGCGTGCAGAGTAAAATTTCCCCACAGACAGATTTCAGGCACCAGGACTGAAGAGCCAGAAGTTCCAAATGCAGAAATGTGTGCCATCAATGCAGGCTCCTTTCTCTGCAGCAGTTTTAACTTTATCTGCTTTATCTTTGGGGGTTTCCTGCACATGGCCTGCCTCTCCCAGACCCTCTGTTTCTTAAACTCCACTCAGCCACAGCTCTTCCTCTTACTTTCTTTTCAGAGCAAATTAAGTCCTTTCATTGCCAGCTGTCAGGGTCCTCTTTTCACCCTTCTGGAGAACCTCACCCCCCCACCCCGCAGCTGAATATTCATCAGGCCACTTAGAAAGAGAGGAGACCCCAGCAGGTCAGGCCCACGCCATCTGGCAGGCGGCAAGGCACTCGGGCAAGGGGCGCTCCAAGCATGCAGGGCCGGGAGAGAGAAGAGGTGCTGCCTGCTCATTCTCCAGGAGCAACAGCCATTGTCATCTGGCACTTGGGTGACCAAATGAGGAGCTAAGACAGGGACAGGGGGAAAGGATGGAGAGGGACCCCATTCAACAAAAGTGATCCATTAGAAATGCCTGCCCCAGCACCATGTTTTGGACTACATCTCCCAGCAGCCCCTGCTGAGGCTGATGGGGAGTTATAGTCCAAAACATCTGGAGAGCACTGAGTTGGGAGTAGGGGGCAGGGGCAGTAAGGTGTATGACCTGGGGAGAGTCCCTGGGGGGCAGCTGGGGGAAAGGACAGTGCTCGCCCCCAACTGAACCCAACCCTGAGGAGCCAACTAGGTGGAATTACAGACATTCCTCTCCTCAGCCTTGCCTTCTCTCTGCCTACTTGCGACTGTAACTTCCTTCAGGCAGGAGCTTTTTACTTAGGTTTGTATTGCTCCAAAAAATGTAACTTGATGGCATCACGAAACAACCACCTCGGCCACCAGCCAAGCTAATCATCTATTTAAGGTGGCTGCATCCAGCCCAGGGATTCTGAGACAGATACAGAAACTCCATTCTTTCTGGGCCTTCCCCTTCTCCCTCATCATTACCCATGAATCTCTGGGTCTCCATCCTGAGATTTCTCCTTACAGAATTCTTTTGGGGAAAGTCATGCCCTTTACATGTGTGTTGGACATGTAAATGAATGATGTGGCTCTGTAATGCAGCCTTACTAGCCACATCCATTGCAACCCAGTCAAATGGGTGGGGTATAAATGTTGTTGTTGTTGTTGTTGTTGTTGTTGTTGTTATCACCTGCCCCTAGACGGCTCCTGGAAGGTTCCCCATGAGAGAAGGCAGCCTGTGAGCTGAAACATATCCCCTACCCCTGCTCTACTTCTTTATCAGCCTGTGTGAAATTATTAAAGGGCAAAAAATAGAAAATAAAAACCCTATAGCAACCCAGGTCCAGGGTCTCTGATCCCAAGTGCACGGCACGAGCATAGCAGAACTGGCAATGGCTGCCATCACAGCACGTCCATGGGTTTTTTTTTTTTGTTCTTTTCCCCAATATATATATATATATATATATATATATATATATATATATCCTTTTCTGCATCAGAACAGTGCTTATTCACAAGAAAATGTGTTTAGCCTCAAGGCAGAAAATCAAACTCCATTTCATCCCTGTAGTCACTGGGCCTCACTTGGTTCTGCCTCAATCAAGCGCATATGCCATATATAAATTTCCTTAATATAAAAAAGCAATTTCATTCACTCATTTTATTGTTTCATCCTCTGAAATCTTAGATTTGCCAGAGTTCCCTTCAAGGGCAGGTGCCGTCTTTGTAACTGTTTGGAGATTCAAACAGTCTCTCATCCACTGTAGATTTTTATCAAGAGGTTAGAGAACTCATAACTTATCCTCTTACCAGGCAGCGGCTCCCTTTGTTACAGACCCTACTGAGCATCTTCCTTAAGGAGACTTAATAAATCTATCCCAGAACAGCGAGTAATAAGTCAGAGAATGCTGTCCTACCTCCCAGACTTGCTAGCTTGCCAGTGCTAATAATTAGTAATGGGCTCCATGGAGGCTGTGATTTTGTAGTTGAATTTTGTTTATGGGTCAACAGAGCATAACAAACACTCTGTTTTGATTGATTGATTGATTGATTGATTACTCCTGTTGTGCTATGCTTCAAGAGTGTAACTGCACATGCTCAGAGCATTTCTTTTCTTTTTCTTTTTAAAAAACAGGCTTGTTAAGTTGCTTTTTGTTTGTTGCTCTAACACAGGCACCCCCAAACTTCGGCCCTCCAGATGTTTTGGACTACAATTCCCATCTTCCCCGGCCACTGGTCCTGTTAGCCAGGGATCATGGGAGTTGTAGGCCAAAACATCTGGAGGGCCGCAGTTTGGGGATGCCTGCTCTAACATGTCAGGAACGTAGAAGCAGCTGCAAAGCAGGGAATGGCAGTGGGGAGGAGGATCTGAAATGTGGTGCTTCACAATGGAAGTAATGAACGTGGCTACCTAAAGTCCAGGGTCTAAGATGACCAAGCCACACCACCATGGAGGCAGAAATAAATATTCATATACCATTAGCAAAAGTGGGAGAGAATATCTCCAGCCGTGACTGTGGAAAGAAAGAAAGAAAGAAAGAAAGAAAGAAAGAAAGAAAGAAAGAAAGAAAGAAAGAAAGAAAGAAAGAAAGAAAGAAAGAAAGAAAGAAAGAAAGAAAGACTGGACAATGCGGCTCTTAAGCTGACTCTGAAGAAGTAGGGCAGCTTTTGCCAACTTGATGCTTGCCCTCCAGATGTTTTGGACAATTTCCAGCCAGGATGCCTGGGGCTGATGGTAGTTTCAGTACAAAACACCTGTAGGACAAAGGATGCAGAAAACCATAATAGTCTTTAACGTGCCACGTGCCTCTTTGACTCTTAGCCTTGTGTAATTAGGAGCTTCTTGGCTTCTGAAGCATTACCAGCCACCCCACCCTGCACCAAACTGCAGTTCCCAAGATTCTTTGGGGGAAGCTGCAGCGGTTGAACTGAATTAAAACAAAAAACATCTGAAGTGCAGATAACTCTGTTGCACACCTGCCTTGCTCTTCTCCCAAGGAGCAAAATGGTTTCACTGCGACCCGCTCCCCTCACTCACCCCAAGCTTCTTGTCTCTTGCGATTCTCTCCCAGACTGATTGGGCACTAGAATATCAAAAGAAAGAGGCTAAACAGGGAGAGAAGCCCTCCTAGGCTTTCCATAAATAGCTGCTGATTTCCTGCTGAATTTGACTTTCATTTGCAGCCTCTTGTTCTGCCAGCAACATGCCCAGACAGAGCCAGTGGCTCATCTCAAATAAGACTTGCTCATCGGTCCTGAACCTCTGGCATAAGGGAGGCACCTTTAGATTGCTGTACTGTGTGATGCTGGGGCAGCACGGAAAAGACTATGAACCAGGATGTCCCTGGTTCAAATGATGACTCATTGAACTCCTTAAGGGTGTCTACACAGGCCTTCTGGTCTAAAACTGAACTGGATTCCCCCTCTGTTCTCCGGTGTAAGGTATACAGGGCAGCCTTTGGTGCCCTCCAGAGGTTTGGGACTACAGTTC
Source organism: Zootoca vivipara (assembly GCF_965207765.1). NCBI lineage: Eukaryota > Metazoa > Chordata > Lepidosauria > Squamata > Lacertidae > Zootoca > Zootoca vivipara. The sequence goes on along the minus strand of NC_142589.1, from coordinate 54,143,131 downwards.
CCATCAGCCCTAGCTTGGTTGACAAAGGCTGATTTAACCCTTTCATAACAAAGATGCCAAGAAGGACAATCCACAGCCCTTGGCCTAAGTTCAGAAGCCCTCTGCAAACTCAGTCCTTCCCCCTGCAGTCCTCTGGATGCGGAGGAGAGAAAAGAGGGTGGCCTCCCCATCAGTATGCAGCCTCCCCCTTGGCAGATTATCCCCTTGAGAAAGTAGCTCTTGAGAGACAAAAGGGTTGCCCAACCCAGCCTACAGTGACACCGCTTTGCATCCACAGGAAATCATAATCAACAAAGCCTTTCAGGCCACACCACTGAAGTTACGGCCCCAGCAATACTAGACACCCTTGCAAGGCTGTTAGTGAGAGAGTGGATGTGGAGCACTTTGTGCCCTGGGTTCTGGGGAGAGGGAGCAATACAGAAAAGCAAGTGCATTTTGGACTACTGATGATATGGCACAGCCACACTAGGGGCTGCACTATAAAACATCCTCACTGCGAACTTTCAGGCATCTCTTGGGAGGCCTTTTTATGCTAACAGGCCTATTTAATTGTTTACATTTTTAAAAGATGAGGCCAGTCATTTCTGGATGTCCCTGAGTTCTAGTGTTATTAAACAGGGAGGGAAACTTTCCTCTACTCACTTTCTCCATGTCACCTCTTACTCACCTTTTCTCTAAAGAGAAACTAAACTAAACTAAAAAAAGAAAAATCCCAAACATGCAATGTTGTGGTTGTCATGTAACAAGACAGCCAGCTGTTTGACGTTGCTGATTAGTGTCCCAAAGTCAACATTGTCCTACAGAACAAGTTCACACACATGCAGCCACCATTCCAGTGGAAAATCCCACTGAATTCGGTAAAATTCACTGTCAGGGTAGGGACATGTGTGACCCACCCCTATAATTCAGAGTACCAGATCACTTTCTTTCTTGCACCAATAATATCTCTCTTGTCAGCCCTCCCACCTCATTTTCTCTGCTCTTACTTCAGTTACAGTTTATTATTTCCTGTCCATTCTGTACCCTGCATGGTGAACAACACGATGAAGCCCTTGTCCAGAGGGTTTTGCACAGGCCATGAAGTGGCAAGATCATCCCTCATACACATGCTGCTCCTCTGCAAATGAAAGCAGACCCTTTGATTGTTCAAGGGAAGGTCTTTAGTTCCAATAAGCACAGGCATAAATAAAATGTATGCACATGCTTCTTTCTTACATTCCCATTTGCTCAAGCGTGTGTCACCGAAATGAAGAATAACGTGCATGTTGCCGCCTGAACTCTGTAACCCCAGCTCCGTCACTCTCCCCAAACACATTCCAATTTTCATACATCACAAAACTCAGGCCCAGTTTGCAGCAGCAGCAGGAGATTCCTGGGGCCAAATTTGTCATGTGCGAGGAAAGCGGCAAGCATGAGGAGGAAACGGCCAGCAGGAGACAACTGAGCATAGATGAGATCATAGCTATGGACTCCTGTGCATGCCAAAAAGTGCTCTAGAAAATGATTCATGAATAATGGCATCAAGAGGTCCAGAGTTGGTTCTGAGACATGGATGTCCCTGCATTGCAAAGAGAGGGGTATGGTTCTCTGAGGTTCCCACATGACACACAAAATGCTACAACCGCCACAAGCGTCCTGAAGATGTAAAGTTCAGATGACCTCTGTAGATGGCTTCAGCACCCACGGAAGCCAAGCAGGTTGCACCATGGAATATAATAATTATATCCACTTTGATCTCGGTTTCTCCTCCTGCTTTGTGCCAAGCCTCTTTTCTTATACCGCAACAGTAATTTTCCCTGCCTTCTTTCTCCCAGAAGTAATCCAATGAGCTGTCAGTCCAGGTACCTGCATAGCCTTCATATCTGTTGGCATTCACTTTGCATACTTATTTTAATCACTTTCTGTTTCATAATATAGACAAACCTCCTGTTTGTACTACAAACCCCCCTGTTGACTACAATGAATGGCTTCTTTCAAGCCTAATTTCAGCCAGAGAGGGGGGAGGCTGTGGGCACCACCAGGGAACACACTCATGGGCACTGCACTGGCACTTCATAACTGCAAAGGGAGCCAGAGAACGGGGTGGTTTTCTTGTTGTGCCACAGTGGCACAACAAGGGCAGCACATCCCCACACCCTGGAGAGTTCAGGCAGAATGTGCTTTTGGGCCTTGGGCTAAAGGAGAGCTGGGCACTATAGCATTTGCACCTGCATGGCAGCCTGCCACATCATCACCCCCTGCTCCTCCCTGGGTCAGCCTGTCTGCCTCGCTGCCTTCCCCTCCATTCTTAGAAAAGCTACCAAACAGGTTTACAGTATGTCTAAACACAGACTTCCCAGGTTGAACAGGAAGAGCGGGAGAGACAGCAAAAGGCAGGAGGTTGCCTGCCTGCCTGCCTGCCTGCCTGCCTGCCATGAAGCCACTTGAGAAGGCCACAGAAGGGTGACATCCAAGGAGAAGGAACCCCAGGAGCAACACAGCATGTGGAACTCTTCCTGCTGCAGGAACCAAACCTGTTCATGCAGCAGCCCAGGGCCAGACGATATTTCCTAGGCAGATGGGAAGCAGAGGTCACCATCTGAGAGGGAAAGGATGTCCCAGTCCCTTCTCGGCCTTCCCATGCCACACAAGCTCAATTTCAAGCAGGACAAGTGATCTCCTTTCCCTACGAGGGAGTCACAGAATCATAGAAATTAAATAAACAATAATACTGGCGGGGGTATTGTTTTTGTCTGTTACTATGGTATGCATTTTTGTGTTTCTCTATTGTAAACCGCCCTGCAATCATCAGATGAAGGGTGTTATAGAAATTTAATAATAGAACTGTTGAGTTGGAAGATACCCAAAGGGTTATCGAGTGCAATCCCCTCCAGTGTTGGAATCACAGCTAAATCACACTCTGCTGTGGGATTTACATGGGCAGTGTATCGTGTTCACAGCAAAACTCAAAGAAATGCTCTTGTGTAGCTTTCCAGGTGTTTTGGACTACAATTCCATCAGTCCCTGCATGATACTGCTGGACTGATGGGAACTGGAGGTCACCAGCCTGGTTGCCCTTGGATATATTCAGGTTTAAACTGCGACAAAAAAGAATATATTTTGAATATATAATAAATATATTCATACACACACACACACACACACACACATGTATATGTATATGTATATGTATATGTATATGTATATGTATATGTATATTACAGTGGTACCTCTGGATACATACTTGATCCGTTCCGAGGTGCCGTTCTCACCCCGAAAAGTATGTATCTGGAGCGGCGCTTCCGCGATATGCGAAGCACCAATACAGTGCTCAGTTCTCAGCCTTTGCCAACCTGGTGCCCCTGGCAACTGGCATGCACAATTTATGCCTTGGATGACACAGCTGTGCTGGTAGGTGCTGATGGGAGTTGTAGTCCAAAATCAATGGAGGGCACTGTGTTGGAGAAGGACTGGGTCTACCTCAGCTATCAGCCCCTTAAGTTGTGGAACCCTCCTCCTCCCCACAGAGGTAGGTGCAGCCGACAGCTTCCAGAGAAGGCTGAAGATGCAGCACTGTTTTCACCCTGTCCTTTGACACGTGAGATGTATGTTTTCAGGGCCCACCCTATTCCAGTGGCTGCAATTTGTTTTACGGTAATTGTTTTTAATTCTGACTTTTAAATGGCTATGACCTGCCCTAGGACCTGCTGGTGAAGGGCAAGTAATAAATTTAACCACAACAGCAACAAACAATAACAGGAACTGCCTTTCCCAACCTTGCTACCCTTTTGACCGGAGATGCCACTGGCTTGACCTTGGGGCATTTTACCTGCCATGCAGGTGCTGTTCTGCTGCCCATCAGCTGGGGCTCTTCCTCCCAAACTGCACACCTCTCTTCTCATTCTGGAAACTGGCTTAGATTGGGGGGGGGGGGAGAAGTTCCTTCTGCACCCCCCTTCTAAATCAAAGAGGATTAACAGGTGAGGAGACAGGTGATATGATAGCTACCTTCAAATATCTGAAGGGCTGTCACATGGAAGACTGAGCAAGCTTGCTTTCTGCTGCTCCAGAAGGGATGACCCGAACCAAAGGATTCAAATGACAAGAATGGAGATTCCAACTAAATCCAAGGAATAACTTTCTGGTGGTAAGAGTGGAACGGACTCTCTAGGAAGGTGGTGGACGCCTTTGGCAGTGATTCCTGCACTGCAGGGAGTTAGACTACTTCTACAGTTCTATGAATTTGCCCAGGTAGGACTACACATGTTTGAATGGCACAATAGTGATGGCTCTCCCACAAAAACGCCCAGTGATGTACCTCTGTGCCTGTGAAGGGGCATGGTGGAAGTCACTTTTAAAGGTCCTGGAGGAAGCAGTCCAAAGGGGCTGGTGGCTTTCAGCTGGGGTCAGTCAATCTACTCCCCAGCCCTACACTAGCCCCTCGAAGCACTTCCAGACAGAGGCTTCCAGACAGAGAACACACCTCTGTGCTTAAATTCACATATGCATACAGGATGTTGCCTTGCCACAAGTTAGACCCACTGGTCCACAGGATTCAACACTGTCTATACCGACTAGTAGCAGGTCTCTAGGTTCCAGGCAAGGGACATTCCGAGCCCTACTAGGAGATGCCATCAGATCAGGGATTGAACCTGGGACCTTCTGGATGCACTGAGCAGCAGCCCTTCCTGTAAACCAGATGTCCCCCCCCCCCACACACACACACCTTGTTCCCAATGGGTGGCATCTGGCCACAGGCTACATTCCACCAGGATGACTCAGTGGCATGCCTGGTGTGCCCATCCCTCATAAGGCGTGGTCCTGCTCTCCTATCTCCATAGCCTCCAAGGCCTTCATAGCAGGGGTTACAGCTAATGTGGTAGCAGAAGTCAAAAGGGGCAGGAGCGAGCTACATCCCAGCTCAGCATGGGCAACAGAAGTTCCTAAAGGAAATCCAGGCAGCTTCCAAGGCAATGCACTGCAGTGCAATATTTGGAGCACCAAACCAGGGTGGTACTGAAAGAGGAACTGAGCATTCAAGGGCTAAGACTTGAGCCCACCTCAGATCACATTTTAGTTACCTGAAAATACACACATAGATTAACTCTCCAAATTAATTCTGGGCTTAACTTGTGCCAGGGCTCAGTCTATGAATAATTTTTAAAAGAGTGCCACAAGGCAAAGCGATGCCTAGTCATGGCAGAACCAAAATATTCAGTGGGTGTTTGCTTGAATACCACCCACCCCCCTTCAGAGTTTGCTTCTGCCCTCTTCTGGCCACCTGGAGGAGATGCAGCAGCCAAAGGCATGGCCGAAGACGTCTTGGACCATCGCTCAGATCAAAGGCTGCTTAATGCACCCAAGCACCTAATTGCTAAGGTCCTGGCATGAGGAATAAGAAACATTGCAAGCTTCCTGGAGCAGAGGGAAGGAAAAGCCAGCCGGGCAAATGAACAACCCTGCAGTCTGCATTCAGTGCCAGAGCTCAGCCAAGAAAACAAAGAAGGGAACACCGCTAAACATGTGCAGTGCACCAGCCTGTCCAGTGCTATTTGCTGATGAAATCTATTGTTTTGAACATGACACAATTTCACAGATGTACTTCTGTAAACATAGTTGATCAGGGGCAAGGGAATCAAATCTAATTTATTTAACGCATATTAATGTAATATTTCCTCCAAAATGGCTCTAACCCTCCCCCCCACCCACCCACATTTTTTATTCCCGCAATAGTCCTGTGAGGTAGGTAAGGCTGAGAGATAATGACTGGCCCAGTGAGTGTCAGGGCTGAGCAGGGTTTCAAACCCAGCTTTCCCCTGTCCCAGTCTGCAACTTTCATGTGGCAGCTAACCCTAGCCATTCTGCAGGACATATAAGCCCTACACACGAGGAACCAAGGCACAGTCATGGGCATTGAGCGCATGCACACACACACCTCTACTTGCTCTCCTTCATTTCAAGGATGCCCTGGTGGATTGTGTCCCGCAATGACAACACCTTCCCCAATTAATTCACTGTTTTGAGGCAACTACTTCTCCTGCCCACTTTTCGGCCAAGACTCTCCCATTTCTCAGAGACTGGAAGTACTGGGAGCCAACCGCACCACTGCCCCTCCTTTTTTTTTGCTACACACAGAGAATTGGGGGGCCCCCAGGCAGCCTTAGACCGTCCTGCAGGGGCAGACACACCCCGGCCCCCACCAATCGATCCCAGCTGAGCGCCTGAAAAACCGCTGAAGCAACACAATGCACATTCTTTTGCTCTGTGGCCTCCGATGATCGGTTGCTATGGCGCTAGGACTGAGAACAGACCAAAACGCGCTCCACGTTTTCCAGACAATCGCCTGCCCCACCGCCACCACTCCCTGCTATCGCCCTCTCTCTGTTCACACATGTGGCCGACTCTTCTGCCACAATATGCCTTATCAGCAGAGGCCCTGTCTCCCTCTTTGTCAGGGAATGAATGTGGCATTCAAAGGAAGGGCCTCCGTCTGGCCTTGCCCACATCTCAGCAGGATTGCTATGGGGACTGACAACACACAGGCCTACCTGAGATAAAAGAAAGACTGCTCTCTTCTGATGCACTGGCAATATATTTAAACTTCTCTTTCTTACCCTAACCCCAGGAAAGGTTTAAGTATAGTGCTGTGGCCCTATGCCCTCATGTTCTATCTTGACAGCAAACCCATGCTGTAAGCAAATGGCAACCTTGAACTTATTCAGCTGTGAGGAGATTTGCTTGGGTTTTAAAGTGGCTGTTTGCCACCCAGGGCTCCTTTAGGGAAACAGATACAAACCAACCAACCAACGAAGAACAACAACAACAACAACAACAACAACAACAACAACAACTATCATCATCATTATTGTCTGGGATCATGCCACTCATCCCTTTCTATACAGGATGTGAAATGCTTTAGTACAGCCTTCTTGGCTGGCTGGGGCTGATGGGAGTTGTTGTCCAACAACATCTGGAGGGTACCAGGTTGGCAAAGACTGCTTTAGGAACACAGGAAGCTGTTGCCTTATGACCATTGGTCCAATTAGCTCAGAATTTTCTATGCCAGGGGTATAGAGACTACAGCTCTCCAGATGTTCTCAAACTCAAATTCCCATCAGACGCAACCAGCATGCTCCATAGGCAGGGATGATGGGAGCTGGAGTCCAGCCGCATCTCATGAGCCACATGTTCAACATGAAAAGTGATGGCCACACCAACTTGGCTGGGTTTAAAAGAGGATTGGGCAGATTAATGGAGGGCAAGGCTACGGTATCAACAGCTAATGCTCTGCTTTCACAGCTGGAGGCCATAATGCTTCTGGATCCCGGTCTCTGGAAGCTACAGGAGGAGAGAGTGATCACAACACAATAAGCAGGAAAGTTTTCCTATCGCTGCATTTGTTTTCTGGGCAGAATCCCTGCTTGTTCCTGTGCTGCTTAATGAACATGCTAACCCCAGATTAAGTCTCTCTCTTTTAAAAAATGAGATTTTGAAGTAATTTCCCTTCCCTTTCTTCTGCCCAGCATCTCCATGCACAAGCTTCCAAGGTCACCTCTAAACTGAGTGGATTCCCTGCATGTCCTAGAGAGTGTTTTGAACCTGGGCCCACTATGTTTACCTTGTATGCCACTTTAGCAACCAGCCTCAGCCTCAGCCATGTACTATAAGACATTTACAGTCAACCCTGAGAAATCAGAAGGAGCTGGAATAAGCAACAAGCTGAGGCCAATGCCATCCACTTCAGCAAACCTCAAACCATCTGCTGCGGAGCAGTCTCACCCACTTCACAGAGTATTGCGAAGGTCAAGGTCAAAGGACTCCACATACTAGACATGACACCATTCATGCAATTAGCAATTTGTGGGTAGTGTTGGCTTGTCTGTACTAAACTGCAGATTAGGATGCTGCTGGAAGCAGGGGAAAGGGGCCTTTAACACTTTGCCAGATCCATCCTCCTGCATTCCCAATCCCAATGCCGTATCTGCTACTCAGTTTTTAAAATATTAAAAAGCACTTGCACAATTGCTCATTGCTGAAATGGTGTCATGTCTAGTTTGGCCCTTTATGTACCAGTAATCGTAGTTCCAAAACAGGGAAATTTCGCAGACTGCATATGTGGAATGGGAAGGACAGGCGATTTAACAAGTCCCTGCAAGACAGAAAGGCCACATCTGCCCAGATGCCTTTTTCAACGGAAAGTACAAAAGTTCAGCTCTCCTCCTTGGCATCTGATCACCCAAAGAGCAGCGTCAAGGGTACTCCTGCAATGCCAACTTTGGGGGATGACTCAGCTGCCACTCCATCCATCCAGCCCAGGGCCTTCTCCCTCTCTTCAGCAAGGTCTGGTACAGTGCCAAGAGCCAAAACGTTGGCATTGCAATAGGTGTTCTTCCACCACTATTACTGCTACACGTGTCACACAGTGTTTTTCCAACGACGTCTTGCAAAATACCTTGCCTGGAAAGTCTGACGCATCAGCAGGCAAATAAGCAGGGCTGTCTTGGCCAAGGTCACTTCACAGAAGGGTTTCAGAAATCAGCCCAGGAAGCCTGCAAAATCCATGTCTGACTCTCAGCAACCTTTCTTCTGCCAAGACATCGGGCCAAGCCAAGTGCCATCCCACATCCCAAATCAAACTCATAAAGGTGCTTCTCATACTTGGCTACAAGTGGCAACTCTGAGTTAGGGCTGCCAACTATTTTTCTTGGTCCTGCTCCCCCTGGGCCTTTTTACTGGAGCCTCACATGCAGAAATCAATCAAATAAGTTGAGGAGGAAGTTTCACTTGCTAGGTTTTTGCATGTCAGGTGGCTTTTAGAGGCACATGACCAGGTGACCACACGGCTTTGAATTCAGCCAGAAAAGCAGGACTTAATCTGAGTCAATCATGCTCAAACCAACCCTGGGCTGTGCTATCGGTGCCAAGGCTCAGCATGGGAAGCAGAAGATTTTATTATTTAAAAAACCCAGTGCTTCTGCCTTTCCATCACCAACAAGCAACTCACAAACTTAAGAGTCTCACATTTTAGAAATGAATTACGATTTATTCATACTAAAAGGGTGGGTGAAGAATGAAGCAAGATCCTAGCACAGATTTAATGAACATTAAAAAGTTTCATTTCTCAGTTCTTCAGTACAGTTTATCTTAGCAGGCAGATTGATCAGGAACCCAAGGGCACCTGAAATCGTGTCCTGGAGAAAAAAACACATCATCCCTGTACAATAACATTATCATCATCATCATCATCATCATCAGGGAAGATCCTCTATCATTTGCCTGTTTTGTTTCAGGTGAATTGCATTTGCAACAACCTGTCCTCTAAAAAAAGCAGCAAGCTTTGTTGTTAAACGGAGAAGGGGAGAGGGGGCTTTAGTGCGGGGAAATAAACTAAAAGCACCATACAGTAAAAAATTAAGGAACTGATCTTTCCTGTTTACAGGAATTATCACCCCATTTGTGTCAAGGTTTTCATTTGGGGGGATAAAAACCATCAGCTAAACAGAAATTCCTGTTTTGTGGGGGTGGAGGTAAGAGGCCTTGGCTTCCCTGAATCAGCAGCAACACCAAAAACAAAAACTCAGGAGTCCTGACCTCCCCATCACATGCTATAACCACAAGCACATCAACAGACTGAAAAATAAAGTGAACTTTTGAATCCCTAATCCAGCGGCTGTTAATTAGGCAACCAACATTTATACTACCAGCCTGCTAGGAAAAAAAAGTACGAAGCGTATTCCTAGCCACAGTCTCTCCTTATGCTCCAAAAGACCAGTGCTCAGCACACTCAAGGACACCGAGCACCAATTAGCTGCTTCTTAATATCCTTGAAACAAGCAGGGGAATTTTTATCCCGTCTTTCTACGCACAGGAGTACCCAAGGCGGCATTAAAAAAATGTATCAAGATATTAACATAAGATTATTACTCAAGGGCGTACCCACCACGGGGCAAGTTAGGGCAGCTGCCCTACTCTAGAAGCCAGCTGCCCCCCCCCACAAGGGCGTACACACCGCGGGGCAAGTGGGGGCCGCAGGCTGCCCCTCCCTAGAAGCAGGGCTGGTGGGCAGAGGCGGAGCACAGCCCGGCGGAGCGCGAGTTCGCCATTCCCGCCGTGCCGCACCCTCCCTCCAGCTCCCCGGCACGCCCTCAGGCAAGGCCAAGCACAGCGGGGAACCAGGGAGCGCGGCGGGGTGGGCGGGAATGCCGAACTCGCGCTCCGCTGGGCTGGGCTCCGCCTCCACCAACCAGCCCTGCTTCTAGGGAGGGGCACAGCCCGGCGGAGCGCGAGTTCGCCGTTCCCGCCGCGCCGCGCCGCGCTGCGCCCTCCCTCCAGCTCCCCGTCGCGCCCTCAGGCAAGGCCAAGCACGGCGGGGAACCAGAGAGCACGGCGCGGCGGGCGGGAACGCCAAACTTGCGCTCCGCTGGGCTGGGCTGGGCTCTGTCTCCGCCCACAAGCCCTGCTTCTAGGGAGGGGCACAGCCCAGCGGAGCGCGAGTTCGCCGTTCCCGCCCGTCGCGCCGCGCTCTCCCTCCAGCTCCCAGTCACGCCCTCAGGCAAAGCCATGCACGGCGGGGAACCAGGGAGCGCGGCAGGGGGGCCTTCCTGCCCTGGCGAACTCCTGCCTTGCTGCCCCCCTCCTGCTATTGCCGGCGCCTCCCCAGCTTTCCTCTCTGTGACAAAGGTGCCCGCCTTTGGCCAGGGTCTTTTCGATTGGGCCATCGCGAGGCAGCGGGAGGAGCTTGGCTCTGTCATCTGCCCGCATGCAAAACCGTGCAGGGGTCGGCAGTTGCTGAGAACAGGGTCGCAAGGAGAGAGGGGCGTCTGCGCGGTTCCAGATCTCTCTTTCTCTCTCTCTCTCAATCTCTCTCTCAATCTCCCAGCTGGAGGGAGGTCGCGCCACGGTGCGCTCTGTCGGGCTGTGCTCCGCCTCTGCCCATCAGCCCGGCGCCTCTGACTGCACTTTCCCCGCCCACTTTGTGGCCCCTCCCCTTCCGTGCCTTGGCCCCTCCCCTTGCCCCCCCCTAGTTTTGATCCTGGGTACGCCCATGTTATTACTGTTGTAATCCATCAATGTATCTGACACTTTGCAAGGTGGCTTAAGCAAATAAGAGGGGTGTCTGCTGCTCTGTGTGTTTAATCTATACTTTGACAATGGGGAGGGAGACTAAGGGGGGGGGCAAGGAGAACAAGCAATGAATGCAGCAGCCGTCCTCAACCTGGGTACCCTCTAGCTGTTTTGGACCACAACTCCCATTAGGCCCTAGCCAGGAGGGCATTCAGATTGGGGGAGGCTGAAACACAGAGAAACAGCTGGATGAAAACATACAGTAAATGTCTGCTGGTGGAGACAGTTTTAGGGTTCGGCCACACGAGGCGCCACACTGCAAGGGGCGTGAGAGTTGGGGCGGTGCCGAATTTTTGTGTCGCACAGGGCGCTGCTGAGATTTGAGAGTCCAATGTCCACCACTACTGCTGGATCAGGCCAATAGCCCATCTAGCCCAGCATCCTGTTCTCACAGTGGCCAACCAGCTACCCATGGGAAGAACGCAAGCAGGACCTGAGCACAGCAGCACTGTCCCCTCCTGCAGTTTCCAGCAACTGGTCTTCAGAAATATACTCCCTCTGACAGCAGTGGCAGAGCACAGCTATCATGGTGAGGAGCCATGGATAGCCTTCTCCATGAATCTGTCCATTCCTCTTTTAAAGCCGTCCAAGTCAGTGGTCATCACTGCCTCCCGCAGGAGGGAACTCCACAGTTAACTATGTGCTACATGAAGAAATACTTTCTTATTATCTATCCCAAATCTTCACATTTGGCTTCATTGAATGTCCACGAGTTCTAGTGTTATGAGAGGGAGAGGGAAACTTTCCTCTATCCACTTTCTCCTTGCCACACATCATTTTACAAACTTATATCATGTCACCTCTTATTAGCCCTTTCCTCTGAACTAAAAAAAAATCCCAGATGTTGCAACCTTTCCTCATAGAGGAGTTGCTCCATTCCCTTGAATGTTTTGGTTGCCCTTTTCTGAATTGATTCTACAATGTCCTTCTTGAGGTGAGGTGACCAGAACTGAAACAGTACTCCAAGTGCAGTCAAACCTGGATTCGTACAATGGCCTTGGGATATTGGCTGGTAATATCGGATTTGAATGAGAAGGTGGATACTGGGGTTACAAGGTGACCTGGGTGGGGTGGGGGAGCCTTGCTCCTTTGCCTTTAATATCAGAATAATATGCAGAAACCTATAGACTGAGCTCTTCACAACATGGAGATAAGCTTTCTATTCTGCTAATACCTGTAAGGCTTCTTTTAGAGGTGCAGGCACAGAGGCTGGAAAAACAGTTGGCAACCTTAGTTGACTCTAGTTGACTCTACAGAAGAACAATCCTTCCAGATTAGTTAGGCTGATTCCAGGGGAGTGATCTCCTCTGTGGGGTGATTATATTAGCAAAGCACCAGCCCTAGAAACCCACAAAGCAGCCTCAGGGCTGGTTGCAACACCAGAGATGGCCCAAGGACAGCCCCCTCTTTTGAAACAGCAAAGGAGCTCCAACAACAAGGAGAAACCACAGCAACAACCCAAAGTTTGATATTCAATGCACAATCAAACCAAAAGCCACAGCCCAACCTGGCTCTCTGTTCAGTGTTCCTATATGACACGTGTGTTTGCAAATGCATGCTTGTTATGCTCATCATTTTTTAAAATTATTGCTGGGTCTTTTCTGGCGCTTTCATAGCTGCCTTACAAATCTACCAACGGACAAGTGTTATGCAGATCTTGTGATAAATAAAATAAAAACTGAGCCCTGGTTTAATTTCAGATTTGGTTCCTTCAGGACTGCAGAGCACCTTCACAAATTGTTTTTTCAGTGAAACCAGGAGACAGTCTCCCCAGTGTTTTGACGTGAGGATATTGCAATGGTGAAGTGCATTTCCCAGCTGCAATTTCCAAGCAAGAGGCGCCAGGAACTCTGGAACAACAGGGTAAAGAGCCGGGTGCGGAAGAGCATCTCTGGACCTCAGATTTCAAAACTGCCAGAGCAATGAGAACTCCGATTCAACCCTAAAATCTGACTTCATAGCTAGGCCACGGCTCAGTGTTTTGGACTACAACTCCCAGCAGCCACAGGAAGCTGCTCTGGAGCATGTGAAGACAGGAATGCCTCTGAGCATATGCCAGGTTAGATTCCCCTCATACCTGAGAAAAGCTAGTATCTGCCACTTTGAGGCGGGATGAACTTGGAAGCTAAGGGCCCACGGAGGAGCTTTGTACTCTGGAAATTTTGGCAGGGGCGGGGGTAAGTCATGAGGATATTTGCCCCTTTCGGTCCCTTCCCCAAAGTGGCTGCCCCACAGCAACTCCCCAGCCGCACCCTCCCTGCCAGGCCTCCCAGAGGCTCCCCACCTGACAAGCCCGTACCTGTCTTCAGCCCTGCAGAGCGGCCAAAGTTCCAGAGAGACCATCCCTTGGCATTTGGGGGGCTCCACTTGTGGTACGAGTTGCCCATGGTGCCCGTAGGTGCAACAGGCACCTTTCCCCCGTCTCTTCCTCCTCACCTTGCCCCACCCACCCCCTTGTTGCTGGGAAGAGGAGGAGGAGGAGGAACAGGGTGCTTACATGACTGAGCCAGGCAAGCCTTCTCTCTCCTTGGCTGGGTTTCCGTGGCACAGAAAGAAAGAGGGAGAGGCGCACAGGGCTCAGCTCTGCCTTCCCATCCCTGTGGCTCAGGGCCGCTGCCTGCTTTCAGCATCCACTCCTCCCTCCCTTGGTCACTGAGCCAATCGCAGGAGGCAAAGGGGAGGGGCACGCAGGGGGGGTTGGCCTCTTGTCTTCTTCCTGCCCTGACAGCTTTGCTGCCTCCTAGCTCCATCTCTCGATCTCACTCCTCCAGTGTCACCAGAAGGGTTTCATTTCCAAAAAAGTGAGGGGTGACCCAGCTAAAGGTTTGCCTGAACATTGCACCCCTCTGACTTGGGGGTGCTCACTGGAGCAGGAGAGAGATTTTGCACATGCTCCAAAGCCCTGGTCCTGATTTACATGTTCTGGGGCCATGCCTGGGCACAGATGGAAGCCTTGGCTGACAGAGTCCACAAGGCGGCAGCATTTTAGGGGGAGGACAAAAAATGGACTCAGAATCTAGCTACCCTTCACCATACCTGCAGAAGTCCTTTACAGTCAAAAGCATTATAATTATACTTGCCTAAAGCTTATCTAGCTAACCATCCATCCATCTATCTCAATTCCCTCCTTCACTCATGCACATTCATTTGTTGTATTCCCCAACATTCTGTCCCGCTTTAATTTTCTGTCACCTTTTGATTTCCTTGGCGATTTCCCCACACAACTGCCAAGCTGCTAAGGCACAAAGCAAGAGCAGCTGGGAAACAAAACGGACTCTGGGCAAACAAGCTATGGTTTGGTTGATTGTCACTGGGACAACTCATGGTTTCTTCAACCACAGTTTAATGTAATGTGCAAACCAGACCTATGACAAACAGTTCTGTGAAGCTTACAAGTTTGCACATTCTGGCCCATGCAAGGGCCAGTGCCATGCATAAGAGGGCCTTAGGTGGGGTGTCCTCTGCCGCTACCTTCACTGGAAAAGGAAAATGGTGGCAAATGCTTCATTCAGCCCATCTCTGGTGGGCACCAGGTTAAATACCCCCCGTTTGCAGCCGCCTTCGCTTAGGTTTACCAGTGAAGGTGTAGCAGCATCCATCAGAGAACCCCTGAGCAAAGAGTGGAACTGGCACAGTTGCAGGTGCCTCATAATCCTCATTCTGCAATTGTAATATAGCAATCTTTTAGTGTGGCAGCACCTACACTTTGGAACTCCCTGCCTAGTGATATGAGGCAGGCAAGCACCTTCACTTCTTTTCAGTGCCTACTAAAAACTTTTTTTTTCAGGCAAGCTTGCCCAGATATGTAGAATGCTGACTTGTGTTTTAATCAGTTTTTAGCTTATTGTTTAATTATCTTTTGAATGTTTTAAATAGCCGCTTTAATCGTTTTTATTGACAATTTTAAAATTATTATTCTTTTGTGAACTGCTCTGAGGTTTTCCCCTCACAATCTAGCAGTGCATACATTTTATGGCATGGCCTAACATGAAGATCCTGGTGTGATTAGGGGTTCCCAAATATATCCCATGGTCTTCTGTGGCTCTAGGCAGGAGGTTTCCAGATGTTGATGAACTCAAACCCCCATCAGCCCTGACCATTGACCATACTGCCTGCTAGAGGCGTACCTAGGGGCTGGTGAAACCAAACTCTGCCGGGACACAGGCCTGGGATGAGGGATGCGTGCAAAAAAATCAGACTATGGAGTGCATTGTGTAAATGTGTGCGCTGACGCGATGCCCCTGTCGCAGCAAGTTCTTCTCACATGCACTTTTATTTTTTGCCCTTCACCCTCGCACTCACTCTGGATGCTTCAAGTATTTGGGTCAAGTAAAATATAGTCATTTCTAATGCAGCTATTGCGGTAAAGTGTTTTTTTTGGGGGGTGGGGGGGATGCCAATACAGCTCCTTGCCAAGGGCACAAGAGATCCCAATCTGCCGACTACAGCTGATTGCTGAACATCTGGAGGGCACCACATTGTCTATCCCTGATCAAGGCAGATTGGCAGGTGGAAAATACTAAAAGTACATATCACACCCAAGTGCTTTCAAAGAAATGTCAGAATCCAGGAAGGGCCTTCGGCAAGTCTTTCGGTGAATACAGGAAACTGCCTTGTACTACTGAGCCAGGCCAGCAGTAGGACTGTAAGGTCTCAGAAAAATGGGGGGGGGCAGTATTTCTTTCCTAGCAGCCCTATTCAAAAAATTATTTTAAAATGCCATAGATTCTAATCTTTGGGCTTTCAGCATGTCAAAAAGGGGTGCATTCTTCTGACTATCTCAAGAGATTCCCCACCCCAAACCCCAACTTGCTCCTTAATCTTGACTAGAAGTGAGGTCCCCTGTTCTGCTACAAATGCACGGAAATCTCACAAATTATATTATTATGCGTACAATACTATACACAAGCAGAAAGTAACCAGGACATATACAGATGCATACAATGCATATTACTTTATAAAACTCATATGTATTAATATACTGGTAACATTCTTCTACACAAAATATTGTGCAGCATGGGGCTTGACTGTTTTATATGCATTTATATGTACAATCTATGTTTTTAAAAAATGAGTCATTTTCTATGTGATTAGTCAGGCTTACCAAAAAAAAAAAAGGACACCAGACATTATACAGGCAGATGGCATATAAGCAGCAGGCCCTCAATATGAGAAACAATCCATTGCAAGTGAAGCCCAATTGGATCAGACCCAGCAAAATCCATGTGCAAATCTATTTCAAATGGATTTCTCCTTCACCCAAATGCAAATTCTGCTCCACCATCACTGACCTACGGCCCCACCCAATGGTCATAGGACACCCCTGCAGCTGTTATTCTTTGCCCCATGGCCCACCCTGTCAGGGGCGTAAACAGGATCAAAGCTGGGGGGGGCAAGAGAGGGGAAGAGAGAGGGGAGGAAGGAGGGAGGGAGGGAGGGGTGGGTGAGAGAGAGAGAAGGAAGGAAGGAAGGAAGGAAGGAAGGGGTGAGAGAGAGAGAGAAGGGAGGGAGGGAGAGAGAGAGAGAAAAAGGAAGGAAGAAAGAGGGGGGACGGAAGGATGGAGCTCCCTTCCACCCCCACCCCCAGCTCAGGCTGCTCCCCTCCCACGTTCCTGTTGCTGGCTGCAGCCGTGGAGGGGACGAAAACAGCCCGATTTCAGGCTGCTTCTCGCCCCCCCCCCCGTCCCTCGCTGGGTACGCCCATGCACCCTGTCCTTTAAGATGCCATGAAAGGGAGCGGGTGGCCCTGTGGTCTAAACCAATGAGCCTCTTGGGCTTGCCGATCAGAAGTTGGTGGTTGGAATCCATGTGATGGGGTGAGCTCTCTTTGCTCTGTCCCAGCTCCTGCCAACCTAGCAGTTCAAAAGCATACCAATGCAAGTAGATAAATAGGTACCGCTGCAGTGGGAAGGCAAACGGCGTTTCCGTGTGCTCTGGCACTCGTCACTGTGTCCCGTTGCACCAGAAGCAGTTTAGTCATGCTTACTACATGATCCAGAAAGCTGACTGCAGGCAAACATTGGCTCCCTTGGCCTGAAGCGAAATAAGCACCACACCCCATAGTCAAATTCGACTGGACTTAACTGTCCAAGGGTCCTTTACCTTTACCTTTGCCTAAGATGCCATGGCAGCATCTGTCCTGTCCCTTGCCAATAATTCAAAATTCATAGAAAACAGAATGTATGAAAAGCTGTTGTATGCAAACTGGCAGCCTTGCACTGCCCTAAAAATGGGCACCAAATCTGGAATTTATTTCAGCAGGACACCCCCTCCCTGCAAAGGGCTGAAATCTGTAAAACGGAATGGAAGGAAAGCTTAATGTGTAAAGCTGATTAAATGAAACTCCTGAGTATGTTATGGGTCACTGGGGGTTAGCGGGTGAAACCAAGTTTTGGGAGAGTCTAAGCAGTTTACAGAAAGGCACTTGAGTCTCTGGGCCCCTCAAGGAGGAAACAAAAACCCTTCTGGGTGAAAACAAAAGCCTGACACCAAAAAGCCTAAGTTAAGATCTGAAATCATTAACAGAAATAAGCTAAACGTTGGCCAGCTATTTCCTGCTGAGACCCGATTTCAGTCCCTGCGGCTTGTGCCTTCCTCCTGCTATAACCAAGATCCAAATCGATGGAAAGAAAGGTTTCCCATTCCAGCTGATCCTGTGCAGTCAGCTCACTGGGTTCCATGGGACTTGCACCCAGGTAAGGGTGGCTGAGATGGCAGCCCTCACTGAATTGCCCCTGACTTCCTCACCTGAAACTGGAGAAATACAGAAACTCAAAGGCACCTGCACCGGTTTGACAAGTCAAATCCGTTCTAATTCATATTTGTTCAGCTCTTCACCTTCATTTCTCACCCTCTCCTGTGCCAGAGACCATGTCAATGATCATATTGTCTTAAGAAAGAACACGTTCCTCATATACAGAAATCTGACTCCAAAACAATTTGGTGGGTTTTAAAAATCAGATCTCAGATTATGCTGTTTGCAAAAGCATTTCTTGCACTTCCCCCTCCCCTCCAGGTGGAAGAGGCACACCTCTCTTTGTTCAGTCTGAGAAGCTCACATTGGTTTCCAGTTCAAACCAGACACTGGATTCCTGTTGCCCACATTTTCAGAAATGTCACTCTTGGCCTTCTGCGCCCTGCAGATTAACAAAATTATTTCACAAACACTTGGAAACTATTTCAGCAATTAAGGTTGAGGCCAGCAACAGTGTGCTTAGTAACAGCTGAAGGAACCAGGCAGCCTTTCTAGCACAGGATGCAATTGAACCCTACAAAATAAACGGCATCTTGTCACACATTACCTTGTCACCAACATCTCACATCTCTGCATTCTTCCTATGGGTCCTAGTTACTTAGTTACTTAGTAGACTGATGCAGCTAGAGAGAGAGACAGTGCCAGGTAGGAGTGCAGTCTCCATTACAGGCCCATCTCAGCCTCATTGGGTGGTTTCATTTGGGAAAGCCACTGCTATCTTAGGAACTTAGCAAGCTGTCTTATGGCTAGCCAAGCCAATGGTTCCTCTGAACCCAGAATTGTTCTCTACCTCTGAGCCAGGATCCTCCCTTTAGCACTGTTTCCTGGGGACCAAATTAGACGTGACTTAATCGGGCAATTAATGACTTAATAGTGCAATTAATATGCACTACTGAGGGTTTTTTTTACAGAAAAGTAAACAGCAGCCAAGCAATGGTGGGAGAAGGAATTGCGGCATCCGGCCCTTGCAAATTAGGGAGAGTTAAACCCTTTCTCCTTGCAACAGTCTCAGTGAAAATGTTCCCTCTCCACATTTTCTGACTTAATGCTAAAAGATACAACTCTTTCCCCCAGCCTTTGACAGCAACATGTTTTGTAGGACTCACCTATTTCTGCTGAATGTATACTCTTCTGTTCATCTGGAATGGTTTTCCTTCTTTTTTATCATTGTAATGGTTTTATAGTAACTGTTTTTTGAACTGCAAGTTATATGTTGTGGGTTGTGACCAACCCTGGAGCTTCATAGCAGGTAAGAAATCTGGGTGGTATCTTACACCAGTAAAACTAGGTAAGATTTATCATTAAAAGGACAATAAATGTTGGAAATGTAAGAATGTGGAAGGAACCTTTTACCATATGTGGTGGACATGCCCCCAAGTAAAGAGCTTTTGGGAAAAGATTCATAACGAAATGAAGAAAGTGTTAAAAACACTTTTGTTAAGAAACCAGAAGCTTTTTTTACTTGGGATAATTAGAGAGGAACTGCCAAAGAAAGATATCACGTTGGTTGTTTTTTTTTTTATGCCACAACAGCAGCGAGAATTTTATTAGCAAGAAATTGGAAAAGTGAAGATTTGCCTACTGTGGACGACTGGCAGTTGAAGCTGATAGAATTTATGGAACTGGCTGAGCTGACCAGAAGACTCCGTGAACAGGGGGAAGAGTCGGTGGAGGAAGATTGGAAGAAATTTAAAGTTTATTTAGGAAATCATTTTAAGATTATTAGTGTTTGATATAAGATTTGGAAGTGTAAGGAGGCTGCAGAAGAGACTTGGTTAAGGTTGAATTGTATATTAAGATTTAGATAAAGGCTGAGATAACAGAGAGTGATATTTAGATAAAAGTGTTATAGAAATTAGAATTTTAAGATAATATATAATAAGAGATATAATATGTTAGATAAGTCAATGAGAGTTATGAGATGTTTAAATAATTTTTAAAATAGATGGAATAAGATGTGGAAAGTACTAAGGATGTGATATTTTGAAACACAGTTGAGAGAGAAAGGAGGAAGTCAACAAGTTTAGAATCAAAGTTAGAATAAGATTTTTGTATTTTGTATTTCTTTTTAATGTATTTTTGTATTATGTATTGTTTTGTTTTTTGTATTTTGCATTTTGTATTTTGTCTTCTGTTTGTTGTATGTTTGTTCAAGGTTTATAAAACCAATAAATATATTGGGGGGATCTGATAGATAGATAGATAGATAGATAGATAGATAGATAGATAGATAGATGATAGATAGATAGATCTATCCGCTTAGGGAGTACTCTCTAGGCTCCCTAGCAGGACTCTTCCCCTTTCCCAGGGGATTCTGCCACTGAGCTGTGCCCTCTGCCACTTTGTGCCCAGCTCTGATGGATTTTCCCCAGCCCTGCCACTAGGCATCATTTGGTCTGGGAATGGCCTGGGAACCAAGCCAAGTGTGCCGTGCTGCTCCCATGCCCCACTGATATTACACAGTAAAGACAAGAGGTCCACAACTGATGCAGGAGGTGCCATTGTGCCAGGCATATCAAGAAGCAGGAGCCTACCTAGAAGAACTGAAAAAAGAGCCCTAGTAGATTAAGGGGACGGGTATCTAGTTCAGCATCCTGTTCATACAGTGGTCAACCAGATGCCATAATGGGAAGCCGAAAAGCAGAACTTGAGAGCAAGGGTTCTCTCCCGACTTGTGCATCACAGCAGCTGGCATTCAGAAGCCTCCAACATAACGATCATCAGCGCTCGAAATTCCCCAAGCGCCTGGTGCATTTTGCACCTGGCTATTGGCCACTTGCGACCAAGCGAAGATGTTTAGTTGCCAGGATGGTGCCTGACGTCTCCATCATCTGGAGGTGCATGCCTGGGGATCGTTGGATCTTGACTGTTTTCAGATACTGACAACACATCCTGTAGAATTCTATTTGTTATATTTGATCAGAATGAATTTCAGGAGCCAAAAAGTCATTTTGAAAAATACGACTTTCGAGCTGTCTGGCCCAAAAATGACAATTGGGCATTCTGTTTTGGTGACTGTAACCCTGGTTTAATGAGCCCATTTGGCATCTAGCTAATATATCTGAGTTTCTA
The DNA here is from genome assembly GCF_965207765.1 of Zootoca vivipara. Lineage (NCBI taxonomy): Eukaryota > Metazoa > Chordata > Lepidosauria > Squamata > Lacertidae > Zootoca > Zootoca vivipara. The sequence continues at coordinate 54,122,202 of NC_142589.1, read as the reverse complement.
ACACTGGGTAGCTGGGACAGTATTCCTCAGAAGAGGAACTGTATGGAAGCAGAATGGCCCTTTTCTCTACAGTACTGAACTGGACTCGCTTGCTTGAGTCATCTGAATCTAGTTGCTTTGCAGATGCCTTGGTATGCCATTTGTGGCCTGGATTATGGGAGTCAGATCTCGGGGCAGAGGGGGTGGCGTTGATGCCCATAGGCATCCTGCCTTTGGACCAAGCTTATAGGTCTCTTTCATCCCTTGTGATTCAACGAAGTAACCTCAAACTCTCTTTAAATTTCACACCCACTCAAATTCCCAGACATTTCTAGTACAGGAAAAGAGACACGAGCTTCAAACTAGCACTGCTCTGTGATGAAAACGAAGTGCACACAAGACCACGTATTTCAGCGCTTGCAGGTTTTGCAGCAATGCAAGGTCAGATCCTGTGTGTGTAAATGCACAGCTGGGGTTGGAGGAGAAGGAGAATAATCCCATTTGTTGGAAAAGGCATTTTTCAAAGTAGGCTGAATTTTAACTTCCGGGTTGTGTAACCTGTCATTCATGAAAGGGTTAAGTGGACTGCGCCCTTCCTTTTTGAGGAGCCAAGAGATGGCAAGGATACTATTTATGAACAGAAGAGAGAAACTCAGCCAGGTAGCTGTAGGGGGAAATGCAGTTTAAAAGCAGCAGTTGGGATGAATGTTTGTATAAACAGAGAGGGTCCCCGACTGTTTCAGACTTTTAAAAATAAAAGTTACCAGGAGCCTGCTTAAAGGATACTTCCTCTGCCTAAAGGAGAGGAAGATACTTCAACAGCACAATGTTATGCCTTCTCTCATCCTGTGCACACCCCATATGAGACACACACTTAAACCACAGGGATTCCACAAAAGAACCCCGGGAAATGAAGTTTGTGAAGTGTGTTGGGAATGGTAACTCTGAGCAAAAACTACAGTTCCCTGGATTCTTTTACGGAAGCTTTCTGCTTACTTGTTTCCAGGTAAGGATACCCAGGCCAAGGAAGGAATGGGAAAAAGCAGGGAGCAGCTTTTCTTCCCACCAACTGACTTGTGGAACTCCTTGCCACAAAATAACAACCAAGCCAAGAGCTCCGCTTGCTTTTAAAACAAAAAGAACCCAAACACAGATATAAACCCCGACAGCCTCAGTCTGGGCCCCCTATTATAACCCAGGTTTGAGCTGTGGAAGGGAGAGGCATCTGTGCGCAGACATGTTTTCTGTTTATTAAAACAAACCAGCTCTGCCTTGCAATTGCAGCCCTTGAGGACAAATAAATATGCAGTTGCAAGCTGCTAAAACGACAAAACGAAAGTGAAGACTTTGGGAAATATTAACAATGGCTCTTCTCTTTGGTCGCAGAAGCCCACTTCCAACTGACAGGCACAAAGAGGAACGCCTTCCTTGTGGACAAGTTTGTTTCATTATGACAACTCTGCTTTTTCCTTTCTGACAGCTGGCACCTGTGTGAATTCCCTAGCTGGTCTCCAGAGCACTGAGAAATCAGATATAGTTTGAGGCAGTCACGTAGAAATCTTTTTTTTTTAATTGCCAACCCAGCACCCTCCAAATATGGTTGGACTACAACTCTCATCAGCCCCAAGTCAGCACACCAGCTTGCAGTCCAACATCATCTGGGGGGTGCCAGGTTGTGCAACATGACAGCGAGGAATTTTTTAAAAGAGTTTTCCAACTCTGCCTTCCCCCGATCTCAGCTCGCAGTGGGTAGAGAGGTCAAGAAAAGATTCTGTAATCAGCCTGGCCTTTAATCAATGGCATCTATATAAATATACAAATTACAAAATTACAGCGAAGGTGCCTTTTAAACCATCCGTTGACAAATTGCACCAATTAATTTGTTAGAGCTTGCAGGCACAGTCAGAGTGGATGGATGTGTGGATAACACGGGATGCTGGAGCAATCATTAAGGAGGAGGGGGCAATTCAAAAGCCCTCATATGGTGGGTAGGGAGAAGACTTCAATGCAGCCTTTCAGATGCTTTTGGACTACAACTCCCATCAGTCCCAGCCAGCTGTTAGGAAAGGCTGTTTTAACATACGAAGCAAGGGAGATGTCTGCGTGAGGCTCTGGGGGGTCCCACTGCAGTAGATGGGTGGTGGTGGAGAACTGGTCCTAGGAAATCACCAGGCCCAGCACTTGAGAGTTTTCTTCTTAAGAAAAAAGAAAGAACACAAGCACCAGACAAAATTTCACCAAGCACTTCATGCGTGAACACGTCCTGCGAGTCTTCAGAATGGGCAGCTTAGCCAAGAAATCCTGTTTCATGCCTGGCTTGTGGGCAGACGGCCTTGCTGGGATATTTTTGTGGCTCTGTGCCACATACCTGCACTTACCCCCCTGCCTGCTGTATTCCTTAGTCCAGAATAGGAGGCCGTGCCCAGCCAAGGAGAGTGGGCTGCCCTTCAACTGGACGCCAATCCCCACCAAGCCAGGAAGCTCACTGGGTGACTTCAGCACCCCCCTTCCTAAGCCTACTCCATGGAGTAGTTGTGAGGAGGATACAATAAGGTAAGCCCAAGTATATTGTCCCCAGCTCCTGAGTTGGAAAGGGAGAGAGGATTCTTTCACCAGCTTCAGCTAGTACCCCAACTATAACCATTCCTTGACCACATGCACTGTTAATATCAAAGCTGGATTACTTGCAAGGCACTCTAGGTGGGCCCTTAAGGTGGGTCCAGAGGCTGCAGCTGGTGCAGATTACTTAACAGAGCACCCTAAGCCCCAATATGTAATGCCTTTGCTAAACAAATTGCACTGGCTCCCAATATGCCACTGGGCCGAGTTTAATTATTTGCTTTTGGTATACAAAACCTCTATTGCCACAGTACATAGAATCATAGAATCGTAGAGTTGGAAGAGACCACAAGGGCCATCCAGTCCAACCCCCTGCCGAGCAGGAAACACCATCAAAGCATTCTTGACATATGGCTGTCAAGCCTCTGCTTAAAGACCTCCAAAGAAGGAGACTCCACCACACTCCTTGGTAGCAAATTCCACTGCTGAACAGCTCTTACTGTCAGGAAGTTCTTCCTAATGTTTAGGTGGAATCTTCTTTCTTGTAGTTTGAATCAATTGCTCCGTGTCTGCTTCTCTGGAGCAGCAGAAAACAAGCTTTCTCCCTCCTCTATATGACATCCTTTTATATATTTGAACATGGCTATCATATCACCCCTTAACAGCCCTTGGAAAACACCTTAACTGCCCTGAATCTCAGCAAAGGAACTATAGTTCTAGGTCAGCCTTCCCCAACCTGGTGCTCTCCAGATGATCTCGACTACAACTCCCATCAGCCCCAGCCAAGGCTGGAGGAGGCTGTTCAGTGCAGATGGTCCTGTCCTGGTGGCTGGAGTGGGGGATTGAGCCTGTGCACAAGTAATACAGCTCCGGGTAGCGCCCTCCACTGCACAGAGCTGAGCATAACACCAGTACATGTGGAGGGAGGTGGAGAGGTGTAACATCTAAATTGCTTTCATACTGGTTTGAATTTCAGCACAGAGGCCATTTACATATTTGCGGAGCCAAGGCCCTTTGCGATGATCCCTCTTGGGTGCCTAGAGCAACAGGTGTCTGGTCTTGGTTGACCCACAGTGGTAGGGTCTGGTTCACAAAGGGGGGGGGACAAACAAAAATTGCCCTTGAGAGTTGAGCATGGATTTTTCAACACCTGGAAGGCCCAGCTCCATCAGGGAAAATCCACACCCCAGCCTGTAAAAAGGGAGCAAGAGGGGCATGCCTTGCAGAGTATCCTGCAAACTAGATGCAATATACAGAAAGGAGGAACAGAAGCAGGTACAGTCATACCTCGGTTTAAGTACACTTCGGTTTGAGTACTTTTAGTTTAAGTACTCCGCGGACCCGTCTGGAATGGATTAATCCACCTTCCATTACTTTCAATGGGAAAGTTCGCTTCAGGTTAAGTACGCTTCAGGTTAAGTACAGATTTCCAGAACCAATTGTGTACTTAAACCGAGGTACCACTGTAGAAGGAGCAAAGCAGCTGCCCTTTCCTTAGCAGTGCCAGTGACAAGCTGAATGGTGTGCAAGGATCCGAGTTCAGTTCAAGGTTGAGCAGCAAACCAAGGTTGCTGTCAGCAAGCTCAGCCAGACCGTCACTCTGCAAGCAGGCAAAGTTGTTGCCTGGAAAAGCAGCACATGGATCAGTGGCAGGGAATCAGCAGGTGGTCCAAGACTTGTGCAGGATCCCTTGCAATGCTGCAGAGTGTGCCAGGCATGCCAACCTTTGGATTGCACAAGTGGTAATGTGCATGCCTGGCACAGAGAAAGACCTGGGTTCAATCCCAGTTAAAAACGACCCAAGGTCCAGGACAGGGAAAGAGCCAGCACTTCTGAGGGCAGACAATTTTGGGCTAAATGGCAGAGTGGTCTGACTCAGGGCTTATATCCACACTTCCTCTTGTCCCGCTGCTTTCCTCCAGGAACAACAACTCTTTAGTGCTCAGTTGGAACAAACAGCCATTGGGTTTCTGCAGATTGTTGTTGTTGTGAGCTTAAGGGCAGGCTTTCCTTGGGAAAGGAGCAGAGCAAGGGGAACATGCTTTCTAGGCATAGGACAAGAGGAAGTGTTGATAACACGCTCTGATTAAATGTATATCTTGGGAAGGGATGCTACTTTTGCATGGAGTCAATCCTAGGTCCACTCCATCCATAGGCTTTTTGGGGATTGAAAACATACCGTATACACACACTTCTTCCCCTAAAATATGCATGTTGTACTATTTTCACCCACCCATATCAAATAGGCATTTTTGTGCACTTTTGAACCGGAACTACAACATTCAGAGAAGGGTGTAATCCAATGGACAGCTGTGTTCAGGACTAGCATATTAGGTTGGTTTGCTTCAAAATGTGGGCCGAATTTATTTCTCTTCCATTCCCTACATTTCAGACACATCTCTTAGTGTGGATACATATCTAGTGCCTGTCTTGCCAGACAGAAGACTGAGAACAGAAGAGATATCAAATCAAGGAGCGGGAACATAAATGTACGTACCAGCATCATTTCAAGAGCAAAAAAAGTCAGCATGGAGCCAAAATTCTCTCTCTGCCAACCTTTCCCAACCTGGTTCCCTCCAGATGTTTCGGACTTTCATCAGCCTCACCCAACATAGTCATAAAATGCTTGGGGCTGGTGGGAGTGGTAGCCTGAAAGATCTGGAGGGCACCAGGTTGGGGAAGGCTGGTCCACACCCTCATCTGGAAACTTAATGGTCCTCTTGCCATCTGGGCCATCAGCCACCTCCTGCTGTAACTGCTGGAAGTGCCCAGCCTGACTGCCATCCACGTGCAGCAGATCCAGTCCCCACCTGAGCATATGCAGCTTCAGCCACGCTGCCCAATAGTGGAATGCACTGCAGTACCCCAAATTACATGAAAGAAACTAGTAAAAGCCTAATAATAACCATCTCGCTCTTTATAGGTCTTTCACTCCACTGTCAGAAGGTGCTATAAACCAGTCCCCGAGTTCCTGCCCCGCTGGAATTGCACCAGAAGGCCTTGCCACCCACCAAAACACAGAACATGACCAACCCAAGGCCACGTGGCCGGCAGTCACCATCGCCCTAGGAAGCTCATCTCCTAACTAGGCCATGGCAGCTTCTGAGCCCTGCCTGGTAGGAGGTGAGCAGCTTCAGCGGCCAGAGCTGAAAGGGTTGAACAGGGTGTGGCTCTTCCGCATTATGCTTCTTGAAACCAGAGAGTATGTTGTGACGACAGACTTTGGTGGTTTCATCCAGCAGCAGCAGCTCATGGGAATCAAAACAAGCCATCTTGCATGGCTGAAAGAGGTCAAGGAAAGAACCCCAATGGCCGTTTCCCTCTCTCCTACGTAATCCTAAATATTTCCACCGGCAGATCCTTCTGCCCACATGTTTCAAGCACTTTCGGTTGTTCAGGAGGCACCCAATTTGAACCTCGTTTTCAAGCAGTTGTCCCTCTTTATTTTTCATCTAGCAGATTTATAGACCACTTTTCAGGAATCCACCCTCTTCCCCCCCCCCAACACACACACAAAATGGCTTGTGAAGAAATATAAGCCAAAATAAAATCAAAAATGCAATACTAAAATCAACTAAAACCAACATTTGTTTCAGGGCACCACTAAAAATAACTTTGGCCTTTTTTTGCATTTCCTTGCCAAGAGGTCCAACAGTTCTAGAGACCATTTGTGGTCATATTGACCTTAAAAACCCCTCTAAGCCTGGGGTCTGTAGGATCCCCTCCTTTCACATGTACCACTGAACCGGAACTACAACATTCAGAGAAGGGTGTAATCCAATGGACAGCTGTGTTTAGGACTAGCATATTAGGTTGGTTTGCTTCAAAATGTGGGCCAAATTTATTTCTCTTCCATTCCCTACATTTCAGACACATCTCTTAGTGTGGATACATATCTAGTGCCTGTCTTGCCAGACAGAAGACTGAGAACAGAAGAGATATCAAACCTCTGAGGGGCCCTAGTCTGACACTCTAACCACTACACTACACTACCACGCAGCTCAATCCCAGGACACCAAAAGCCAAGGTACGTTCTGAAGGCAGCACCACCTTGCTGAAGTTCATCAGGTCTAGGTCTGGTCAGTGCCTGGATGGGAGACTGTCTGGGAACCCCACATGCATATCAACGTAAGCTCTGCGGTGGGAGAAAGGCAGGATATGCATTTTAAGAAAAATAAATACTTGCAGTATTGCTATATTCAAATGAGGCCATTCATTCCCAACACGCTCACTCCCCACGAGAAGGTCTGGCTTTCAAGAGGGTCTGTCAGAATCATAGCTGCCAAGTTATCCCTTTTTTTTAAGGGATTTTCCCTTATGCTGAATAGGCTTCCTCGCGAGAAAAGGGAAAACTTGGCAGCTATGGTCAGAATGGCCTCCTCAAGAGAGCTCTTGGGAGCTGATGGAGACCTGTCAGAGGAAACTGCTGCTCACCTATGTTGCTGTCCTGGAAGGTTTTTACTCTTTGATTTACAAGGAACTGATGTGTGCTGTTTTTATATATTGCAGTGAGTCGCCTCAAGCACAAGAGAGACAGAAGCCATAAAAAGATAAATTTAAGGCACTTAAAGTGACTACAGGTATCTTTTTCTAGGGGATGTTCACAAAAGTATCTCATTTCAGACTTTTCTTCAGTAAAGCCTCATGGATCCCACACACAAATGTCAGTTTCCTAACTTCTTGCAAATACAATCCCAGCCCCGTGTACAGATCCACAACCAGAAGACAAGGGAAGAAACTGATCCTGGTCCTCTCAAGGTAACTTAACTTATTGTGTATTCTGAAAACAGCAATCAGATTCTCCTCTCAAGAGACTTCTATTCTTCAAACTGAAGCAGCAACTGGGGTCCTAGGTGCTGAACCAAAACAGCAAAAGGTGCCCAAAACATGTAAACATCCTGGGGCAGGAAGAGTTTATGTTCCACTGCTGGGAACATAAAGCTGCACTAGCTGGACTTTTGGCCTGACCTAGCAAGCCATCGCTTCTGCACTGCAGCCTTGCCCCGTATTCTTCAGACCTCTGGTCATGGTAGATACTCTTCTTTGGATTCTTTCCAGCTTCTCTCATGCCGTTCTTGAGTTCAACAACCAGAATTCAGCTCTGTTCTGCATTCAGGGTTGAACATGGTACCCTGATGCCAAGTGGAGGGGGCCAGGGGAGGACTTCCATGTCTCACTCATGTTCCACACCAAGATGGTGCTTGTTTGCTTTGGAAAGGTGCTACAGTGCTGATTCATGATCACCTTGTCCCTTGGGCTTTTTGTCTGCCCTGCCAGGGTTGAAAAGCACAAGCGCACCTGGACAAGGGGACAAAGGAGCAAGTAGCTCAAGGGCCAAGGCAGGTTGGACTAGATGCTCCTTGGGGGACTCTTCCAAGTTCCAACTCTACATTTCTATGATTCTGTGAAAAGACTGGCACCTGGAGCAGCTCTCCAGGGGCTAGAAGCCAACAGACACATGGCAGGGGATGGGCAGCGCTGGAAGGGAATGGGCAGATAATAGCACAAGTTCACACAGAGAGCACATCGCAGGTCTCTTAACATGAGCAGGCTGCCACCACAAGAAAAGCAGTGTGTGGTTGGGGCTGAGTAAAGCAGAGGACCACCCAGACAAGGCCAGAGTTCCTCTGAACCAAGCCAGTACCAAGAGAAGCTTCTGGGTCGATGGGTCTAAAAAGCAACTGCCCATCCCTCTTTGGCCAAGAGGCTTCCTGAGTTCTTTAGAATGCCAAACGCCACATCTGCCACAGTGCCAGGACAAAAACAACGTCCAGCTGCTTTTGATGTCATGGATACAGGGCCATCAGCAATGCAGAGTTTGGCAATGTCACAATTAGGCATGCCTCCCTGGGTCAGCACCACAGGTACACACCCATTTCCCAAAAGGGTTTCTTCTGATTCTAAAGCAGCCCAGAGGACACCCCCCCCCCGATCCTCAGAACAGTGGTTTAACCAGGCCAGAGTAGGAGGAGTCTACTTTCACTTGCTTAAATGCTCCATTGGAACATTGCTCTAGGTTTATCAGTGTTGTTATTATTACTGTTTATGCCACTTGTGGCATCTGTGACACAGATTGGCTACCCGTACATCTGGTTCACTCCAACTCAGCACAGGCATCTTCACAAAGACCAACCATGCCAACACATCGTGAGGAGTTTTTCTGCACCTCTTCACTCCACATCAAAGCAAATTGGGGAGGGGGCGTTTCCAACAACAGTCCAGCAGCCTCCTTCCTTTGTTTCCCACCAACCTGGGTGTACATGGACAGTGTGCACAGGAGGAAACCATTTGGATGTATGGAGAGAGGAAAGAGCTTCAGTGATAGCGGAAACCTTAGTAAACATCAACAAACATGCACAGGGGAGAAACTATGTTGAGATTCCTGCATTGCAGGGGGTTGGACTAGATAACCCTTCCAACTCTACAATTCTATTATTCTTTTAAAAAAAAGAAAATAAGAGCGGAGACAGGCTCAGGGTGGGGCCAGAGCCACAGTTCAGCTTGTGCAAAACAGCTGTGTGGACTGGGGAAGCATCTGGAGCTGCTCCAGATTTCTCTCAGGATCTCTGACCTCATGAGTCAGAGGGAGAAGGAACATGCCCACTGAACCAGCAACAGCCTTGGGTAGAAATGGAATTTGCAATGGGGGGTAGAAGAGGCCCACACCTCACGCTGCTAGAAAGAATGAGCTGGCTGCAATTGCCCAGGCCCCAGAAAAACCAAATGCAGCTCTCTCCCTGCAAATACACACACAGGTTACCCAAAACTAGGACCTGCTGCACCCCATGCTGACAGAAAGACACTTCCACTGCTGAAGAGGAAAGTCAAAATGATGACCCACAACTCCAAACAGGCACTCTCTAAAATAAAAAGATGGAGATGGGGACAGGAAAATCCCCCTGGGAGGTAGCACAGGGGGCTAGTCTCAGATTGTTTTGTGCCATGCTGCAGATCCTATGCCCCTTTCCTCCTCCTTCTGAACTTAAAAAACACACACATTTTCTCTCCGTCTTGGTGGTGAGAGCCATGCAGGTGAGAGCCCAGCCACTGGCCATCTTAAATGTGCAGGGGCACTCTGCACATTTATGCAACTTTGTGCCCTGCCTGAGCCTGTGCCCCAGTCCTTGAAGCGCCACCCACACCTGTTTCAAGCAAGGCAAGGAGGGAACGGGTTCAGTTGGCATGAGGAAGTAAGTCAAGGAATGGCGGAAGGCTGGTCGGAATGGCATTATAAAGGCTTGCCTGGGGATTTGTTGGCAGCCCACTCAGCCATGGGCTAAAGCTGGGGCCTGGTTTCAGTAAGGTGGGGCAGAGTCATGGATCATGTGAAGGGCTGATAAAGCAGGTCAAACGTCTCAGGAAGGGAAAGCAACTTTAGGCAACTTGGGCTTCACCTTGGAATCGATTTCCAGTTACAAGGAAGGGACTGGGAATGGGTGACATATTCACTGTAACACTGTTCACGTGCAGAGCTAAAGCAGTTGAACCCAGCTCTATTCTCTAAGTACAACCTTTGGCAAAAAAAATTCAGAGTTTCTTCTAGGCCAGGAAATCACAGGGGCCGAATCCAAGTTAGCACGCGATTTCCTTCCCACGCCGTATCCCTTGAGCATGCGGAAATATTCATAAAATAGAGTCCAGCTAACCATGTGCAGAGCGCCTTCCCGTCGCCAGCGTAGAAGCACAACCAGCCCCAGGCCAGGGCTTGGCTTGGGCTGGCACTCACCCCAGCTCCACCCTGACAAGTGTGAAGCAAGACCACGGGAAGACCCGTTAAGCATGTGCAGAGCGCTCTTCAGACCCCTCCCGCCCCGCAGCTGGGATCCGGCTAGCGGCCGACGCGCCTTACCTTTGCCCTTGTGGCGCTCGTCGTGCTTCTTGCCCTCCGCAGGGGGCGCGCCAGGAGGGCCCTTCGGCTTCTTCTTCCGCCTGCCCCGCAGCCAGCTGAAGGCCCTGCGCAGGCTAGACGAACCGGACTTGGGCTTCTTCTTTTTGGGGGGTGAGGCGGCGGGGGAACCGCCTCCCTTCTCCGCGGGGATCCAGGTGTCCTCGGCGAGCGCCGCCGCAGGTGCGCTCTTCCCGGACATCTCCCTGGCGGGCGGCCAAACGTGGAGAGGACGCGGGGGGGCGCACGACGGCCCCGCCGCGGCTTGCTTTCCGGGGGTCACTGGCGGCGGGGAGCCGGTGCCGCCGCCGGGCTGGCCATGGGAGGCCCCCGCTTCGTTACACAGGACGCCCTGCCTCTCTTTCTCGCCTCCGGAGGGGGCCCCAGCGGCTGCGCCCCGCGCTCCCGCGCCAAAGTTTCCCCGACGCGCCGCTTCTCCTGCACTCGGGCCCTGGGGAGCCTCTCCCGGCTCTGCCGCGCCCCGATGCCCGCCCCTCGTGCGCGCGTCCCCCGCTCGGCAAGGCGCAAAGGCAGCCGCCGCCGGGGAAAGTTTCTCCCGGACGGGAGGGCGTGTGGGGTGGCCGGGCGGGGCCTGCCGAGCGCGCCGGGGTGTGGAGAGGCTCCCCCCTCCTCCAACACTCCGCCTCCGCGCCGCGCTCGCTGCAGCTCGCCGCCGCCGCCGCTCCCGTCTCCAGCTCGGGGACACACGCGCCTTGGCGAGGATGGGGGCCCTCCCTTGTCTAGGTGAGTAAGAGAGGGAGACCCGAGAAGTTTGGACCTGACAAAGGGCGTGGGGTATGCGGGGGGCTGGCCGGGCTTCTGCCTGTAAGGAGATCCCACGCTTCCATTCAGCCCCGGGACCTATTTTCCATACCAGAGTCTTAGCCTCTGCCTGCGAGGAGTTTCCACACTAGTCAGCCCTGGAGTCGGTTTTCCATACCAGAGTGGGGCTCTTAGATTCTGTAGGAATCAAGACCATGCAGTTGAGCATGTGCAGAGGTAAGCCCTGAGTTTTCACCGTAGTTCTAAAATGTCCCTAAAGATCTCTGTCGTCTTAGACTAAAAGTTCTATTTTTTTGGTCTGTACTGTAATTAGAATACTGGGCACCCTCCATGGAAACTCTCTCTAATCCTGCACACGCACACCTCTGATGTAGCCAATTTCCTGCAAATTCCATGCTAGATGTCTGTAGCACCATTACAAAATAAGGGGGGGGGATTTCACAAAGTAATATTTTTGGTGATCACCAATGACCCTGGGACCCTTAAGGCACCCCAAGAGGAAATGATCCAAACTCTGCCTGCTCTGTTGCTGTGCCATTTGACTCCCATGTGTTCTAATTCCTCCATCAAAAAATGGTTGGATCCAGAAACATCTTATCTAGGGACGCACAAGTGCTAGTGCTAGTGGAAACCACTTGTCCTCATGCTTCCAACTACCATGCCAATTCCTTCTGGGTATGAAAGGAAAGCCCAGATAGCCAGTGACTGGCAGAAGACTGCAGCTACTAGAGTCAATGTCTGTTCACCAGAAGAGAATAATGTGTGCCTGCCAGGGCCAGGTGTGCAGAAATGGCATCCTAGCCCATGAGGGGTCAACCTGTGGCACAGAGAGCATGAAGGGGCACCAGCCTGGCTGGGGCATAGTCTTTCCAGTCCTGCACTGCTGATGCCTGTTTCTCATCTGGTAGACTAAAGGTCAAGATGCAGGGGGTGCCTGTGTGCTGTGGGGAGCACTCTGTCTCCATCCTATGGGCAAGTCTGGTAGAAAGACTGACCACGGTGGAGCAGAGCCAGTCGTCTTAATCACAGGCAGCTGTACATACCTTCAGCTGCAAAAGCTAAAGGGCCCATGAGTTACACTGTTATGGCTCCAACCAAGGTGTCCTTAGGCTTGTGATCCTGACTCAAGCAGGGAGGTGGGCTAGACGGTCTACCATACCCAAAAAAACCTTGATGATTCTGTTATCTTTAACAAAGAATTCCTACCACCATCAGCAAGCAAAAACTCTCTAGGTTCTTTGAAGGAAACCATGGCCTTTGGACCACTCCTTTAGTTGTCTGCAGTAGACATGCCCTCCGTTTCCCACTCCTGTTCTTTGTCTAATCATTCAGGATAACAAAATAAAATAGAACAGCTCCATTAAGCCAACTGAGTTATCTGTGTTTTTTGTGAACCCATCTGTGGGGCTCAGCACTCCTATCCTATCCTAAATCCACATTTCCAGTTCAGACTTGCAGCTGCTCTTATGCTAACCACCCTGTGTGTTACACTTGCCTGATTCCAAGCCAGGCCATTGGTCTGCCTAGGTCAGTATTGTCATTTTATTCATACTGGCTGGCAGTGGCTTTAATTCCTGAGTCTCAGGCATGGCTCCTTCCCAGCCCTATTTGGAGATACAAAGGAATGAATCTGGGAGCTTCTACATGCAGAGATTGTGCTCTGCCACTGAGCGATGGCTGTTCCTGAAGGCAGGGCCAGCCCAAGGCATTTTGGCACCTGAGGCAAACCACAAAAAGCACCTCCCTTCTAGCCAAGGAAGAAGGGATGAGCAAAGCTCTGCATCAGCAACAGGGGGGGGGAATAAACATCTGCATCTGGGTCTGCTGCCCCCATGTACCTTGCCACCTGAGGCTGTGGCCTCATGGGTGAGCCGGCCCTGCCTGAAGGAAAACAACAAGGACATAGTAAAGAGTGTAATTGTGTAGAGTCACAATATTGCAGAGTTGTGCAGAATACAATGAAAAACAACAGATCTTGTTTTGTTAACTTATAAATAACTTTTATGCTATTTTCATTGCTCTAGGGCAGGCACCCCCAAACTTCGGCCCTCCAGATGTTTTGGACTACAATTCCCATCCTCCCCGACCACTGGTCCTGTTAGCTAGGATCATGGGAGTTGTAGGCCAAAACATCTGGAGGGCCGTAGTTTGGGGATGCTTGCTCTAGGAGTTCATGTGCTTTTGTCTGCTGCTTTTTCATATCTTTGGGGACCTTCTCCTTTGTTTCAGAATGCAACAATATAGACCTGGTTCAGTAGGCCAGGCTATGGTATAGTGAGAACAGGCAGACTCCCTGAAAGGAACTTGCAGCAGCTTTGCTCTGCCCCAGCCTTTTTTCTGCTGCTGTGCCAAGGTGTGGCTTAGCATGTTGTCCAAACCAGGACTTGTGGGTTAAGCTCTCTCCTCACTAACCATGAGCTGTAGCCAAGAACAAACCTTAACTACCAATCCCAGTTCAGATGACTCACAGACTAAGCAGCAAAAAGTAGCAGGGAGGACTCTGGGCACCTGCATGTTCATGCAATCTTGCCAAGTCATGGTTTGGCTTGCCATGTTGCATGAGTCAGCTTGGTCCTTCTATAGGGGGGAAGTCTGACCTCTGGTTTTGGTGTCTTAACGCAACCTATAGAAGCAGGAACCTCTTCCAGTGCAAGCAAATCTAAGCGTGTGGACTGTGGCATAAATTGGAATTTCTGCAAGACAGATTCATAGTTTCTCAAGTGTATCAACACATTTGCTAACAAACAGGCAAATTGCAAGCTGGCTGAGGAAGGCTGCCAAGAGGCGCTACGAATGAGAGCTGTGTGTATATGACTCAGCTTCTTTGAGCATGTGGTTTGCTTCCTTAGATGCATCCTAAAGATGCTGTGATGCATCCTATTATTACTGTTTTAAACTGTTTTTAATGTTGTATTTCATATTGCTGAAACCTGTCCTGGGACCTTTTGGTGAAGGGTGAGTAGTAATAATAATTACTAACAATAATAACTGGTGCACAGCAGTTCTTTTGTTTTTTCATCCTACATTATTTTTCTGTTTCTGGAACTATTGCAATAAATCTCTGTAGCAGGAAGTGGAGAAGAAACCTAAGGCTACTGCTTACTTATGCACACACCACCAGACAACAAATGAGGTTCCCCAATAATGCTCCGTGTTAAAGGAGTGCACCATGTATGTTTGAATGCATGCACAACATTCACCACACTTTTGAACTCCAAGACATGTGTATAGGAAGCACCCCTGGAATGAACACATGTACTTACCGTATAAGCACTATGTGAGGCACAGTCTAGATCTCTTTTTAAGCAAAAGCCTTTTACAGATAAATCGCTGTTTCTGTACATGCATAAAGCTCCTTTGTCCATTCCTTAATTGAGCAGGATGTTTGGGCTCCTCTTGAAAACAAAGCCATGTTTCTGAGGACTGACACAGCAGCCTGTCTAAATTTCTGCAAACCCTTTGGTAAGTTCAAGGAACAGCCATAAAGTATTGTGTTTTTAAAGGAGGCACTTTGGACTTATACCTTGCCACGGCACCTCAAGCGTCGTCCCATGTCCATCTGCAGAGAGATGCCATTGAAGCAACTGTCCTTCCTCCAACCTCACCTGTACAGAGTGTTGTGATAACGAACCAAACAGAGCATGCAAACCTTTTAAGCCTGTTTCACGGACTTCTGGAAAGGCACGCTTCTGCCATTTGTCTCCAGTGCTCAATGTGGGGCACTGTTGGACATAACGGAGATAGGCTTAAATTTCCCACTTAATTTTTTACCTCTACTTTGGGCACCATCGGCCTTGGCTTCCCTGGCCCTAATCTTGCCCATCACCAACCACCTGTTCACTACAGTCACATATGAACATTTGAAGCTGCCCTATGCCACCATTGGTCCTAGCCAGCATTGCCTTCTCTGGCTAGCAGTGATTCTCCAGGTCTTTCCCAACACCTAAGTGCAGAACCACAACGGCCCAGCTTTGGGCCAAAACAGCTGCACACCAGCATATTACACCAGGGCTGAATGGTCTGTACTGAGCATGCAGCCACACTTAACTTTTGTTCTATACTTTCTAGATACAGGTCTGTGCTTTAAAGCTCCATGTCTCTCTCTTACGCTCTCTCGCTCTTTAGCCATGGTGCTTTCCCCATGAAAACCTGCTCTCTACTGCTGAATCAGAACAAACAACAATTCGGGTTTTTCGCGGATGGCCATTTGCTCCAATTCAGCCTTGAAAATCAGGTTTTCATGGGGAAGGCTCTGGAAGAAACAAACTAAAAGAGTGCTTGGACACAGAGCTTTAAAGTCCGGACCTGTGCTTAAAAATCCAGCAGAAAAGGAAGTCTGGATGAGCCCAGATTGTCAGTACATTACCAAACTTGTTATGGCTGTGGGGGTTGCCTTAAGGAGCACCTGCACTTCAGAACTGACCACAACACCTTCCCAGAAGTACACATACAGAACCATAATTAGGCGGCAAACAGAAAAATAAGCTGTACTTTGAGCTCACTTCTTTGGGGTGGGGGAGCAGGATGGGAGGGTCTTGACCCTCCCACAAATACAATGAGTGACCTTTGGTGAGAAGCAGACACACAGCTCACCTAGTTGCCTCCCTGTCCTTGGGAGTCTCTCCTTCCCTGGAATTTTATCTTCCTCTGTTCCTTCCACCAACCTATGGAATGTGTGTTTAATAGATCAAGGACCCTATTCAAAATACTGTACCTAAATTGTAGTATGATCCACAGTAAAAGAATGGCTACTGTTAAACCAAGCAGCAGCATTTTTGAGGCTTCTGCCAAAGTGATCAATGGCCTCTTGTAGGCCCTTCAAAACACTGGGGAGAATTTTCCTGGGTGATAAGATTTGGATGTCCAGCATGCAGTCAGCTTTGTATGCAGAATGGCAATGCCCATAAACTTTCCCCCACCCCATCATGGAAATTAAGAGCAGGGTGGAAAGAGGCTCCGTGTCACTTTCCAGTGCCCAAAGTTATAGTCTTTTTTTCCCTCCTTCTTTCCAACCCCCAAAGATCAAAACTGGGAAAGGCTATTATTCACTGACTCTCAATTTCCACACAAGGA
Organism: Zootoca vivipara; assembly: GCF_965207765.1. Taxonomy (NCBI): domain Eukaryota; kingdom Metazoa; phylum Chordata; class Lepidosauria; order Squamata; family Lacertidae; genus Zootoca; species Zootoca vivipara. The sequence goes on along the minus strand of NC_142589.1, from coordinate 54,105,923 downwards.
TGAGGAGGACAGAGCCAAGTTTCATTTCAGAGTTGCACTTTGAGCCAGTTTTAGTCCGTTTTTAAGCCTCAGGCTCCAAGGCTGTTTGCTCTTAAGATGGCACAGCAGGAACAAACAAGACAGGGAACTAGTTTTCTTCAGGAGCTCAGAAGGTGCTGTTCAGCTCATTTTCAGCTTCTCTGATAAAAACTTTGCCAATGCTGTTTTTCTCAGGTAGAAACTCACACTGGTATTTGGGTGGGAGGGACATGCTGGCGAGGATCTCAGTGTTCACTTCCATGAGAAAATTGTGTCACTCCTCTCAATCATTTTTTTGCTTGCACTCTTAGCATACAGATGCCTTACCTCTCTTGGTCCCCGCACAAAAAACCTCTGTGAGGTAGGCCACTGTTTTGACAAGTTACAAATGAAGCAGAGAGAGAGAGAGAGAGAGAGAGAGAGAGAGAGAGAGAGAGAGAGAGAGAGAGAGAGAGAGAGAGAGAGAGAGAGACTTTCTCACAGTCCAGGCAGTAAATAAGCTATGGCAGCCTTCACCAACCAGCTCTTTTGGACTCCCATAACTCCCATCCGCCTCAACCAGCTCTTTTGGACTCCCATAACTCCCATCCGCCTCAGCCAGCACAGTCTGGGAAGACCTATAGCTTCCTATATAGTACTGTCTGGCTGTTTGCTGCTTCAGATAGGTCTGCTTTGTGATTCTGGAACTTTCCAGAAAGGAGGTGTTGTTGTTTAGTCGTTTAGTCGTGTCCGACTCTTCGTGACCCCATGGAATCCAGAGAGGTAGGAACATACAAAGCTTATTCTCATTACTCATTAACACTCACTTTGTGCTTTAGCTTGAGGGCAAGGCCTTTGCTGGAATTTTCTCTAGCCCGGACAGTCACACCTCTGCTAACCTGCACTTGACATCGCTGTTTTCCTTCTCTCTGGTCACAGCAAACAACACTTTTCAGCTGTAATTTATGAGCTCCTGTTAGAGGGAGAGCCTTGAGGAGCTGGAAAAAAACCCTCCCCAAGGTTTCTGTTAATTTTTACCTCAACAGTGAGTGTGTCAAAGGCACTGCTCAATTTGTCTCTTGCCTGGGCACGTCCTGGCTCCCTCCCGGCTGGAGCAACAGCCTCAACATGGCGGCAGAATTGGTGGTGGTGCTTCTGTGCTTTTGTGAGCCAAGCTGTGACTTATGGCCACTAAGAAATAATAGCATTTGATCTTGCGTGAACCACCTTGTTTGCACCAAGTTCAGTGGGCACAAAGCAAAATGGCAGCCCTGAGCATGGTGACTAGCAGTAAATCTCAGGATTAGCAGGACTTATTTCTTCACCAATAGCTCCACCAATCCCAAGCCTCTATAATCATGAGGAAACTCCATTTGACTCTGTTGAAATTGCTTCTGACCATCAGCGCATCAGCTCTGGTTCCATGTCTGCTTCTGCACCAAAATAACAATGGACAGTTTCCACAAGGAGTCCTGAGCATTGCAGTTCTGTGTTGGGACAAAATTAAGAGAATCCTAAAAGTGCTTCACATCATATCAGCTCTTACAGGCCTGGTTTTTGTAGCTGGTTTTGTGGTGTGTGCATATGTTCTAATGTACAAATTGCCATTTTTTAATTGAGGTATGACAGATTAGTTTGCCCACAGCTTCACTCATAATAAGCAGGAAATGTATTTTAAAGTTGTAAGAAACAGAAGGAAGCACTTCAGTGTCATGCCATCTCTTCAGGGAATTGTGCATATGTAACAGCACTTATTTCCGTGTAATGCTGTTCTTGAGCTCTTGCATTCTCGTTGTTATGAAGTCATTTCTGCTTAGTGATGCTCACTTCATCAGGAAGTCAGACCGCTCATTTCTCAAGCTAAGGGGTTTACAGCCTCCCTGTCCCCCAGTTGCTGCCTGAAGAATAGGGTGGCCCCTGAGAACACCAAAGGAAGCTGTTTCCGTGTGAATGCACCAGTACCAACCACAGCCCTTCAAGGTCATCGTTTTGGCGTCTGTCTGTCTCTGTAGACAATGGAGGAGTGTGCCTTCGGTTTGAGGCCAAACCATTAGAGAGTTACAGCACCTGCTGTGGCTGTAGAGACCAATATGGGAGAGACACATACCATGTTTCTCATAAAATAAGACGTACCTATAAAATAAGCCATGGCAGGATTTTCATGCATTGACAAAGTATAAGACATATCCCCAAAATAAGCCGTAGTGGTGGAAGCAGGTCTGGATGGCGCCATGGAAGAGGAAGATGCCTGTCAGCGGAACCGGATGCTGCTGCCCCTCCAAAATGCCTAGCAGCGTGCGCCGCGCCCCGACCCCACAAGAGCCGCAGCGCATGCCGCGCCGAGCCCTGACCCGGTGGCGGGACCTGGCAAGAGCCGCAGCGCATGCTGCGCCAAGCCCTGACCAGGCGGCAGGACGCGGCAAGAGCTGCAGCACGCTCCGCGGCAAGCCCCGACCCGGCGGCGGGACCCGGCAAGAACAGCAGCGCGTGCCGCGTGGAGCCCCGACCCATCGGGACACGGCAAGAGCCGCAGCGCATGCCACGTGGAGCCCCGAGCCAGCGGGACCCAGCAGTGCACCCTACTGAAGCACCGACAAAGCGCCCAGCAGCGCAGCAACAGCCAGTTCCGGGCGCCGAGCCGCGGCAGGAAGAGGAGGTAATTAAAATAAGACACCCCCGAAATTAAGCCATAGGCTTATTTTCTTGAGTAAAATAAATATAAGATGGTGTCTTATTTTATGAGAAACACGGTAGCTGCCAAGTCTCCCGTTTTTCACGGCAAACCCCCTATTTTAAACCGTTTCCCGCTGGCAGCCTGGATTGGAAAAAAATCCCGTAAATCCCCCGGATTGCCCACCTGTCAGGAGGCCGGTGCCCAGACATGGGTAGCGCGGCACCTGAAGTCGCTTCTACACATGTCCAGACATGCGTAGAAGCGACTTCCGGTGCTGCACTGCTGCTGATCCCACATTTTTCAGCGGGAGACTTGGCAGCTATGGAGAGACATGTTTTGTTGTTGGTGGGTCAGAAGAAGGCATCTGGTTTTGCCGCTGCAGGTGCACAATGCTGTTTCTTCTCTCTGTGCTCCTCCCAGTGGTCATTCCTCCTCTGGTCACTTCTCATTTCAATATTCCATTTTTTTTTCTGACACCAACCATGTAGCCAATGCAACCCTTACATTATCTATCGGGATGTGGGTGGCACTGTGGGCTTCGCGATCGGAAGGTCAACGGTTCGAATCCGCTCGATGGTCGTGAGCTCCCATTGCTCTTTCCTTGCTTCTGCCCATCTAGCAGTTTGAAAGCATACCAGTGCAAGTAGGTAAATAGGTACAGCTATGGTGGGAAGGTAAAGAGCGTTTCTGTGTGCTCTGGTTTCCGTCACGATGTTCTGTTGCGCCAGAAGCAGTTTAGTCATGCTGGCCATCTGGAAGGTTGTCTGTGGACAAACGCCGGCTCCCTCGGCCTGAAAGCGAGATGAGTGTCGCACTCCCATAGTTGCCTTTGACTGGACTTCACCATCCAGGGGTTGTTTACTTTTTACCTTTTTACCTTACATTATCTATCAATTAAACACAGCGCAAATGTTTAATTGTACTTGCAATGTCTAAAATCTTCATTCTCCATTTTGAGAGTTGATGAACTGGAAAGGCCTTTTGCTCAGCACATTAGTCTAATGCCTAAACACTGAATGGTTGAAATGGGTTTATGTGCACTTGCACAGCTCTGTGTAACTTCAATGAGGCTTACAGAGAACTTGCTGCTGGGTTATATTGCCCATAATAATTTGTCCCCCTCATGCCTTTGTCAAGGAGAACTGAGCTCTTTGCTTTATTAACTCATGTGACTAAGAAACCGCATATCAGTGTTACAAATCCTATTACTTCCTCTCCCCACTTCCAGCAATTACTGTACTCGTACTCTGGGATGGGAATGTGTCCATAGACAGCCTCCCCTCTCTAATCAGCCTGCTCCATTCAGCGAGGAGCGATACACAAATCCAGGCCTGCTAGTGTCCCAGTTTATCACTGTGTAAGTGATTTTGTATTATCCTAGCTACTGAATACCCCAACCGGCAGTCTGTGAATCACCAGCTCAGACGGATTTGAAAGGAGGTGACTTGCATCTTTGTGCTTCTAAAAGGCATCACAAGAAATTCGCCTCCCTCCCCGCCCCCCAACAGGTGACTACTGCTCCTGCTGATGTGATGCCGTGCAACTCCAGCATCCACCAAACTCACAGAAATAGATCAGCCTGCTTTTTTCCCTTAGAGATGTTGAGGCCGATCCCTCTCAACAAGATATTTTGAAATAGATGAATTTGCTGTAGATTCCACAGTATAAATCAGCCTTCCCATAACTGGTGCCCTCCAGATGTTTTAGGCTATGGCTGCCATCAGCCTTAGCCAGCACAGCTGTCAGACAGTGAGGCTGATGGGAGCACAGCTGTGCTGGCAAGAGTTGCATTCTGAAACATCTCGAGGGCACCAGGTTGAGGAAGGCTGCCTTAAACTGAGCATAGCATGTGGTGTATGCTCATTCAAGGATACACCTGTAGGTTCTGCACCAGAACAAATAATCAATTATACCACAAGCTTCAAGCCACACACTTCTGTTTGTCTCGTGATTTCTAGGCATGGGTCCGAGAGGTTTTTCCTTAGTCCTGCCACTTTCCCCAGAAAATTCCACTGTTTACTACTGAATTGGGAGGGGGGGTGTTACTGTTTAGTTGCTTCTGTTTTGAGTATTAATTTGTGCTTTTATTTTGTTAAGCATCTTGAGATCTTTTGATGAACGGCGGTATATAAAATCTTAACAACAACAGTTGCATTTTCTCTGGATTGACATTTGTTCCTATTCAGTGGTAAGCAGTGGGATTTCCGACGGAAAGCAATGGGACAAAACTAAAGCCTCTCAAACCCATTCCCAGAAATCAAAGGACAAAGGGAAATAAACATGGGGCAAACAGACGTGAGGATGAGCCTTAAGGCAGCAAACCTGTGCACACTTTCCTGGGAGTAAGCTCCACTGAACCCAGTTGGAGTGATTCCTAAGAAAGCGACGGCAACGTAAGGCTGCAGTTTAATGCACACTTCCTTCATGGAGCTCAGTGGCCCAAGTGTGTGTGTTTGTATGTGTGTAGCGCAAAAGCGAGAGGTAAGCTTTTATCATGCTTCTTGCTCCCCTCCCCCTGCATATGAATAAATGAAAATAAAACATATGTACAGTGCTGATGTTACTTTTTGTTGTCCGTAAACAACTCACTTTTGCAAATAGGAGGTTTCGCAAGGCATTCCCCCATCCCAGCATGCAAAGCACAGTGATATCTCACTGGTCGCCGTGGAATTCAAAGGGCCCAGAATTGATAAGGGCGGCTGCTTTGTTTGCACGTGAAACAGCACTGAACTTTCTTAAGAGTTTATAGCTATCTTGAAACTGGGTGGAGATGCAGATTGCAGGGGGAAGTGGTGGATTGCTTTGCCCAGCTCAATCTCTGAACTGACCTTCAATGTGCTAAAAGGCTTAGGTGCCCTTAGGTTAGGGTTGACACTACCTTTACTACTCCTGCTGCCTGGCAGGTGGAAAGGTAGGGAGTGGATATTTTCCAGGAATGGAGATAAAAGTGACAGCCTGGGAAATCTTCATTGCTTAATTTCGGCATATCAGGGTCCTATTAATGGCACAAGAGAATGTGTCAGTAGAAAAGCAGGGGAGTGCCAACCCTACTTCCAGGCAAACATTTCACTTTGGTATCTTATTTTCCATGTGACCATCAAAACATTTATGCATGTGCAAAATAGGAAAAGTGAAAGCCTGAAATGGGGTGACCTTGGATATGAATTTATGTGACACAAGTTCACTGGGAAGCCCGCAAGATATACCATGACACTCTCAACACTGAACCAAGACCCCCTCAATGAAGAAATATGCAGGAAAATACTGGCAATGCGAGAAAAAGATTGAAGTTGCTGTCATGTCTAGCCTAGACCTTGAGTTCTAAGAAAGCGAACCAGACACTCTGCAAGTCAAGGGCCTTGAGGAGCAGGCAGGGTCTCCTGCAATCAGTGCTGAAGATCCCTTGGAGTTGTTGTTGGAGAAGGAGGTGGAGCCACCACTCAGTCCTCAAGAACAGTGTCACCATAAGGGCCAAGTCAAAGAGAAACAGCATAGCAATCATTGACAGACCAGAGTCGTTGCACAGCTCATGAGTATGCAATCCCTGAAATGCCTTTACTACCAGCAGAAGTACTGGTAGTATACTCTGGTCTAGGAAGCCAGAGTGTATAAGGTCTCCTTCTTGGCCCTTCCAATTTCTGGAAACAATGTAGGTCTGGCTGCTCTCGCTCCTGAGTCTCATACGCTGCTGTGTTGTATCTTATGTAAACCTCTCTGCTATTGACCTTGCACCACTGCCTGACCTTGTCTCTGGATGATGCTTTGAACCTGGACTGATTCTCTGTGGCTGACCTTCCTTTACAAGACAATAGCATAAAAGTACAGTAGATTCTATTATATATTATGGGGTTTTTTTGTATTTTAAAGTCTAGTAAAGCACTTTGTTGTTGTGAGAGATTTTACTTTCTTGGGTTCCATGATCACTGCAGATGGTGACAGCAGTCACGAAATTAAAAGACGCCTGCTTCTTGGGAGAAAAGCAATGACAAACCTAGACAGCATCTTAAAAAGCAGAGACATCACCTTGCCTACAAAGGTCCGTATAGTTAAAGCTATGGTTTTCCCAGTAGTGATGTATGGAAGTGAGAGCTGGACCATTAAGAAGGCTGATCACCAAAGGATTGAATCTTTTGAATTATGGTGCTGGAGGAGACTCTTGAGAGTCCCATGGACTGCAAGAAGATCAAACCTATCCATTCTCAAGGAAATCTGCCCTGAGTGCTCACTGAAAGGACAAATCCTGAAGCTGAGGCTCCAATACTTTGGCCACCTCATGAGAAGAGAAAATACCCTGATGCTGGGAAAGATTGAGGGCACAAGGAGAAGGGGATGACAGAGGACAAGATGGTTGGACAGTGTTCTCGAAGCTACGAACATGAGTCTGACCAAACTGCGGGAGGCAGTGGAAGACAAGAGTGCCTGGCTTGCTCTGGTCCATGGGGTCACGAAGAGTCGGACACTGAAAGTGTTAATCCAAAATAATCCCCTTATACTCTAAAATAGGCACCAACATCCAACACAAGAACCAGCACCAGACTAGCCATCAGAAGTCAGTCCATTCATGCTGCCCAATGCCTGGAGGAATAATAAGGTCTTCACTGGGTGGGGAATAGATAGCCACGTTGGCCCCAGACAATCTTCCCTGGGGAGGGCATTCCATTGTTGCCCTCCAAGCATCTCTCAGATGGGACACAGACAGGACCCTATATCTTGATCTTGGGGTCCAGGAGGAAGCCAAGAACACTCTAGGCACCTGGCTTTGACACCTGAATGCCCAGGTATTACAAGCAGCATTTTATTGTATCTCTCTCTCACTGGCAAGCAAAGAAGCAAGAACTCTACCAAGAACTCCAATTTCTTTAGTCCTTCTCACTGGCAGCAGAGAAGCAGGAAAAATTATTTTAATAAGGCATGTTATCCCTACTGGGGTTTCTCTCTCACAGTCACAGTGGCTGAATATGTTTTCCAGAAATGTAGCAATGAGCGGGGTGGAGGAGATAAATAGCTTTAATGGGGCACTTTTAATGGGGCAAAAGTGAAACTGGTTACTGAAGCAATTGCAAAAGCACTATTCTTTAACCCCAACAGCTAAAATTAAAATGTTGCCAACATGTTAGCACAAACACAAGGAGTAAAGACTTGAGAGTAACTTTGTAATGTTGCTTATTGAGACGTTTGTGCAGTAGCGGGAGAGAGCAACTCAGAACAAGGCATTCTTAGTGGTTGTACTGCAGTACAGAGTTCAATAAATGGCTATGGCATTTTCTTTCAGACAACCCCAACCAACTGAACGGGATGGCACCAGCTAGCTTTGTCTCCAGTGTCACCCAACACTTGCACATTTGTTGAACATGGGAAAGGGGGTTCCTGGGTTTGTGCAGCTGTGTGTACGTGGGGGCTACCAAACATTAGGAACCTTGTGCAATTAAGGTTGCTGACCAGGTGGAAGTCCAAACATCCGGTCGTGGGTCCAAATATGCTCACTGTCAGAGCACCTCTTCTGCAAATGAATTCTGCAAATGTTCTGAAACCCAAGGTTCTGTTCAGGAAGGTAACCTGTAACTAGCTAAGTTGGATTGATGTTACTGATCTCGTTTTCAAAGCCTGGGTGTGCAATTGTTGCCTTACCTTCTTCCCTAATAAATTTATATTTTGGCATTTGGCTTCAGTGGTTTTAAAAGACTATTCTCTGGAATTTCTCACTAAAAGCTTTCCCCGTGTGCTAAGATTGCATGACTAAGCTACATTTTTGTGTTCTAAAAATAGTCCACAAGATTATTTGGGGTGGGGAGGTGAGTAAGTAAATCCAGAATCTCCTTGTTTTTAACTTTCCCCCCTAAGAGCTGGACTCCTGGGAAATAGGGCTAAGAAAAGCCCCCTGCCCTTCCCAGTCTGTCTATGTGCAGTGCTGAGGAGTAGGAGGACCAGGTGGTAATCATTGGCAAGACTGTATCTGAAACAAAAAGCTGCTGTGTTTCCTCTTTATCCCCAAACAGGTGCCACACTCCTCCAGGGTACGAAGAACTGAAAGGGCACTCAAGCAGGCCAACTCACTCCCTCACCTCCAGTTTTCTGGTTTTCACTTCCAAATGATGCTCAGTATTATGTGGCTTCAAGCAGCATAGGTTGCTCACTCCTCAATAGGCTTTTTTGAGACGGGGTGGGAGTCCTCCTCCTAGGACTTGCGGGGTGGGGTGGGGGTGGAATCATAGCTGCCAAGTTTTCCATTTTCTCGCGAGGAAGCCTATTCAGCATAAGGGAAAATCCCTGTAAAAAAGGGATAACTTGGCAGCTATGGGTGGAATGTACTTCTGCACACCTCAGAGTTCACACATCTCATGGCAAAATAGTGAATGAAGTGGAGCAGAGAAGAGTGTGGGCCAAAGCCTGAAAAAGAGTAACAGAGAAGGGGAAGCACCTTTTGGATAAGTGGCCAATCCTTCTCACTGCTCAGAGCCTCTGCCTTATCCTGACCAGGGATCTGATACATGTGTGTCTTCTCCAGTTACATGCAGCACACACACACACACACACACACACACACACACACACACACACCCCCTTCCGCAGATCTCTCTTTGTTGATCCATCTTCATCCCACGCCGTCTTTGAACTTGGCTGTTTCCAGTGGAAGAAGAAGCCCCTTTAATGTGCCTTTGTCCTTCATATCCAGAGCAGACCGACCCCCCCCTCCCTCCCCAATGCTCTCTGTGTGCCACAGTCTCTCATAGTGACTCCATTGTCTGGAGAAATATTTTCCTCCAGGACATGGGAAGCAGTGGGTGGGTGGCACCCTCTGCCCTCTGATTTTTCATCTTTCTTCCCTGACAAGGGAGGATTCCTCCACCCACCCTCCAGCCCCGTTTCTCTTTCCTCTTCCTGCTTTCCCCAACATCTCCAGTTCCACATCCCTTCCCATAAAAGCCCCTGATGCAGAATGAATCCCTTCCCTGTCGCACATACTGGACCCCCAAGACAGCAAAGAAAACCTCTGAGAGATCAGTACTGACCGAGGGACTCATCCTAGCCAGCAGAACCAAGATTGCACTGGATGTTTGGCATAATTTGCAACAGCTGCTGGAAAGGAACTCGGTGGTTAAATTGGTGTGCGTGTAGAATTCCTTCCCCAGAGCAGATGGGAGGGAGAGCTCCTATAGCCTTTGCCGTCAAGACTCTGTTGTTACATACATGTAACACTGTGTGTGCATGTGTGTTTTCCTATTGCACACAAATCCATAAAAAACCTTGCAGAATATAGAGCCAGGCATGTAATGCAGCTTTCCGTAAACCTCAGCTCTCCTCCTGCTCAGTAACTCCACGCATTGCAAAGCAGGTTTCTAGTTCCTATGGATGTGAGGCATAGGAGCCAACTCCTAGGGGCCGAGGTCCCTTCACACACACCCCACCATAAATTATTTGAGGTGGCTGAGCCCTCCCACTCATTGATGGGTTTTGCCATTTAAATGGTGTGTGTGTGCCACATATTGTAATCAATTATGTGGGCTAGGGCTTACCTGTCCCTCCGTATTTTATTCAATTTGGTACCCCTGAGTGAGAATAGATTCTGCAATCACAGAAGCCGAGGATGAGGTTTCAGTGCCCTTCCCTCTCCCGTGAGTAGTAGCAAAGAAGCAGTATAAAGAAGGCAACAGAAGCACAAATATGCAAATATGTTTGATTTGCATAGTTTGTACAGCTTGGCTCAGAATGTGGTTTCTTTCAGGAAAGAGTACCTACCAATGCCTTGCCTATTACTAGAATAGCTCTACATGCCAGGAAGACCAGGAGATCTTGCCATACATATTGTTATAAGTTTGTGGGGTGCTTGTACTCCCCTTCTACTTACTGAGTCCCATACACAGGGTTTGGCATGTTAAAATACAAGCCGGTAGCCTGCCTGGTAATAATGGCCCACAGAAGATGAGACTTTAGGGAGACAAATGGAGTGGCTCTGTGCCCCTCCCCTCAACTCAGAATTAGTTAGAAAGTCAAAAGCTTTTGAAGTGGAGTTTTAGAGTTGGAAGGAGAGCAATTGTTTTTAGGATTGCAGCTGGAGGGCATAGCTGCCAAGTTTTCCCTTTTCTCGCGAGGAAGCCTATTCAGCATAAGGGAAATTCCCTTAAAAAAAGGGATAACTTGGCAGCTATGCTGGAGGGGAAATAGTTGCAGTCTGTTAAATGCAGCAAGTTGAGCAGACGGGCAGGGGGCCAAAGCTGCTTTCTGCCGGCATCCAAGACTCTGGTCGTGGGAGAAGCAAGAACCTCTTGGAGTGCTATTGCTGTGAGTCCCTCCATTTTAAGCTCCGGTTGTATATATGTGAAAATAAACTATATATCATAAATACACCACAGTCTCTGCTGTGCCTCCTTTCCAAAAGGAAACAAGGACCCCAGAACCCTGGAATCTCACACCGCTCAGAGACTCGGGTGGTGTGTAGCACAGAATAGTTCTCCATGCCAAGAGGACCAGGAGATCTTGCCATACATATTAATTCACCAGCTTCTCTTAGAACATACCATTTCAGGCTATTAGATGGGGAGGGCGCAATGAATGTTTAAAGGCTCGATCATGAATAGCTCTGCACATAGGAGAACGCCATATTAGAGTCAGGCTGAACATTTCTCACTGCCATGCCAACTGTTAGATGAGGAGGCCAAATGTGCAAGCCAGTTAGGAAGGAACTGAAGCATGGGGGCCCACTAAGACCAGAGGTGTCCTTGACTCTGGGCTTCTCTGAACAAAGAACAGAAACTAAGGGTGAGCCACTTCTTCCAGAATAAATTTGTGGCACTTCACACCACAAGAGAAGAGCTTCATGATCAAGGAGGGGTGGCAACACACCCAACACCCCCTAGGGGAAACATATGCTTCCCCAAAGTCTAGTCTGTGGCATTGCCTTAAGCAGCCCTTCGTCTCTCTTGAAGCAGTCAGACTCTGGATCGGTGTTATTTTAAATCTGCATTTTAATCCCCCAGTGCTGCAAATAACCTGAAATCAAAGGCAACTGAAGAAGAAAATAATACCCATCTCATATAAACACACACAAGCTTGCAGATGGATGACTCTGGAAGTAAAGAGGCTGGGAAAGGCACAATGTCAGACTCCTCCCCCAAAAACTCAGCCATGGTATCTAAAGGCTTGCAACTTCCTGCAGAATCCAGGACTCAGTTCTTTGGATTCATGGTAAAAGCCTCAGTCATGACACAACAAGCATACCGGCACTGTCATTCCAGCTTTGTAGGAACCCTGATGTGAGCTCTCTTCTGAGTGGTTTCCAGGAGGGTTCCTGTGCTCATCAGTTGCCAAAAAAACCCCAACAATCCTGAATTGATGACATAGACCTTCATGGTGGTTGACATATGTTCAAATTTCTCTTTGGGTATATGTACATGTGTTGCAAAGCCAGGAGGAAATACATCCAAATGGGAGGTGTAGGGTGTAATTTTTAATGTTCCCCCACGTTAAAAGACAGGTACATGAAACATCTCCTGGCAAAGTAGGAAATCAGCATAGTGGATAGATGCTGGAAACTCCTTTTTACTTTTTACAAGCCACACTTCAATGCTGTTCGCCTCAACCCTCTGCAACCTTACTCTGAAGTACGTTCCATTGTGTTCAGTGGGGCTTACTGCCAACTAAGTGTACATTAAATCACAACTCTTGTCTGGTTAGAGACAGATGCTAGAACCTCATATTTATCCACTTATTTGCATGGCTATATATATATATATATATATATATATATATATATATATATTCCAGTGTGCTTGCAAACTGTGACTATATTTATCCAGCTCTAGCAATGGAGGAGGGGGTGGTGGTGGGAGGGGGCAGCAGGTGCCCCTGGGAGGGGAGAGTAGTTTATTCATAACAGGCTCTAGGAAGCTGAGTTGCCAGAACTTTGTTGTTGCTAGTCAGACTGAACACGTATATTTACATGTATGCTTGAAACCAGCAGGTCCCATTTATAGATTTGTTGTTCTCTGGAGTATTTCAGCATTAGCATGAAGGAATCATGCCTGTAAATCTAAGCACATACTGCAGCACATTGGCTGGAGAATTCTGGGCCGCTGTCCATACACAATCATCCTTACTTGTCCCTTACCCATGTTCCACTTTCTAAAAATTCTCTGGGGGAAATTTTATTATTATTATTTGGAAAAGAACATAACCCTGCCAGTGAAAAGGCATTTCAGGGCTTGGACCAATCCAAATTGACTTAGCACTCATCTGCTCATCCCATGCCTAAAAAGCACAGCTCTGAGTGGCTTTCTGTTTGTTCCATGCTTTCTAGGCATGTGTCCAGGCAGTTTTGTTTGCCCCACAACTTCCCCCTGGAAAACCCACTCTTTAGTGCTGAATCAGAGCAAACACAAATCTACAGGAAACCCAATTGAGATTTGGTCCGATTCAGCAGTAAAGATTGAGTTTGGGTGAGCCCTCACCCTTTTCTCTGGCTAGCAAAGCTGTTTGGGGACTACAACTCCCATTATCCTTAGCTAACAGGACCAGTGGTCAGGGATGATGGGAATTGTAGTCCCAAAACAGCTGGAGGGCCATGTTTGGCCATCACTGCCCAAGATAGTTCACCTTGGCTCTTTTTTGTAATAATTTTTATCAAATTTTCTGTTTTACAATTTCAGATTAACATTTTACAAACTTTAAGTAGCCAATGACTTTGCTTCTCTATCCATGGTTCATTTTACATACCATACATCCCTACATATTTTACTATAACCATTCAAATCAATTTTCCACTTTTACATCGATCAAAAATTATTTGTCAGATTTATCTTAATGCTGCCAGTGTTTTCAGCTGTATACAGTTATTTTCCATATATTCAGTAAATGTTCTCCAATCTTCTTTAAACGTATGTTCTTCTTGCTGTCTTATTCTATATGTTAAATCTACAAGTTGTGCATATTCTGTCAACTTAAGTTGCCAATCCTCTTTAGTTGGGACCTTGCTCACTTTCCAAACATGGGCTGCAGTTGTTGCATACATAAATAACCTTTTCTGACACCTGGGAATTTCAGTCCGGGTTATCCCCAACAAAAAGGACTCTGAGTTTTTTTGAGAAGGTAATTTTAAACATGTTCTTCAATTCATTATAAATCATTTCCCAATACCCTTTTACCTTTTTACCTGTCTGCCACATGTGGAAGAATGTTTACTTCACTTCTTTACACTTCCAACACTTACCTGACTCTGTCTTATAAATCTTAGCCAACCTACTCAGAGTTGAGTACCATCTATGAATCCTTTTCAAATAGTTCTCTTTCAATGAATAGCAGGCTGTAAATTTCAGGTCACTTTCCCAGAGTTTCTCCCAGAGGTTAAAATCTATGGTATGTGCTATATCTACTGCCCAGTGTGTCACTGAAGCTTTAACAAGCTCGTCTTTTGTTTCCCATTCTACTAGATTACGGTATACATTTTAGACAAATGTTTATCCTTATTTTGCAAAAGTTCTTTCTCAAATTATGGGCTTTGGTCCAAAAATCCATTCTTTCTATCTGATTTGAACATATCATGTAGCTGGTGATATTGCAACCAATCCGTAACTTGGCTCCTTAGGTTTTCCATTGGTCCTGCCCCCCCCAGTCCTGGCTACGCCCATGGCCCTGCGTAGCTGAATTGTGTGAGCCTCAGATTTCAGATCAAGCCACTGCCAGGAAGGGTACATGCCATGCAAGACGGTGTCCCTACCACAACAAGCAGAGTGTGCAGGGCAGGAGGAAGCTAGCTCCTCAGCAGAGACACATTTGGCTTCTTAAGCTTCTCCAGGAGGCATCTTCACCTTCCTCCCCTTCCACTGCCATTGCCGCCACAGCACTCCCATCTCCACCGCTTACAGTGGCTGCTGTGACGTCCCAGTGATATTTGTTATTTAAATCTTGCACTGGCCAGCCCACAGCCAAGGCTCTCAAAACCGTCTTACAGGAGAAAACAATAAAACAGTGCACTGTGAGACAAACCACAGCGGAGCAGAATAAAATGCCAGCATAAGACCCAATCAGATTCAGACCAATAATCCTAAAAGTGCAACTGAGCAAGGTGTCACCAGACACCGAATATAGAACAGGGGCAAATGCATGGAAGATTTCCCTGGGGCAGGAATCCTCAAGATGGGGTATCCCCAAAAGTCTGCACGCACCCTCTGGAAAACTGCTGCCTTTCTTTCAAAAGGCCTCGCAGGTTGATCCCCAAGGCAGGTACAAGTGAGGAAATGCTTCAGGAGCCACCAGACATCACAAGGAAGCTTAACAGGCAGACTGAGCAACAAGTTCACAGCACAGATGTGGGAGGGGAATCTTTTGGATGGGAAGCCAGGAAGCAGGGGCTGGCCTGCCTCACCGCTGGAGGGGGCCTGAAGAGAGGAGAGGAACAAGGGAAGGGAGGGAAGTATGCAAGCCAAACTAAAGAAGAGGGCATTGAGCAGCCTCAGTCTCCATAGATGTGTCCAGAGAGGGAGAAGCACAAGTGGCAAAATGAATGAGCCTGGAGCAAGCTCGTCCAGAGCTCTTCCATTCCCCGTTGCTTCCTTCCCCAGTCAGCAGAGCGGATGTTGGATGATTGCACAGCAAAAATCCCTCTGATGCCAAGACAAAAAAACAAAAACAAAAAAACCCTGTACGAGAACAAAGAGAGCAAATGGTGCCACACCCTGAAATTATAAGAACAAGGGCTGTACTGAGTCATATCACTCATCCGCTCCCCACCCCCTACCCCCCACCCCAGGAGACCGTGGATGATCCAGGAGGCTTTGGGCATCTGGGTGGGAGGCCCACACACAGAGCCAGAGCCTTGGAGAGAGTGCACACACACACACACACACACAGAGAGAGAGAGAGAGAGAGAGAGAGAGAGAGAGAGAGAGAGAGAGAGAGAGAGAGAGAGAGAGAGAGAGAAGAGAGAAACACCCAAGGCAAGAGTCATGGAAACAATACAATACATACACAGGCAGGCAGCAGGATCAGAAGGCGAACATCTGGGAGATATATAGACAGGAAAACGCTGGCCTAGAGTACAGCAAGGCAAATTTCTATACAGAATGTATGACATGGAAGGGAACAGGCTGTGTCCAGATACAAACCCTCACTGCTGCACAAAGCCTTTCCCAGATTCTCAGGTTTTTATTTACGAATGAGCAGTTGTTATGACATTTGAAGGATCCAGGTGCCTTTCATTCCCCCCCCCAAGCCCTCAATTCAGAAAACAAACCACAAGTAGCAGCATGCTGATTCATATGGCCTGGGTGAGTTTTTCCAACTACCCTTACTTTTGTTCATTTGCTTCTCTGTTTGTGTCTTGTAGAGAAAACCAAAGAAGAAAACTGAAGCCTGGAGAAAGACGCTTGTTTCCAAAGAGCTGAAAGAGCCATTGTTGATTGTGGTGTGTACATTTCTCTGTAGAGTCTAGCAGGTCTGGAATTGCTTCAAAACTCCACAAAAGCTGTTTGATGAGAGGTGGCAGAGGGATAAGCGAAACGTGTGTAAGCCATGGGAAGCACCTCTCTGAAGAACCATTGTCTGCCTGTGGCCTTACAGTGCTACCCCTAAATCATATTTACTCAGACAGAAGTTTCACTGTGTGCAGTGGGGCTTCCTCCCTAGGAGGGAAGGTGGCTACCTTCCCATCCTAAAAACTGATGGGCTGGCATCACACACAAAAAAGAGAAAATGCATCATCAAAAAAGATGACAGACACTTGTTTGCATAAAATTCCCATATGCTATTTTATGTGTAAATTTAGAAACAATTTATCTAATTTAAATAGAAATACAGTACATCTCACCAAGTGGGAAAGACTGACTAGGAGGCCAACTCAGTTTCCTGTCCAATGCTCTTGATGGACAGCTGGATGAAAAGAATGAAGTTTTAGACCCTTTGGAAGCCCTTGGTAACCTGTTTGCAAAGCACTTTGAGGGTAAAGTCACTTGCCTCCATAGAAATCTTAAGTATCAAATTTTTACAAACTTATTAATCATTTGACACTATGCCTTTTCCTGTGGCATTAAGATGGGTGAAATCAATAAAATTACACACCAGCATGTCACCAGAACACTGAAGTTCGATTTTGTTTTTGAAAGAAAACCGGGACCTGAAGGACAAAGCCTTCATTGGATTTATGTTGGCAGCAGCATGTATGGTCATCACCAAGTCTTGGAAGGACCTTAACAGAGCCATTACAAGAAAGCAAATAGCACCACAGAGAAATAACACAAACACTGGAAACAGCAAGTGAAATAAAACACAAGGACACTTTTACTGAAGAATGGCGGAACGTTATTACATATACAAATATTCCAGAAAATGAAAGACCAGTTGCAAAGGTTTATTAATGCCAGCTTGTGGATAGTGTAACAAATAATCACTTGCATTTTGTTTTGTTTTTCTCTTAGCGCAAAGCAGTGTCCTACCACTGTAAGGGAAGTGCTGGTATCACACTGGAGTCTCCGGCAACAAAGTTGAGGGGGTTGTTTGGTCAAGAATAATTGGTCAAACTTTATTGTTTGGGACTGTGGGTCCCAAATGGTTGCAAAATAATGATCAATACCAAAAAGAAATCTCAATGCCACATTTATTGCAAAATAAAAAAAATCCTTCCAGCAGCACCTTAAAGACCAACTAAGTTTTTATTTTGGTATGAGCTTTCATGTGCATGCACACTTCTTCAGATACCTGAAGAATACCTGAAGAAGGTATCTGAAGAAGTGTGCATGCACACGAAAGCTCATACCAAAATAAAAATTTAGTTGGTCTTTAAGATGCTGCTGGAAGGAATTTTTTTATTTTGTTTTGACTACATCAGACCAACACGGCTACCTACCTGTAACATTTATTGCAGTTTCCTCCAGTGCAATGTCCAGCACAGTATCTGCTGATTCAGTTTATGCAGCCTGATGATGTGGACCTGGTGCTTCCATGATGTGTCCAGCCACATGCTGCCTCCACCCTTGCAGCTCTGGGCTTATTAAACCACTTTGATGGGATGTGACAGGGTGTGGCCAACACATCTTTGCGAGAAGGACTGGTACCGAAAGAAGTGATGATCCGGCCACTCCTGAAAATGCCCACCCTGGACCAAAATGCACCCTGCCACTTGGGTGCAAATGCCCAATTTGGGGAGGTGATGCTCAGAATCCAAAATGCTTAGCATTAATCCATATGTAATCAGGGCCATATAAAAGCAGCAGACAATAGTACCCATAATTAGCAACAAAATAAAAAAGGGAGGTGTGCATCTTTAACATTTCCATTGGCAGTGCGTACAGCAGTGAGGAAGAGAGCAATGAATCAGAATTTCCTGCTTTGAATCCAGCCACTGCTATAGTCCCACTGCTGGGACTTAGGCAACCATCTCTCGCTCAGCCTCAGCTTCCCATCTGCAGTGTTTAGTTAAATTTATTTATTATTACTGCCTTTGCTCCAAAGAATTCAGGGTGGTATACATAGTTACCCCTCTATCCCCATGTGGGGAAGGTTAGGTTGAGAGATTATTACTGGCGTAAGGGCAACTTCATGGCTGAATAGGAATTTGACCCTCAACCTTGGCCCTCCCATGATCCCTCGCTGGCAGGACCAGTGGTCAGGGATATAGCTGTCAACCCTCCCTTTTTTTGCGGGAAACCCCCCTTATTCCAAGCCACAGCTGTCAGCCTTCCCATTTTTGGCTGGAAATTCCCTTATTCCAGCGCCGTTTCCCACTGCTATCTTGGATTGTTGGATATACAGGTGAGGCTGCTACTGATCCCTTATTTTCAAATCCGAAAGTTTACAGCTATGGTCAGGGATGCTGGGAATTGTAGTCTCAAAAAATCTGGAGGACCGAGGTTGAGGAAGCCTGCTCTAACCACTACACCACACTGGTTCTGATTACACACTGCCACGATTACTCAACGCAGGGTTGTGGCCTTGATGTGGGAGGCTGCTTTGCACTGTTGGGCCATTCTCAGTGATGCCTTCCTTGGCTCACTGGGATCTTGGGTGGGAAAGGATCTTTCCCTGTCTTGGTCCCTGGAATCCTTTTGACTGGAGATGCCAGGGACAGATGCCCAGGGGCTTCTGCATACAAAGAGGGTGCTGCACCCCTGAGCTAAGACACCTCCAGCTAGCTGCCAGTCCTCCTCACTGGCCTGATTACAAATCGACACACCACAACTTGTTATTTTCCAAAACAGGGCTAGCAAAGTAGAAAACCACATAACTTCTACAGATAGACAGACAATTAGATGGAGCCATTGGTGAGTCATCTCCCTTCTTTATAGGCTCATTTTCTGCAATCACAAAGTTGCAGGCAAAAGGTTTGTTCTTTTTGAGTTCAGTTACAGTACAAAACCCAGTTATTGAGGAGCTTTTAATGGTGGCATTTATAGAAGAGGGGAGGGGAGAATTAAGTGCTCAAAATGGTGTAGGCACAGGGGGAAGAACATTGTCATTTCCCCCATCGTCTCTCTAGCTGCGGCTAATTGGCAAACCTGTCTGGTACTTTCACCAAACCGGCATCATCAAGGGGGCCAGACTGAAAAGGGCACTGGGCTCCCGCACAAGTAGCCATGGGGAAGAGGCAGTTTTAGTAGGTGCAGTTTGCATGACAAGGAACAACTGCCGACATTGCATTTCCTCCACTTCTCAAGGTGCAGGAGAGCCTGTCTTCTTTCCTACACCTGGCCATGGCCCCTGTCAGGATAAAGCTGCACATCAGGCTGGGTGCTCCTACCTGGACCTATCCCACCTCATTGGATGTTCTCTGGTACCCTCCTGCACTGCCCTCCCTGCTGCTTGGATATCCAGCCCAGGTCACTCTGGGACGCCTTTGTTCTTGATGACTTCCTGGCTGCTCAGGTGAATTCCCCTCCCCCATCCGTGCTCTGCCTCGCAGCCAATTGCATGCTCACCTGTTGCCCAATATCCTTGGATGGGTTCCAAGGCAGGTAAGAAAGGCGGGGGAGGAGGGAAGAGTGGAAAATATTCTTGCCACACCCAGCCTGATAAGAACTTGCAGCTGTGGCTGTTGACATGGCAACACTTTCTTCGGAGTTTTGTTTTTGCATTATATATGTTTTTAACCTGGTGCATGATGCAGGTTGCTGTTGTTGAGTTGTTTAGTCGTGTCTGACTCTTCATGACCCCATGGACACCCAAAGAAAAGGGCAGAGAGCAAAATTTTGACATGCTAGCATTCAGGGCTACCACTTTATCTGTTTGGGCCCCTAACCTGTTTCTCATCCTTTATTTATTGCGTTTTTTATCCCACTTCTTCTCCAAGGAATTCATGGTGGTGCAGATGGTCCATCCTTCTCCCTATTTTATCATCACAACGATCCTGTGAGGTAGGCTGGGATTAGAGGAAAACTGGCCCAAGGTCAAAGGGTGAGGATACAGAATTTAAACACACTGTTGACAAAATAAATAAAATTTCTTCCAGTAGCACCTTAGAGACCAACTAAGTTTGTCATTGGTATCTCTAAGTTGGTTTCTAAGGTGCTACTGGAAGGGGGGGGATTATTTTGTTTTGACTACGCCAGACCAACACAGCTACCTACCTGTAACTAGAACTGTTGACAAAATAAGAGATAAATTTGAGGGAATCTATTATAAGCAGCTGATTTAGGTAGAGAATTGGGAGATCTAGTGACCAGTGAATATTGCCTTGCAACCTTTCATTTCCACCGCATTGTATTTCCTTTGTTATGTGTGAGCCAAACACACACAGAGATATCTGTATCTGTAGCGGCCTCTTGTGGCCAAAGGGGTTCCTCGACCTTCCAAAAGGGTCACCAAAATCCTCATCGCAAGCCCATGTTTTGTTTCTGAGCCTTTCTTGCCAGCAGCATCAGCCTCTGGAGGGGAAGGGCAGAGCCAGGTCCCAGGGGAGAGGAGGAGGCAGAGAGAGAGAGAGAGAGAGAGAGAGAGAGAGAGAGAGAGAGAGAGAGAGAGAAGGGCGACTCTTGCAACTCTGGACACGATGCAAAACTGAGACCACTCTTCTAGCAAATCTTCCCTTCTTTGGAAAATCATCACCAACAGCTGCAGCAAATGTGGTGATTCAGATTTTCCCCAGGAGAACATGATCCAAGTGTTCTCTGCACCCTCTTCTCTCAGGAACAGGCAGAGGGAGAAAATCGTGACTCCAGGGCATCTCATGGGCCTGCAGCATTCAGATGAAGCAGGAAAGCTGGCTAAAGGCAGCTGAGCAAAGCATTTCTCCTACTGGGAAAGGGACCAACCATCCATGTCTGGGGTACCCTCCTGACTGAGAACTGAGACCCCAGGTAGCTGACTCTTCTCCCTCTGGGCACTTTCCCAGCCCTTCCCTTAATTTCTGTGTAGGATGGCCAGAGGAAGATGAGGTCCAAGGCCCTTTGGACATTGGCCATGCAAGCAGCTGACCCTGCAAAAATCCCCTCTTCTATTATACAACCCTTGAGGGCCCAGGGGGCCTGTCCTAGCCTTCCTCTGACCACTCTGTTTGTAGGGCAATAAAAGTCCCCCCTTGTGGAATTTCTTTACGAACCTATTTATGTCGCATTTTTGAAGAAAACACTTCATAAGCATTGACAGTGGAACAGACGCCCTCGGGAGGTTATGGACTCTCTTTCCTTGGAGGTTTTTAAGTTTATTCTTCTTTGGCAATCACTTGTAGCCGAATAAGATTGTTTTCCAGACCATGAACGCAGTCTTAGCGGTGATTCCGTAGGTGACTGTGGAGGCCAATTCTGGATCCACACGTCTTTCCACAGTGGGGACATAGGTTTCCAGGTAGGAGTTGATCATGGTGAGGGTTTGCCAAAGGTGCCTTCCTCTTAGCTTGTTTCTCCCTTTTGTCCTGAGTTTTAAAGCAGAGGTTCGATGGCCATCTATCCTGTATGATCTAATTGAGATTCCTGCATTGCAGTGGGTTGGACTAGATGATCCTCGGAGTCCCTTCCAACTCTCCGATTCTATGAATCCTTACATCAACCCTGTTTGGTAGACCAGTACTAATTTGTTTGCTGAGTGTTTGGTAGGGGTGTGTGTGCTGAGGCTGAGAGAAAGCCATTTGACTAACTCTTGGCAATGAGTCCCTGGCAAGAGATGCTTTGCCGTTATGCTGAACCTGTTCTCAGGATGCCTCTTGATACACTTGATACATTTAGTCTGTGGATGCCAATCCTGAGCCTTAAGTGCTTCTGCAATTACATAAATAACAACTGTTCTGTAATGGATGGGATGGGCTTCCCCTGCAGCAGAAGCAAAAAGCTCAAGGGTGAATCATGGCGGGACTTAAAGTTCCGTCTGAAAAACTGGAGACGATCCAAGCCCCATTTTCTGCCTGCACCTCCCAGCAACCAGCGGCAGTAAAAACAGCACACAGAAAATGAGGGAAACAATCACTGAAGAGCTCTGATGGGATCAGGAAAGGGAGACAGCAAAGAAAAAGCAACACTAAAGGGGGAGATCTCTGCACCTGGGGTAAAAGAGTGAAAGAGCTCCGTTTAAATGAAAAGGTTGCTTCCAGACAACCTGCTCATTCAACATTCATCCTGATATTTGCAGGGAGTTTACATTATACCGGCTGTTCATTGAGCATTCATTCCAATTTGTTCATCTGGAGGCTATGCAACGTTGCATCAAACAACTGTCATGAGACACCTCCCCATGCATTTCCCCGTCACTTTCATCAGGGCCGGCCCTATGGCTAGGCTGGGTGGCGCAGGGCGCCAGGGCGCCCGCCCGCCATGGAGCTGCGCCCACCCACCCGCCCATGCAGCTTCGGCTGTGCAACTCCGCCCGCCCGCCGGGCTGGGAAACGGGGCGGGGCAGGGGCGCCGGAGGGATCTGTCGCACCACGGCGCCAGGGCGCCAAATATACTTAAGCCGGCCCTGACTTTCATTATTGCAA
Organism: Zootoca vivipara; assembly: GCF_965207765.1. Classification (NCBI taxonomy): domain Eukaryota; kingdom Metazoa; phylum Chordata; class Lepidosauria; order Squamata; family Lacertidae; genus Zootoca; species Zootoca vivipara. The sequence continues at coordinate 54,083,364 of NC_142589.1, read as the reverse complement.
AAAGTCCAGTTTGGGGCAGGAAGCAGATTTCTTCTGCAAGGATGCCAAATCAACTTTAACTGCATTACCTGAATTTGCTGGTATGTGATTACATCCCACCTGAAAATAGCAGCCGGGCCCGTGCCATTGCAGGGTCTCTGCTGGGTAAACCAATGGAGCACTAAGAACATGCATAGGGTGGTAGTGGATCTTGGGTTGATGGACACTGCAGCAGCCTTCTCCCACCGGGTGTTCTGATCCACAGCTCCCATTAGCCCCAGCCATCATTGCCTGGGGAGGGGGGCAGCAGCAGGCTGGGGAAGGCTGCACTACAGCACTGGTGTAACAGTCATTCCCTTTCACTAAGCATCTCTAGGAATTCTGTGAGGGAGGTGGGCATGAGATATTTAAGAAAATAATTCCCAGTACCCTCATCAAACAACAATGCCCCAGAACCATAGCAAGTCAAACGGATGACTGATACAAATAACCCAGAATTGGATAGTAACTTTATCAGTACCAACTAAAAATTCACAAATATGTGTCAAGTTTTTGCAGAATTCTTCATCAGGCAAGATGCTATGCAAGGCAAAGGGCAGGGGGGTGAGGAAAACTAAAAAGCAAAATAATAATAATAATAATAATAATAATAATAATAATAATAATAATAGGATGTTATTGCCATGAAGTTCCAAGATGGAGACTGCAGACTAATTTCTCTACTATAAATATGTGTGTGATTCTGCCTTATTTTGGCAGGCGATATGGAAGAAGAGAGAGAAAGAGAGAGAGAGAGCGCCAAAAGAGCAAGGAGTTGGACAGAAAGAGGCAAGCTTTGTGTTCCCTCTTTGTAATGGTTGTGGAAGTCAGTCTGAAGAAATTGAAGCAATTAAATCAGCGGATCTTGATCTGCCACTGGAGCGTGGTTTGCACACAAACCTCCTTGTTCAGGAGGAGCTGGAGGTGGGGAGTCTCCAGCTAGCAGCAAGCCACAGAGATTGCTAAATACAAATCGATTTTGCTTAATGACTTGGAAGGCTGAAAATGCAGTTGGCTGATGATGGGAGGAGGAGAAGGAAGAAGGAAGAAGGGAGGAGGAGAAGGAGGAGGAGGAGGAGGAGGGAGATACCGGTCATGCAGGGAAGAGGCCCAGAACAACCAACAGAATGAATGCTTCTGCTGGGCTTGAGGAAAGGGTGTGGAGGAGGTGGAACAAAACCTCATATGTCCCAAATGTCCTTAAGTGGATGGTCACCTGAAAAAAGGATAATATATAGACCATTCTCTGAAAGAGTTGCTGACTGGGTAATTGGAAATTTGGGTAAAGGAGTGCAGTTTAAGACTTATACCTGCAACTCTCCATGGTACCACCTCTCTCTCTCTCTCAGCCCCTTCAGACTGTCAGTATTTTGCAGGAAACTGAGAAGAGATATGATAGCCATCTTCAAATATCGAAAGGGCTGTCACAGGGAAGAAGCAGCAAAATTGTTTCCTGCTGCTCCAGAGAGTGGGACCCAAATGAATGGATTCAAATGACAAGAAAGGAGATTCCAACTAAATGTTAGGAAGAACTTTCTGACAGTAAGAGCTGTTTGACAGTGGAACAGACTCTCTCAGGTAGTTATGGAATCTCTTTCATTGGAGGTTTTAAAGCAGAGGTTGGATGGCTGTCATCATGGATGCTTTAGCTGAGATTCCTGCATGGCAGGGGTTGGACTAGATGACCATCGAAGTCCCTCCCAAGTCTACAATTCTATGATTCTATGAAACCACAACTTAGGTCAGTGCGATGCAAGCAGCAGATTCACTACAGGAGGAACAAAGTGGCCATGGTATCGTTTTCAGGAGCACACACATTTGCTGATTTGTACTAAGCCAAAGTTTGGCTTAATGTTACATGTGAATGAGGTCATTGCATTCCAGCTAGGCTGTTCATTAATTGTACCAATGACTGTTAAAGTGTTGCTATCACCCAGCACAGCCAATGATCAGGGATAACAGGTGTTGTCCCCCAGCTCTGCCCTAAAATGACAGGTCTGAAGCTTCGGGATGCTTGCTGATCCACCTTTGTCATTAGGGGCACGTGACTTCTGAGGCTGGATCACCCAGAGCCTTAGACTGCTGCACCAGCTATAGCCCTACCTGGACAGAATGCAGCTTCAATTATCCATGCCCTGATAATCTCCTGTTGTTGTATGTGGGGCTACTTTTGAAAACAACCCAGAAACTTCAGTTGGTAGAAATTATCGCTGCCTGGGTGCTAACGAGGACTGGGCAGGTTGTTATGGAAATATGCTTATCACCTTCACTGACCAGTAGTCAATATCCAGGCTCAGTTTAAACTGCTGAAGCTATTCATGGCCTGTATCCTTGATACCTGAAGTATTGCCTCATCAGATGTCAAAGAGAAAAACAGCTACCAGATTTTTAGAAGACACCTGAAGGCAGCCCTGTTTAGGGAGGCTTTTAATGTTTAATCGATTATTTTATTTTATTTTTCTGTTGGAAGCCGCCCAGAGTGGCTGGGGAAACCCAGCCAGATGGGCGGGGGATAAATAATAAATTTTATTATTATTATTATTATTATTATTATTATTATTATTATTACCATCATCATCATCATCTCGCATGCTCCTGGACCCTGAGATCATCACTGGGGCTCCTTTGTGTGTCGATGCCAGGTGAGATACAACCAGATGAGGAACTTTTCAGCAATGGTCCCTTAGTTGTGGAACACCATCCCAAAAAGGCTACTTTAATATCGTTCCAGCACCAGGCAGATGCCTTTTTACATACCCAGTTTTCTAAAACAATGTTATGATTTTACACCATTTTAGCTCTGTGGATTTTTATTCCTATTGGTTTGTTGTAGCAATATTCCTCTCTCTCTGCAATGTGTGTGGTTAAACTAATATGTGACTTTATAGTGGTGGGTGTTGTATTAGCAGTACCTTGTTTGTTTGTTTACAACTTTGCTTCCATATAATCTATCCTCAATGAAAGCATTGATTCCTACCCTGTTAGATAGTTATACATGATAATTTTGTTTTCATTAGCTATGTGCATGCAGATTTTATTTAATGCTGCCAAATAAGGAAAATTCCTGTGAAGGAATGTGCAGTTGTTAGTATTAAAGAATTCTTAAATGCCCATGCACTGACTTTGGCTAGTTCACATGAAGCAAAAACACATCACACACAGAGCAGAAAGGTACTGTGAGTGTTGTCACTGATAGAAAATGTCAGTGGGTGGGTGATAAAATCTATTCCGCCCTAATAGTACATGGTCTGATTGTTGCCTACTTTCAAAGAGCAGGATAAATGGATAAAAATTTGATGTAGGAACTGTGTGTTATACACCAAACTTTTATCCATTTATCCAGCTCTTTGAAAGTAGGCAACAACCAGACCATGCACCATTAGATCAAATATCAGGGCTCTGGGAGCTAGTTTTTCTTGCTTATGTAGAACCTGAGCAACAAGATTTATTCTCTCTACATTTTGTGCTATCTAATTTGCATCTTTCCCATGATGCTCTCACAAATTATTTCAGTACATTGCAGATCTCTTCCAGTCATTCTGAACTCACGAAGGCCCAAATTGGGCAAGAAGTGTGGAAGTTACTGCACCAAACTACTATACTGTATACTGACTAGGTACAAAAGTATATTATAGGGCTGTTCCTTTAAATGTGGCTTAGAGGGAAAATACTACAGAAAAATTAATGAAGAGTGTTTAAACTAGGGTCTGAAGGAGAATTCCTATCCAAATTACTGATATTACCCAGTCCCCTAGTGGGTAGGGTTGCCACTAAACTCATTTTCTAAGCACTTCCTTTCTTGCCCCAATTCACCAAACCCCCACTCTGCTGTCCAAAATTTACCACTACATTTTGCCCCAGGACAGAGCTATCTCTGCTTCTGGAGCACAGCACGTTCTGAATCTGCCATAAGTTGCATTGTCCTTGGAAATGCTCATTGCCTCATGCATTACCATATGCTTATCCCCTTCCCTTGCAGATGACACACCACCATCCGGTTGCCTAGCTATGTCCACAAACAGAGAGCAGCAGGGCTAACTCAAGGCATCCGATTGCAGCCCACAACAGTTCCCATGTCCCTCTGTTCCCCTTCCCCAAACAGGTTATTTCTAGGATAAACTAGAAAGAGGTGTCTGGCCTTGCCATTTCACAAGTTGACTCCTTTTTTGTTATTTTCATGCCATAGAAGGCTCTTTCCTACCAGCCCAGCTGACCCTCACTGGTAACCTTGCTGGCAGTTTTAACGTTAGATAGATTTAGGTGGGTATTTATACACACATGAAACATTGTTCAAGTTAACAGCATTCCTACGCTATTGAGTCAAACGCCTCCACAAATAGAGGGGAGAGACATGTGGCTTGCACTACTCAGTGTTTTATTATTATTTTAAAAAAATAACCCTTTATTCCTCTTAAATATGCTTTTTGTAGTTAGCCAAGAGAGGCATGGGTTCACAGTGCAACTGCACTTCTGACCTGAAATTCAAAGCCAACAAGGGAGCAAGCCAGGGCGAGTAACCTTATCCCAGGACAAGGAAGCTGAAGAAAGCTGAGTGAGGAGGACTGAGCAGCAGCAGTGCGGGCTTATTGCCTGTGGGTGTTGAATGATGCATTTTGCTGCCTGGACAATTGTCCTCCAGGAAGAGCTCACTTAGCAAGTACAGTAGGACTTGGGGGAGCTACATAAGGCCAAATGCCTTTTGCAGGGATGGTGCCATTGTTATAAGAATTTTAAGGTCTTAGATATATAATAAATGTTCATAAATGTACAAGGCAAACACGTACATAAATATGTAAACCAATGACTGAAAACAGTACAGAAAAAGTCCTGAAACCATTTTGACTCTCCCAAATTGACCTCAAATATTTCTCTGCAAGGAGGAAGGAAATGGGAACAGCTTTCTGATTGTCTTTGGACTGTAGCGGCTTACACCTCCTTGTAAATACAGTCTGGCAAGGATCTGTTAAGCTGAGCACACTATCAATATGCATAAGAGATTCAGGAACTATGTATTTACCATCTCAAAGGAATGGCCAGGCTACCCAGAAAAGGCAATCAGATAATAAGGCATTACAGTGGTACCTCGGATTAAGTACACAATTGGTTCCGGAAGTCTGTACTTAACCTGAAGCGTTCTTAACCTGCAGCGAACTTTCCCATTGAAAGTAATGGAAAGTGGATTAATCCGTTCCAGATGGGTCTGCGGAGTACTCAACCTGAAGATACTTAACCTGAAGTATGAGTGTAATTGGTTCCGGAAGTCTGTACTTAACCTGAAGCGTACTTAACCTGAAGCGAACTTTCCCATTGAAAGTAATGGAAAGTGGATTAATCCATTCCAGACGGGTCCGCGGAGTACTCAACCTGAAGCGTACTTAACCTGAAGTATAAGTGTAATTGGTTCTGGAAGTCCGTACTTAACCTGAAGCGAACTTTCCTGTTGAAAGTAATGGAAAGTGGATTAATCCATTCCAGACGGGTCTGCAGAGTACTTAAACTGAAAGTACCCAAACTGAGGCGTACTTAAACCGAGGTATGACTGTATCAGGTATCCTGGCAGACAGGAGAGAAGCAACACACTCAAATATCTGCTGGGGACCACCTCTTTCTGTGATGTATGTATGATGTATCTGGGGGGGGTGGTCTTCCAGGACAGGGAATTTCAAAATGTCTATATAACGGCAGGCACACCTTGGTTCTGGGTCCTTCTCTTTTCTCCTGTGTGAGAGAGAGCACCCTGTTGCAACAGTCAATAAAGATCAAGCTTACTAGCTGCTTTGCATCTCAATATTCTCTGGTTGGTCTCTGTTATTTTCTCCTACCGATGGAGAACCTACAAAAGAACTCTACAAGGGCTCTTGTGTACCCCGTAAGGGAATAAGGGTAGATTTTGTTTATTACACCATATTAATGTACTGTACAGTAATACTAGGACTGTCCCCCTGCCACTCCTCTGTGATGCCTTCTGCTCCTTCAAACCCCTCATATTTTGCCAGTCACCCTTTAGGGCTTGCCACCTTAGTAATCTTTGCCCAATTAAAGTTAATTCTTAACCTGCAATCCTATTACATGCCTACCTAAGAAGTGGCCCTACAGAACACAGTGGTGGGACTGAGGTGGCATACATAAGATTGCGCAGTAAGTCTATGCAAACTGCATTTACTAACACCCACCCATTACTACTCTGGTCTCATCCTTTCCTCCTCTCTCCCTCTCCCATCACAAAACCAGACATTTATTCTTCCCTCCCACCCCACTTTGGGAACATAACAGCAACAAGTATTGGAAAGCCCACGCCTATGACCCTCGGCATGCACAGGTGTCTCCTCAGTTTCTAGACATTCCTGTATTTCATGTAAGCATTCACATGTGGCTGCCAACATACATGCAATGGGGAGGGAAAGAGGTGGTGGAAACAGAGAGGGTTAAAGATGCTTGCTCCTTCCCAGCCCCTCCCAACGCAGCCTTCCTCTTGCCGCTGCTGAAAGTTCAGACAGAGCCAAGCGCCAACCACTCTGCCTCTGGCACTGGGAGGCGAGTGGAGAGGCCTGCCAGCCGGCCGCCCTGCCTCTCTCTCTTCCCCGCCTCCTCCCCCACCCCTCTCCGTAGGCAGGGATCTGGTGTCAGCCTTTCCACTAGAATTGCACAGCCGTTTCCAGAGAGGCTGAGGTGGGGGTGGCCCCGGGGGCTCCGGTTTCTTGCACTGTTTATTAATAACCTCACACCCACCCCATGCCAAAACCCTGTCCGGCCGGGGGCACAAGGAACTTGGTTCCTGGAGAGAAAGGTAAGAGGAGCTAAATTGCTACCATTCATTGGTGAGCGTGGGCTCTCTTTTCTGTTCTAGTAGCTGGAAAGGAGATGCTCCAAGCTAAAAGCTCATTTAAGGGGAGAGGGGAGCAACCCAACGGTTTTGGAAATGGGGTGTGGTTGGCGAATAATTCAGATTCAAAAGCATCAGGTTTATTAAGGGTGGGCTCGATTGGGTTGCTTGCCAGGCCATTTGTGGCCAGCGCAGGCCTGACTGGAAAAAAGGAAGAAAAAGGAAGAAAGGTACAGTGCCTTCACCCGCTGCTGGACCACTGAGAAAGAGGCTGGCTTCCCTGGCTTTGTGCGTGTTTCTTTGCCCAAGTAAGAAATATCAGCCTGGATGCACGACATCCTGCTACAGAGAGGAGGGGGGAGGAGCAGGGACTGTCCTAATCTGCCTGGGTTGACTTGAAAGCGTGACCATTTGCCTCTGAAAAAAATCTTCACAAGGAAGGAATCGTGCTGCTGCTAGATAGATGATTGGTGACAGATTCCAGTCCTAATTCCAGAAGTTGAAACCAAAGAGCTTTGCACCAGTCCTCACCTAAGCTTTCTGTATCCAACTACTAAGAAATAGCAAGCATGGAAGTGAAGGCTGCTTCACTTTGCTGTTTTCACAAGGCTGGAAAAATGCCTTATTTGGGAAAAGAGAAGGTTTATCTCTGAAAATAATCTCCAGTGGTGCTCAGAGCTGAAGTAGAACATGCAAATGGCACTCCCTTTCCCAACAAGTTAACCGGGGGGGGGGGGTGCCATCTGCCATGAAGCTCTCCATGTACCAACCTTGCTGAAATGTCAATGGGCCTCTGGAGGGCAGGGGGCTGATGCCCCCTGGATGTGTCTTATGTCTCTTCCTCTGACATCCTGATGGCAGGGCCACTCTGCAGGTGCTCTCCCATTAAATATTCCATGGAAGTTTCCCTGCTCCCCTTGTTAAAGTGCATGTTACCCAACTGGCCCTTCAATGTGCTGCTCACATTGGGTGGGGCTTCAGCCCCACCCCCATCGGGTATTTCACTACAGCTGGTTCTATTTCAGAACATTTACCTCTTTAAGTTGTTTGGGCACTCCACATTCTTAAGGACAGCAGATTAAACACCCCCTTCCCTGCCATTTAGACACAGTGCACATTCACCCAAGCCTTATCTTGGGAAGAGGTCTTTCATCTGCGGACAGCTGCTGCACACACCCTCTTCCTTCAGGGGATGACTCTACAATGCTTGCTTGCTTGGAAACCAGGGCCCCTCAATAATATCCCTTGCCTGCTGTGATATTTTGATCCATCCTCAGCCATCTTGCAGACCGTGCATGCAAGCACATTTGGGCACTCTCTTCTGTACATCTGAGGCTGCATCAGCATTTTCAATTAAAATTAAAAAGCTGCCCTCTTTTCAGTAATCAATGACTTAAAGCAACACAGATTCCCCTCCAACTGACCCCTTGGTACTTAAGTAGCCTGGCAAAAAACGAAGCAAAACAAAAAAACAAAAACCACCTCTCAGCTCATTTGCTCCCCATTTGTCAATGCAATACAACACATGCTTAAAGTATATTTATTTATTCACTTAATATAGCTGTTCTGGTCAGTGTATTTCCGTCAGGGTTCCCCCACCCTCGATCTTCTTTTAGAACAAGCCATTACTTGTTAATTATATTTTATACCCATATTTGTTTCTATCTTTTTATCCATATACATGGCACTTTATAAAGAGAACAAGTCTCTGCCCCATATTGGTTACAGTCTAGAAAACGATGCAGTAGAAAGAAGGTGAGGGAAATGGAGGTGGGTTGGGGGAAGAATGATGGCATGATTTATTTAGGATGGCATGTGCAGGATAAGGAAGGGGTGACCAAAGCTTAATGGAAAAGCTGGGTTTTGAGGAGAACTTGAAGTAGCGATATGTGATATCACAGATACATATGTTAAACAAACACGTTGCAACAAGTTTAAATTTAAGCAGGTTTAAATTCATTAAAACCCATGGTTCGGGTTAAGCTATCACTAAGGACGCAGGTGGCGCTGTGGGTTAAACCACTGAGCCTAGAGCAGGGGTCCCCAAACTAAGGCCCGGGGGCCGGATGCGGCCCAATCGGCTTCTCAATCCAGCCCGCGGATGGTCCGGGAATCAGCATGTTTTTACATGAGTAGAATGTGTCCTTTTATTTAAAAATGCATCTCTGGGTTATTTGTGGGGCATAGGAATTCCTTCATATTTTTTTTCAAAATATAGTCCGGCCCCCAACAAGGTCTGAGGGACAGTGGACCAGCCCCCTGCTGAAAAAGTTTGCTGACCCCTGGCCTAGAGCTTGCTGATCAGAAGGTTGGCAGTTCGAATCCCCATGATGGGGTGAGCTTCCATTGCTCGGTCCCTGCTCCTGCCAACCTAGCAGTTCGGAAGCACGTCAAAGTGCAAGTAGATAAATAGGTACCGCTGCTCTGGTTCGCCAGAAGTGGCTTAATCATGCTGGCCGCATGACTCAGAACCTGTACGCCAGCTCCCTCGGCCAGTAAAGCGAGATGAGCGCCGCAACCCCAGAGTTGTCCACAACTGGACCTAGTGGTCAGGGGTCCTTTACCTTTAGTAAGGAGAGTAAGGTGATCCCATTGGGTAGCAGATCTGGAGCATCATTAATGAGCAGAAGACTTGACAATTTTTAAATTATTCTCATATTTTTACTGCCAAGGTAGAAAGCAGATTTTGATTCCAAAATTTATTCAGCCATACCTAGTTTACCACATTCAACTCAACATATAGAGGCTTGTTCAACAAGGTTACAAGTTGTCTCTAAGCATGTAGAATGGTTACAGGAACAACAGTGACTACTTCATTAAGAGCACATGAAAAAAGCCTTTGTGATTTTTTTTAATGGTCCTAATATTTTTATTAGATAACTGTTGTGCCTGGGTTTTTCCCCTTGATGCACCAAGAGAATTATGGGTTCTGCCCATACAGGGTATACAGGAAAATAATTTATACCCAAACTCTTGGAGCCATCCCTGCAGCTTGTGGGTGAGGGGAAGAAAGAGAGAGAAAAATTCCCCATATTCCCAGAGCCCGTGTAACAAGTAGATCTTAAAAGCCCTTTCGGGGCCAGGTAACCCCAAATGGGCCTGGTGCAAAAATAGCTTCTAAGCAATCCACCTTGATTGGATTTAAGTTGTATAATTTCAACCAGCCTGCCTTCAACCATGTTGAAATTGCGCAAATTAAATGTTTGTAAGATGTGATCATACTACATTGATAGAAAGATAAGGTATGTGAAATACAGGGTATTATTATTATTATTAATGTTCAAGGGCAGCATTTCCCAAATTTACAATAACCGCGTACCCCTTTGAGAGTTTAGTCTTATCAGCGTACCCCTTCTTGGGCAAATATAATTTGGGGTAGTTTCAATACAGCACACCATTCTCATACTAAATTTTAATGAATTGTTTTCTGGAGCTAAAAAGAAACTATGGTAAAGCAAAATAAAAATGTATGCCATGTACCCTTTGAAACCCTTTTGTGTACCACTGGGGGTACATGTACCACACTTTGAGAAACATTGTTCTAGAGGAACCAGCTGGGGTATATGGTGAGAAATTGGGGAAGGAAGCTAACTTCTTGGCCTTGGTAACAAAGCATCAAATTCTTCAAAGCTTTCTTCAGTTGCAGGATTCTCAGCTGAGGGATGGCATGTCTGCTTCTTCTCAAATGCCTACCTATGCTCAATGAGCTCCGTCGTTCAGCGGTTTGTAGGTCTGATTCCATGATTGCTTTTTATTTCCAGGGAAGTGATGGCAGACTCCAAGCCTGCTCTGGATTTAGACAACGCAGAAGCCTTCTCAGAGCTTGCAGGAGCACTCTTAGAGCTTGATGGAGAAGACACCCCTGAGATGCTGTATATGGATCCCATCAACATACCATTCCTTCAAGACACAGAAAGCACAGGCTCTCCAGTGGTGCTACAGGAAGACATGGAAGACCAGGAAGTATATTATGATGCAGAAGACATGAGCGTTGAGGATCTCGGAAAGCATTTTCAGGAGTGCATTGAAGCAGTGGAAGAGTTGGAGAGGGAGAGGGACCAGCTTATTCAGGAACTGATGCTCCTACGGGAACCAGCTCTTGAGGAAATCAAACAAGCCCATGAAGAGATCCTCGAAGCCTACAGGCTGCATGCCAAGGTGGAGCTTGAAAGGGACAGTCTGCGGGATGAAATTCGGCAAGTGAAACAGAAACTTTTTAGGGTGACACGGGAATGTGTGGCGTGCCAATACCAGCTGGAAAACAGGAGGCACGACGTGGCCCAGTTTGCTGTCTACCGGGAGGAACTGGAAAGCAGGGTCAGCCAGCTTTCAGAGGAGCTAACTCAATTGAAAGAGACTTGTGAGAAAGAGAAGGAGCAGTTGAGAGAACAGCTGAAGGCTCCGAGGAGGCGAAGGAGCAGCTGCTACCTCCAGGCAAGCAGGCGGCTTTCCATGGAGTTTGAGAGCTTTGTGGCGGAGAGCCGTCAGGGCCTGGAAGAACAGTATGAGCCTAAGCTGATGCGCCTCTTAGAAAGGAGAGAGGCCAGCAGAAAGGCTTTGCAAAAGACACAGGGCGAGATTCACAGATTAAAGGAAACTCTGAGACCACTGCAGGGAGAGGTCAGCAAGTTACTGCTGCAGAACAAAAACCTGGAGCAACAGATCATGCTCATTAAGCAAAAACGGGATGAAGAAGTTCTTCAGTACAAGGTATGCCTTATGGCAGCCTTTCCCAGCATGGTACCCTCCAGATGATTTGGACTTCAGCTCACATTAGCCAACGGGGAAGGAGGATGGAAGTCATAGTCCAAAACACCTGGAGGGCACCAGTTGGAAAAGGCTGCCTAACAGCCAGGGCCGTCTTAAACGCCCCTGCCGCTGTGGTGCGCCGGATCTCTCCGGCGCCCTCCCGCCCCGTTTCCCAGTGCGGTGGGTGGGTGGGCGTCGCTGCGCGGCGGACCGGCGGACCGGCTGGCCAGCGGGCAGGCGCAGCTCGCGGCGCCTTTCTGGCGGGCCGGCGCCATGGTGCCCTGCGCCATCGGGGGTCTACCTAGAGCCGGGCCTGCTAACAGCCTTGCAGCCTCCCCTGCTCTAAAGCTAGTTGCCAAGCAGGCTGATGTAGCACCTGCCTACCTGATGAAATGCCGCCTGCCATGACACAGACTCCAGAATATCTGAGCTCACATACACTATTGGGAGAATGAGATGTCACTCCTGTCAGGCTGTACCAGGGAAATTTCTGGCTGGTTGGTCCTTTATAGAGGTATATCTAGCTATCAGCTCAAAGAGAGAGAAATAGTGAAGGAGCAAGTTAAACATTTCCATTCCTGTAAAAAGAAATAGCACGTCAGGTAGATTGGTAGAAGACTATATTAATACAGTACTGTGCATTCAAGATGTTTTTCATACAAGGGAGCCCCTCAAAGAGACATCACAATTTGGCTTGGAAAAGAACCTATTGGGAGCTTTGAAGTCAACCAGTCCACAGCATCCCCTCTTCCTTAACATGGCAATCAGGAAAGCTTTCCCCCCCAAGCTTAAATCCAGAATTAACACATAATTTATATGGAATTAATACAGGGGTCATGGCTCAATGACACAGCACCTATAGACGCTCCCAGATGGCAATCTGTGGCATCTCCAGGTCGGGCTGGGAAAGACTGATGCCACTCAGTGTTAGACAATTATGAGCTAGATGAACCAACTTGCTATGTTCCATACTCAATCTGTAGTGAAAGGCACTATTTTAGATGAATTAGAGTTAGACAGATGCCTGGAGGACAGACATCTGGGTGGTTCTCAGCCATGAATTGCTAAATGACACCTCCGCATCCAGAAGCAGTGTACTTCAGAATACCAGCATCTGGTAATGACACAACAGAGAAATCACTATGGCCTTAAATCCCTGTTTCTGAACTTTCAGAGGCATTGAGTTGACCACTGTGGAAACAGAACCGTGGACTAGGTGGACCTTTCACTTAATGCACTAACACAATCATGCCAAGAAACACAGGCTGATGTGTAAATGTTATTTCTTTAAAAATAAGTACTTCTTCTAAATGGAACAGGGAGACTAGCCTAGCCAGCATCCATATCTGGATTTTACCAAACCATAAACAGCTCCTACGAGGCTCAGTTGCCTTCCTTGACTCAAGTTTATTTACAGATGGTAGGAAATTTGTTGTTGTTGTTGTTTAGTCGTTTAGTCGTGTCCGACTCTTCGTGACCCCATGGACCAGAGCACGCCAGGCACTCCTGTCTTGCACCGCCTCCCGCAGTTTGGTCAGACTCATGTTGGTAGCTTCGAGAACACTGTCCAACCATCTCGTCCTCTGTCGTCCCCTTCTCCTTGTGCCCTCAATCTTTCCCAACATCAGGGTCTTTTCCAGGGAGTCTTCTCTTCTCATGATGTGGCCAAAGTATTGGAGCCTCAGCTTCACGATCTGTCCTTCCAGTGAGCACTCAGGGCTGATTTCCTTCAGAATGGATAGGTTTGATCTTCTTGCAGTCCATGGGACTCTCAAGAGTCTCCTCCAGCACCATAATTCAAAAGCATCAATTCTTCGGCGATCAGCCTTCTTTATGGTCCAGCTCTCACTTCCATACATCACTACTGGGAAAACCATAGCTTTAACTATACGGACCTTTGTCGGCAAGGTGATGTCTCTGCTTTTTAAGATGCTGTCTAGGTTTGTCATTGCTTTTCTCCCAAGAAGCAGGCGTCTTTTAATTTCGTGACTGCTGTCACCATCTGCAGTGATCAAGGAGCCCAAGAAAGTAAAATCTCTCACTGCCTCCATTTCTTCCTCTTCTATTTGCCAGGAGGTCATGGGACCAGTGGCCATGATCTTGGTTTTTTTGATGTTGAGCTTCAGACCATATTTTGCGCTCTCCTCTTTCACCCTCATTAAAAGGTTCTTTAATTCCTCCTCGCTTTCTGCCATCAAGGTTGTGTCATCTGCATATCTGAGGTTGTTGATATTTCTTCCGGCAATCTTAATTCCAGCTTGGGATTCATCTAGTCCAGCCTTTCGCATGATGAATTCTGCATATAAGTTAAATAAGCAGGGAGACAATTTACAACCTTGTCGTACTCCTTTCCCAATTTTGAACCAATCAGTTGTTCCATATCCAGTTCTAACTGTAGCTTCTTGTCCCACATAGGTTTAGGGTTTTCTAAGGTCCAATGAAGTTTACAGGAATTGAGTGAGACACATTCCTTGCCATGCAAATGTGACTGCTCTTTTCCACCCCTTCTACTCACATATGCAAGCTCCTCCAAAGGCTGTGTTCTACAGGGCGAGTCCTTTAAAAGAGGCCCCGTGGATACAGAGTAATGTACACATGTTCCACGGGGCCTCTTTTAAAAGACTCACCCTGTATAATCCCTCCCATAATCCCTGCAGAGGTTTTAGCAGATTTTCACCAAGGTACATGAGAAAACAGATGCCAGAGGACCGTTTACTTACACTTCCTTTTAACATTGCTTATTCTGTTTAGAAGCTGAAGGAAGAGCAACACCCTGGTCACTCTTGGTTTTCATTTCCTCTTCTTACACTGAACATATTGGAAAAACTGGGCTCCAATGATTTTTATATTTACTTCTTTTTTGAGTGTTACAAGGAGTGACTAACCCCCATTTCAGGGGCCAGATCCAACACCCTGTTTTCCTGCCCTCTCCTAGATGTCACTTTGGGCAGTGGCAAATTTCATTTTCCGTAACAATTTACATATACACATATTTATATACAAACAGCACTGAAATGGGTGGAACAGAGCTCAAATCACTCCCTCACTGGTTGCTTAATGAGTGGAGAGGGGGCAATAACCTCCTCTCAGCTATTTAGGATCAGTGTGGAGGAAGTGTGGGCACTTTTGGCCACACCCACTGGTGGCATGTGGGCGCAGCCTAAAGAAGGTTAACCACTCCTGCTTCAAACCATGTGATTAGATCCCTCTCCAGAACCACACAAATAGCAGCCTATTTTTGTGGCAAGGCAGGCAAGCATTCAATGGGTAGGAATGGCCTATGACACATTCAGCCAAGTTGAATTCTGAGGGCAACTGAGTCTTGTGTAACATCAGGAATCTCAGCAGTGCTTTATTTGTACCAAGGGCTCAGCTTTAGAACCAGGCCTGAGTACTGCAATATGGGAAGTGTAAGGAAAATGCCCTTGAAATAATGCAAGGCTTGCCACTGTGACTCCATCCTTGCCGCCATCTGTGTAGACACCCTGCACCCCCACTAATGGTTGAAAACCAAGGCTCCCTGTCTTGACTGGGGGATGGTTGAAAATCAAATACTGGCTAGCAGTCAATCCTGGAAATGTCACAGCTGAAGTGTAAGAGGGTAATTTAAAAATCCAAATCCAAATCCAAATGTACAGGTAATTTAAAAATCCAAATCTTCAATCCATTGAGGAAAGTAACTCCAATAAAAATAGGAATAATTTAGACTTCCAGGCTCAAACACAGACTTCTAACAAATTTGTCCTGAGCAGTGGCTGTGGTATATTTTTGTATGGCTGAACTAATCCCACAAACCAGTCTTGCATTCAGCAAAAATATATTCTGCATTTTGCATTGCAAGTAACATGAGATTCTCTCTCCACCAGCAAGTTTCTAGACTTCACTTTGATTGGGGGGGGGGGCCCTTTGGGAGAGATCTGGTGTAGTACAAGCAGGCATCCACTAGGGCAATGAGGCTTCTCCATCCTTCCTCCACTGTCCCCAAAATCTGCTCTGGAGGAATCCTCCCAAGATTTCACACAACACTTATTTATCTGAACTGCACCAACTTCTTTGAGTTCTTATGCTGCCCGTTTTAGCTAGTGCAAATCAGCATAGTTGCCATTTGGCTGACATTATCTCAGTCGGCTGGGGGCAGGGGCACTCCTGCAAAAGTACCATGCCATCAGTAATGAGTTGGACTCTGCTTTCAGTTGGTTTCTGAGCAATATGTTGTGCTTACATTGTGAAGAAACTCCTTCCTTCTTCAATCCTACTTCAAGTTATGGAAAATTGAGAATATTTTATTTTTATTCTGCCCTTCAACAAAGGAGCTACAAGGCAAATTATATATATCGTGTTTCTCATATTATAAGACACGTCTTATATTTATTTTTTCTTCAAAAAAACACACCATGGCTTATTTTCAAGGGATGTCTTATTTTTATTACGGTACATGGGTAGTGCAGTAGCTCCCCCCGCTATCGCGTTTTGCGTGTCCTGTTGCGAGTGTGTGTCCTCTCGCTCCCACACCGGGCAGTGAGCTGGGGAGCGGAGGTGGTTTTGCTGAGTTGATTGAGTCAGGCAGGCAGGCAAGGGAATCTATTTTGGATTGCCTGAGGAAAGGTTTGCTGCTCTCCCCACCACCACCACCCATGCCTGCGCCTCAGCCGGGCGCGCATCCTCAGCCCGCTTTGCGCGGCGGGGGCAAGATGCGCGTCAGCATGCAACCCCTCAGATTCCTTCCGCCCCTCCCTCGCCGCCAACCGACCCCCACCCCATTTCCTCGCCTGAGGTAAAAAGTCCATACCGTAGTTAGAGCCGGTGACTGGCTGCCCAGCTATCGTATGTGAAGGCCGAGGGAGGAGGAGGGGTGGGTGGGAAACCTCTCCTGGCCATTTCCTCACCTCCCTCGTTCGTTCGCGCGCCTGCCTGTCTGCGAGCGGGGCTTCGCGCGGCGTGTGCAAAGGCTGCAGCCGGGTCCCAGGGGTTAACGCAGCAGCAGCAGCCGGTTCCGAGCAGCCCCCTTCCTTTTCCTCTTCTTTGCCACAGACCTGCGGTATGGCTTATTTTCGAGGTATGCCTTATATTTTGCCACCTCAGAAAAATCCTGCCATGCCTTATTTTGTAGGGGTGTTTTATAATGTGAGAAACACGGTAATACAAAAACTGGGTGGCTCCATCCACACATTGCATTCTTCTGCAGAACCACTTATGTGAGGTGGATGGTCTTTATATAGTTTAAAGATGAGTAAACTTAATTTCAGTCTTTACAAAAGATGAGAATTCTACTTGAAGGCTGAAAAAACAAACAAACCCCAGACTACCTAAGAAAAAGCATAGAGTTCAGAAGATGTCTCTTTTTAAATATATAAAAAGAGACATTTTTAGCTCTCAGGCTACAGAGATGGGTCTGAAAATTTATTAGCAACATCAGGTGAAACCTGCACAAAGGAAGACTTAGCAAGAATTTTTCCTGGTTCCCAGCTATGCACATGACTAACAGAACAAGTTATTCGAATTAACTTGCATAATTTATATAAGCCACAGACACTTTTATTATCTTAATAACAAATTTTTATTTTAAGCATATAATTCACAAAAGGGAATGAACAATTTAAACTGATCGATTCTGATAGAATGCTGTGGTTTTCCATCTTCTGATGTGAAATTTGTGTTTGGACAGCAAAATGTGATGCCCTCTAGAAGAATTAAGTTATCAGCCATATGCTGGCCCCAATTACAACAGGTACAAAAACACTACATGATGAATTTAAAATGCAGGCTACATTCCTTTCTGAAACATTTCAGTGCTTTTCCATCCACAGGACCAGGTGGAAGAGATGGAAGAAAGGCTGAGGGAGCTGAAGAATGGAGTCCAACTTCAGCAGCAGAAGAACCAAGAATTGGAAGAGCTGAGGGCCAGCTTGCACCAGGAACTATCAATGTACAAGTAGGTTTTACAACCTTTCTTGAAACACTATCCACATGAAAGCAAAGCCTGCAAGAAAATCTGAAAGCAGCAGTGAGAGTAACAAATTCTCACTATAGGTCCTTCCAGCTACCATGCTCTGTATTCTGCAGACTAACCCTTTGTGTTTGGGGAATAGGATATTCTAGAATATGACTGACCTAGGACATATATCTCAAATATAGTAAGGGACTGCTTCCCACTAAGGGCCTAGCTCTATTCTGGCCGACAGGCTCCTGTCACTTTGGTAGAGCTGGTCTAGAAATCAGTCCCTATCCAAAACATGCAGGAGAATGGCATGAACAACTGCAGTCTACATAGTCTGGGTAGAGAAGTTCCTTTGTAAGGGGTTCAGAGCAACAAACTCAAGATTAGCTTCTTAATAAATAGAGGTTTATTAAGCAGGTGTACCGGTAACAAATGAGAATAGTTAGGTGTGAAGGAGGAGGGAAATGTGATGTTGCCATTTCGGGGGAATTGAAAGGTAGAAGAATATGATATAATTGTGTGGCCTTTATAAACTTCCCTTCCCTATGCTCAGTCCAAAACACAGAAGAATACAAGTATTCTCAGCAGCAGAGTAAAATCCAAAGAAAGGGAAAAGTCTGCCCTAGGCCACAGCAAGACTTAATGGATAGAGTCTGATAGTAAGGGAACAAATCTAGGCTTCCAAAGGTGTAAGAGGCACCCAGCCAGGAATTCAAAAATTAAGAGTGTTGGGCAGTTGTTTATATAACCATGTAAAATTTCATGATCAAAGATGCTTCAACTCACAATACAGGTTGGTCATGGTGTGATTTCCAGGTGAACAAAGAATTACAGTACTATCTTAATTCTGCTTAACAAGAGGTAGTCTAGACTTTGTAGAATAATGTGAAATTCTTGTTGGATAGGCCATTCAAAAGGTCGTTTCTTTGCAACAGACAACATTATATAACCTAGGATAGTTTAGGCATGGAGAAGGCTGTACATTTTAATTCTGGACAGTGTGTAGAGGATGTGGACATTTCCCTGTCCATTTAACAAAGGTTTTCAGGGGAAAATTTCAAGTACAAGTCTGCCTTTTCACACTCATTTTCTCAAACAAAATGTAGCCTTTTTAACTGAAGTGATTGTGAGACACCCAAAATGGCACAGTAGTGTTTGCCAGCAAAAGAGCCTCTATATTTCTGAATGCATTCCAAAATTACTTGTTTTTTGGAACCATATAGAATGTAAATTCTGTCTTTGTACAGCATCTTTCTGGTCTCTTCTTCTGAGAGAAGTACCGGTGCTTATCATTTATTTTCATAAATGTAAACATATGCAGTAATGCTCTGTTTGCATACGTTTTACAACCTTTTAAAAGGTTACTGCTTTAAAATGTGCCCAGCACCACAAAAGGCAAATGTCCTGCTGGAACCATTGTCTTCTCCCTCTCCTTGGAAAAAAGCAAAAATGCAAACTGTGACCAATATCGCTCAATGTTCAGCAAAAAGACCCTAAACAGCATGTATAGCCAGAAAACACACTAACACCACAAGCACAAGGTGCGCAGGTAAGGATCAGCTAGTTTGCAACCTCTCTGTTTAACAAAACAAAAAAGGGAGGGTGATAAGAAAATAAAGAGGGGAAAGTGCCTCCACAAGAAAATGAGCCAGTGTCATAAGGACAAGGCAGATATGCCAGCTCTAGCACCCATTTAGCAAAAAGAGAAAAGGGGGTGAATGGCCTCTGTAGACAGAGTGCCTGCTACCACAAGGTAGGTGGAAGTGAGCAGCAAATGCCCTATTGATTCAAGCACACGCACAACCTGATCTACCTATTTGCAGTTGTCTGCTTCTTCCAGTCAGTGTGTTGTTTCCTCTCCTATTTTCTTATAGAGGCCAGAAAAGGAAGATAAGGTGACTGAATGGGCAAAAGGGGGTGTGCTCAGGCCAAGAAAGAGAGGCAAAGATGAACCATTTTAAGAACTAGTGGAATCATACATACACACACAACAGCAGCACTACTGGGCAAACTGATGCCACAAGCACCAGGTTCGCAACCAGCATTGTATACCACTCTGCAACAGACTGAGCCAGGAGGCAAAAGTGAAAAGTGTCAAGAGAAAGTCGAGGGTTCATGTCTAATCAGTAGGGTAGATGGTGACAAATGAAAATGAATGAGGTCACATGTCATAGGAGATAGTGCAGTTAGAAATACTGCTTAAACATTCAGGCTGTTGGAAAGGTAGGTTTGGATTCGATGGAGGGTAAAATATGTGGGGTGTCATGAGCACAGGTCTCCCACTCGACCTCTGGAATAAGCTGAGTGGAACAATGAGTCCCACAAGGGAAAGAACAGCAAAGAAATCTGTTTTCCTTGTGAAATGTTATTTCACTGAGCAACTGATAACTCAATTTCAATCCTTACAGAGACTGCTTAGAAATCTATGGACAACTCTGCAAGTCTGAAGCTAAACAAGACCAAGATTGAATCATGGATTTATAAGCATGGACATCCTTCCCCTTCCTTCCTTCCTTCCTGTCTCTTTAGTGGGAATGATAGTACAACCTCTCCATCTGACGACACAGCCAATAAGCAAAACTATGATGGTTTGCATCTTTATTATTATAAAAAGGGCTGCAAATTGTCTGAAACCTGGTGGTTACACTGGACAGATGTCACATCAGCAGAATACCAGGTGTGCATTATGCACAACTTCATAGTTTAAGGTTTGTGTAAAGATGACGTGTCAGTACATTAATCAACCTTTCTTTAATGTTATAATTCTGTACAAAACCTGTTTGAGAACAGGATTATTTAGTTATTTTAGGCAACAGTTTGTAATTTTGACATGTTATGGATAGGAAGCAGAAGTCCTAATTAAATGCTTTTTTATACGCACAGAGCATATTGCTATTAATGGAGGAAAAATTGCATGTTGTTTTGAGAACATAAGCAACAGGGTTAAACAGATTGAAAATCCACTTAAGACGACTGTAGGCCAATAGAGTCATCCCTATTCTACCCCAATGGCAAATCAACCAGGTTTGTCTACATTTTCTTTCCACTACCCTCACCTCAGTAAAAATTCTACAAATAAGAGTGTTTTCAAGTTTGAAGGTTAACATCTTCAAGAACAGTTCTACACTTTTTAGAATAAAAGGACCTGCAAAGTACACTAGTGGAGCGCTATTGACAGTTATGTATAAAACCTGTAAAAGGTGACAGCCATGATGTGAACCACTGGGGCCAAAGTAACTGCATTACTTCCATTCTCCCACTGACACAGCATCCAAGCCAAAGTACAAAGTTAAGCCCACAGTGTCAGGAGTTTTGGGCACAAGCCTTCCTTCTGCATCTCAACAGTGTCAGGTAGGTGGAAAAAATGACAAGGTTACTGAATGCCTTCAAGCAAGAACTGCTGGGTGAAAATGAAAACTGAGAGGTTCTGACATCCAACCCAGGGTGGAGGATATTTCAGAGAGTTGAGCTGGAAAAGGAAATCCAGTTTGAAACAAGAACCAGAGACGTGTAGGTATCAACTTTAACCTGGAAAGGAGTTACCTAAACATCTCCAGCCACAAACTACTAAATGATACATACCCATCAGCGCTTTCCAGTGGCCAGCTTATTGTATTATTTTAGCAGATCATATCAAATTGGTTCTTTCAACAGGCAGCTCACCACTCTCAACCCTCCTCAAAACACAGGCAGCAGCAGCAAGTTCTGCCATTTTACATCATACTCTCATTGCCAGTGGCAAAGTGATTTCCGCATATTTCAAGATTCCATCTTCATAATACATCACTCTGTTCCATTCTCTAGCATAACTGTACTTCATTAACAATTTAGAAGCTGCACAATTAAGCCGCCACTTTGGTTCCAGAAAACTTAGTGTCAATTTTTTTTTAAAGAAAAGACAATCACATCCCACATAGAAAACCAAATTTATTTAATCTGAAGCACTTGTATGGAGAGTTAAATGGGCTGCTGGTGGAACAGTTCACCCTCACAGGAGATGTGCTGATACAAGGTGAAATATCATGTAATCATTCTTTATATCGGTCTTTATTACATATATCAGCTGAAAACAAACACTTTCATAACTTGGTGGTCCCCCCAGTTAAAAAAACAAACAAACCACAGAAAGGAAAGATAATAGAACACAGTTCAAGAAACACACAAGAGGGCAAAGTAATGTGCAGTTATAGGTGACTACCATATTCAAATTCATATCCACATCCTAAGTTGCCCCATCAGAAAAGGGTGGAAGGACCAAAGTATTATGAAGAAAACTCAGGCATCTGGACAGACTGACTTACTCTAATCAAGGACAGCAGCTAGAAACAAAGTTAAGAATAGGTGACCCTGCACTGGATTTATCTGTATCTGAAACAAGACTAGAGCTAAAGCTCTAAACATATTCTTTTATCAGGAGGGACCAATAAAAATAAAATATAGAGAGAAGCTTCTACTCTAAAATTCCCCTCAGTAGAAAACATTCAGATCTTACCAACGCTTGTACTGAAACAATTCAGGCATAGTTTGTATTAAAATTTCTTGTAGCAGGCTATGTACACCAGCTCTCAATCAACGAGTTTTTAGGAGAAAAATTGTCAACCAAGAAGCCACTGTGTGATGCTAGCTCAAGTCAGGTTCAACTTTCAACAGCAACAGTTCACTTTCTGAGTTAGAAGCAAGGCTGATGGGTAATATCTACAGATGGGCTGTTGAATGCACAGTGCATGTGTTTGTCTCTCGCAAAACAGCACAGCTGACAATCTCAAGAAACTTAGGAGAACAGGGCAGGGAGAGGACAACAACAGGAAACAAACAGCAAGGATTGAAGGGGTCAAGTATCTAAGAGCCTTGCCCTTCCGGATCCACACTTCCTTCAGGATCTTCATCATTATATATGTTCTCTGCCTAGAGAGAGAGAGAGAGAGAGAGGAATGAAGAATTAGATAGAAGTATCAATCTGAAAGTTAAGCAAATTTCTATTCTGAGGGCACAATTCAAACACTACAATGACAAACTTTACCCTAAGTAACTTCCAACACATAGCAAATTCAATACCTTTGTCAAACACAAGGATTCAGTCATTATTCTGCCAAATATTTATCAAGAAGACAGACTTCCTTCTACAGTTTGAGATTATATACATCTTATGGGTGCTGTGCCCCACCAGAAGGGAATGCCTTTGAAATCTTGAATGCTTACAAATATTTGGAAAGACCACCCTGTAGCTTCTTTCTAGGGATGCGGGTAGTGCTGTGGTCTAAACCACTGAGACTAGGGCTTGCCAACTGGAAGGTCGGTGGTTCGAATCCCTGCAATGGGGTGAGCTCCCATTGCTTGGTCCCAGCTCCTGCCAACTTAGCAGTTCGAAAGTATGTCAAAGTGCAAGTAGATAAATACCGGTAGGTACCGCTCCGGCGGGGAGGTAAACGGCGTTTCCATGCGCTGCTCTGGTTTCGCCAGAAGCAGCTTGGTCATGCTGGCCACATGACCCGGAAAAACTGTCTGCGGACAAACATCGGCTCCCCCAGCCAGTAAAGTGAGATGAGCACCGCAACCCCAGAGTCGTTCCCAACTGGACTTAACTGTCAGGGGTCCTTTACCCATTTTTTTAGCTTCTTTCTACCATTAACATTCATATGAGATTCATACAAGTATCTCTGAAAGAAATTTATCATAACTCCAATAAAAGAAAACCAGAATGTTCACTCTGTTGTAGCTACTGCACAGCTCCACACAGTTTTGGATTCACTTTCCTGTCAAATAATCAACCGAGTACTTACCATTTGCCAGACTTGCATGATATTGTCTTCTGATACTGAACAAATTACCCAGGGTTCATTTGGATTCCAGGAGAAGTCAGATATCTTTGCAGTGTGACCACCATGAATAAACTAACATTGAGAATAAGATAGTTATTTCAGTACACAATTCCAATACAGAATATTTCAAGAACAGGGTTACAATTCTTACGTGTGAATCATATCATAGTTGCCCATAGCAGATTACCAACATAAAACCCACCAATCTTCAATAAAGGCTGGACTATCAGTAAGGCAAAATTTAAAATAAAAATCCAAACCTAGGTCTAAAATACAATGAAGTATCAACTCCACAATTGAGCTAATCCATTTTTATTTCTATTTTCTCCCCCTGGACTCAGAAAGCATCTCATTCACAGATCAGCTGGGAGTGTCAGCAAGAAGCTGCCACTCAGTAAGCTGAAAAAGAGTTCATGGAAGGAAGAGTACATGCAAAGCAGTATGAAACACCACATTAGGACTACTCAACTCTGATCAAGGATGGTGTACACAAGTGCCAGCCTCTCACTAGCTGACCAAGCCCAAACATAAAGGCATAAAACCTCATTTTTTCTTGGGGAATGGGGGAGAATTGGTGGCAACACCAAAACTCTCACTTACCAACAGCTCAGGTGGGCCATCCTCTGCATCTTCGGGAGACTGCTCTTCTCCAATTTTACTGAAACAGAAGACAGTAATTAGATACACACAAAAAGCACTTCTGGTGAACTCAGCATTTCCACACTACACACATCTGAGGCTTACCTTAAATCCCAGACATTCAGTCTACGATCGGTACCACTGGAAGCCAGAATGGTTTCATTATGTGGTGACCACTGAACCTGCATCAATTAGGATGAGATAGAACATTTTGCCTTAGTATCTATCACAGTTTTAATGCAATTTTTATTGTAGTATATTTTTATCATAGTATATCAAACAATAAATGTTCATTAAATCCAGCCAATCACTTTAATATCCCTATTTATTATTCTGCTCTTGAAAACTGCTCACAGTTCAAATATGCTGCACAATTAGCTGAGTCAATCATGACCAGAAAGCCACACACGCTTTAATTATTTGAAAATGTATTATCCACTCTTTCATAAAATATAACAAGGCGGCCTACAACATATAAAATGCAATTAAATCAATCTATAGAACATAATTTAAAAACTCAGTAGATACTGGTTGGTTTAAAGAAAAAAATAATATTGTGAAGGTCTGTTTCAGCAGAAAACGTCTGAAAGAAGGCAGGGATGGGTCCTGCTGAATATCTACAGGTAGGGAGTTTCACAGGGCAGGGCAGGGCAGGGCCTGCCGCATTTAAGGCTCAGTCCCTATTGGAAGCCAATGGAACCTCAAGGGCTTGGGGAATCTGCAGACATGCCGCAACAGAGGATCTGAGGTGGAGAACAAAAGATCAAATAGTCCTTAAGGTACTCTGGGCCAAAGCTATTTATGGCTATGTGAATTAACACAAGAACCTTGAACCTGGTCTGGCAGTAAATCAGCAACCAGTTCAGCTTTCTCAACAGCAGACTAACAGGCTGCCATCACTCTGCTCCTTTGAGCAGTCTGCCTTTGGAAACCAAATTATGGAGAGGTGGCCCCCATTTATACTTGTTCAATATGTACACGACTGCGCATACAAGCCAAACCTGGAAGTGACCCGAAAAGCCACAAAAAGGGCAGAACAGAACGAGGAGTTTGCCAGCTTTTTCAATGGTATTTCAAATATACACGATTTCACTGACACAAGTGGTGCCTTGGAACACAACCCCCACGTAAATAGCGGGTTGCCTGTACTTTAAATTCTAGAAGCACCTCATAAAGCTAGTTATCATGAAACAACCCAAGTCTTTAAGATGTATCACCAGACCTATTAGTTATATTTTCCACCCCTGAGAATAAGTGCAATGCATCAAAGAAGAGAGAAACTTAGGGAACTCAAGTCTCCAAAGGTCTTCATTAGTCATTACTTGCACACTTTACTGATGCATACTTTATCACCATAACAGATGAAGAAAATTACGGTAGTACTCTTGAGTCATCAAATAAATAACCTTGTCCTACACTTATTCTGGTATTCTAACCCTCCCTTTGTAACTGCCAATGTTTTTTCTGCCAGCCAGGTCAGTCACTTAAACTTCACTGCCCGAATATTCCATTCCAATTTTTTAAATCTGCTGCTTAAGGATCATGAACATGCTTTTTCCACAAGCAGAAAAATCAACATATCTGCTGTAAGTTTTCTAACTGAACTAACACAGAGGTGAGCAAACTTGTCAATAGTTGGTTTGAAACTTTAATAGCAAGGCCAATTCTGAGAAGGAAAAATCAAAGACCCTTTTAAGAGCAGCCATGTTGTCAAATGATCAGAAAATGATGTCACATGATTATTATGTGAGCTTACCTGGAATATTTCATCTTTGTGTGACTCAAAGGAGTGCAACTTCAGTTTCAGGTTTCGCAGATCCCATAATGCAACAGTCTGGCCAGGAAAACCAGAGCACAATTAATAAATAAGATTATTCATTTATTGTACTGTACACAGCCCCACAGACTAGAACTGTTCAACACATACAGAACAATCCCCTTAATTCTGCAACTATGGATTAGGCAATGTTTTCTGTGAATTCTGGACAGATACCTTATCAGCTGATCCCGTGGCCAAGATGAACTCGCTATAAGGATTGAAAGACAGACAGTTCACTTCAGCAGTGTGAGCATCCACCGAATGGCTTGGCTTGGAAGTGTTGTTTGACCGGGTGTCCCAACTGTAAAGAACAAAATTCAAGATAAGAAACACTTTTGATGGACTGATTAACACACACTAATTTCAAGTGTAACTAGGAGAAGGGGACGACAGAGGATGAGATGGTTGGACAGTGTTCTCGAAGCTACGAACATGAGTTTGACCAAACTGCGGGAGGCAGTAGAAGACAGGAGTGCCTGGCGTGCTATGGTCCATGGGGTCACGAAGAGTCGGACACGACTAAACAAATCCCTCCAACTTTTAAATAGAATTCAAGGAACAATAATTCAATGTGAAGAAAATATATAGCTTTGCTTACATCATAAGTTTCTGATCATCAGCAACAGATCCAAAGAGAGATTCATGCAGCAAATGCCAGGAAACATCTTCCACTACAGCTGTATGGCCTGTAAAGATAGTCTTCGCATCCACCACTTTCCCTTCCTTTGGAACAGCACTTATGTCCCACAAGCAAATGGTCTTAAAGAGATAAAATGGGAAAATACATTAACATAAGAAACATTCATTTGGCAGATATGTACATTATGTATACCTGGACTAACTAAGCATGCAATACTCACATGATCATCAGATGCACTAAGCAGATGACCACTAAGGTTTGGATTCCAAGACAAACCATAGCCTTCTTTTTGATGCCCACGAAGACGTAGGTCTGGATTACACTCACCAGAAGGGTCTGCAAAGGAGATAGGGTTATTGCAGTATTTATTCATGCAGTATTATAAAATAGCAAATAAGGTTAAAATAATCACTTAAAACATATGGTCAGATCTTCCTGGATTATAGTAGAAATGGCACCACAGTCCTTTAAAGCAGTCCTTAATAGTACTTTTTAAAGTCTCCACCATCCTCTTCTTTCATTTAAAGGAGATAGGGGAAGGATGATTCAGAAAGCGCTTTGCAAAATACTTTAATACAGCCCCTACACTTCCATTTCAGGCTGAAATGAGCATACAGGTCTTTCCAACACTCCTTTTAAAGTTCTGAGACTGCGAGTTTAAAAGGGGAGAGGTGGAAGCCTTGCAAAGCTGCTTATTGACAGGTGGGCACCCCTGCCCATGTCAAATTAAAGCTAAAAAATTATCCACCCTGATTTAGTTGGACAATACAACATGTCACTTAAAATTCACCCTCCGTCGCAAATTTCAGCAGTCTATGTTAATTCTATTTGTCTGAACTTATACTGTTTTTCCTAATTCTTTGTTCTGCCTTCAAGTTTTTCAAACTATGCTTGTCCATCACAAATCTTAATAAATTATCTGAAAACATTACTCTTAAATTCTGTTCCAGCATGAAATCAGAATTAGTATAGCCTCACTTGAAAGTGTCTTGCTTTCTGGGGCAGTTCTGAGACCAGCAACTGTGGTGAACAACTAAAGAGCAGTCTCTGTATCCTGAACATCATTAATTTTCCTGCTATACATTCCTAGCCTAGATTCGACCAACAAAACTAAATTAAATGGCAGTAAACAAAGCATACATTAATATACAACAAATGAGAAAAGAAGCAGCTTCCCACACTTTAAAAATAATCTCCTCAATACAATACTTGGAAGCAACAAGGCCTGTCAATTTATTTTATCCCCAAAGTACATATATAAAAGGAGCAAGGTTCAGATATGACAACAGACAAATACCTGGTTTAGATGGATGCTTGGTATAATCAAACACAAGTACATCACTGGATGGAGTCTTTGTGGCAATAATGCAAGGATTTTGGGGCATGTACCGTGCTCTATTCACTTCTCCTTCGTGGTTGATTTTTATTTCAATTTCAATTTTACCACTAACAGAGCCAAAACCTCCAAACTCTGAAAATAAAGAAGGCATTTCTATAATAGCTACATGTTTCAAGTAATTCATACTAGAAAATAAACCAATTAAAACCAAGAATCTATGCCATATGGACATTGTGGAACTAAAAAAGGTATTTTTTGAATGCAGTATGTCTTTGTTTACATTTGGAAAACAATATCCCAAAGTATCTTTAAGCAATATGATTTTAGAAAGCTTTATTAATCAATCAAGTTATATTAAAATAGGTACAACACTGCTGGCATATATTAACACTCTGTAACATGTTATATCACTCATTAAGCAATAAAGTTCAAGACAGCAGTAAGCCAACATATTGCTAATTAACCAGATGTTGAAACATAATTCCTGTAACAACGAGACTCCAGTTTCAGACATGTACTCCATCTACTAAGTTGCACTGTTTAATGTATATCCAATTTTCTGGACAGAAAATACATACTGGAAACCAAAGCTTCATTGGGCCATTTATTAGTTTAGTTTTTTATCTTAGCCTAACACCAACAATCCTCTCCAAGATCTGTGCCTTGTTAACCTAATAAGATAAAACATCAGGAAGATTCAGGAAGAAACCCACTCTTCTTTCCCAATTTGTTCTCTTACCTCCCTTCTCACTATCATAGTGTGAGGCATCAAACTGTGCATCATCATTAGGGAGCTGCACGCTGGCTATCACAAGGTGATTTTGTTCATCAGAGGTATGGGTCCCAAGAACTAGCCGGTGAATACTGAAGTCTTTTCCTTCAGGTCTACAATGCCATAAAAGAACAATGGAACAATGAGGTCAAAGGGTGTTTGTTTACTTGGACGTGACTCCTCATTAGGGTCACTGGCATGCATGTTAGGAACACAGAGAGTGTCAATGTGAATTTCCCTTACTCCAGTACTACAGAAACTGTTAGACTAAGAGTTGCTGGTTTTCCTTACCCAACAATATGAAACATTACAAGCAGGAAAACAATGTAGCAATTAAGAGTTACAATAGATGTTAAAATATTTATTGCCTTTCTGGGGCACTTAAATTCAAAGAAGCTAACATGTTGGCTGCATTCCATCATACATCTGTTTATCAGGCAGAAATGCTCAACTTCTTTGCTTCTCCCTCTGCCACAACTAAACCAGTACATCTGATTAACCATAGTTTCCAGCCTCAGGAGCTAGTATACTAAACCAGGGTTTGAAGTTGATATAATATGCCTTGTTCCAGAGCTGTTAACCAGTTTCTTAGCTTGAACAAGACAAGCAGCTACGATTATAAATTTCCTGGTTTAATGTTGGTGCGCACAAACTGGCCCTTACTTAGTTTAACAAACTTCTTCATATACTAAAATAATGCAGGCATGGTCCTATGGATGTTTACTCAAAAGTAAGCCTCTATGTTGCATAGGTCTTAATCAACTAAATGAGTGTTTATGCTGCAGTCATGTGTGTTACCTGGTTACATCAGGAAGCCATTGAGCAGTCAAGCTGGGCCATTCCAAAGCATGGGTCATTACAAGATCATAGAGAAATGGAGTGTTCTTTTTCCAGATTTTATATTCTTCATTGATCACTCGCTCCTCCACAGCATCATCAAAGGCAGCTGATAATTATAAGAAAAGAATGCATTAATTAATAATGGTAAATAAACCTAAAAACCTTATGGGCACATACCATAGCTCTCCAGCAAAATATATTTAGAATTTAGGGTAGAGAGGAAGATATTCACATCTTCTGTACTCAGGAATTTCTTCCATGCCCCAAACTGTGTCACCCTGATTACTCAGATGGAGCATAGCAAGCCAGCAAGATCACCCATGGCTGCAACCTTACGCTTACTTCCTTGGGAATAAGCCCCATTAGGCACAATTGAACTTACTTCTACATAACCATGCACTGTTAAACATGGTATTGTTTTTCTATGTCAGCAGGAATAATTTTCACTAGGCCAGTTAGTCATGTTTGTCAGTTGCATCATAACATAGTTTACAAGTACACTCATGCAATGCTGCATTCACTTTCCTTCAAACAGGATACAAAAAAGCGTTCTGCTAAAGAGCATCAGAGCTACCATTCTACTGTGCTTTAGGTTTTTTCAAACAACTGAACAGCAGCAAGAAGTTCAATTCTCTTGCAAAACAGCAATTACGTAAGACCTCAGATAGGAAACCTGTGATTCAAAATTAGGCAGGAATTATCTAAGCAGAATTTCTCAGCCCCCAACTTGTAAAATGCAGCTAAGAGATAACTCCTACGATGTGGCTGTAAGGACTGTTGAACTGTAAGTTGTACACCTCTTTCTGGAAACTCCTGCAGCCAAGCTGATGCCAAACATATTGCTCGGATTTCCTTTGGATCACATCAGCAAGGCCAGGAGGGGGATCTTGACCTCTAGGCAGCCCAGGACCTCCATACACACTGCAGAGGTTTGCACCCCTCAAGGTTTGACTTCACCCCTGAAGACACACTCCATTGTGTCTCTAGAAAGACTGATGCCAACATATTGGGAACCATCTCCACACAAAGTTCATTTATAATATCATTAAGTCAATTGATGGCTTTAGGCAAATTACAGTATTCTCAACCTCCCACCTGCAAGAGGAGCAAGATCTACTTTACAGGGCTGTTGTACTGATTACTTAGGTAACAGAACTGAGGCACTTGGAACACTGCTAAAAAAAAGGCTAAGCAGAAAGTAGACTAGTAACCTCTGGACAATTTGCAGCAAGCACTTATCACACAAAATTTGAGCAATGACAAGAATCAAAAACGTTCCCCTCACTAAATGGCACTATTAAACAAAAGAAGTTGGGGCTGGGGTAGGCAGTGGCTTGCGGAAGGAGGCAAACTTAACTTCTGTTACTGAAAATGAATCCCTGGATTATGCATGTTCTTATTTAACTGTGCATTGTGCCTCTTTCCCACTAGACGCTAGCCTGAATCTAGCTTCAGGTGTATCTCAGAGTTTTAGTTTAAAAAACAAAAAAATCAGCAACGTGGAAAACTGCCCACTCCCTACTCTAAAGAAGAGCACTTCTTAAGAACAGTACAACCCATCTAGGCTGTTTGGAACACACAGAGAAAATGTGAAAAGAAATGGCATCGTTCTCTTTCTTTTCTAGGGCCCTGTGCCTTTAAGACACACTCTCCCCCCCCCCCACCTAATGTACCTCACAGGTTGCTGAGAAGCTAAAGCGGGGGCGGGGGAAGAGGAGAGGGGAAGGAAGCCATGTACGCAGCCCTGTGGCCCTTGAAGAAAAAGGAACATTCTACACACTATGCTACATAACACCACCACCACCCCAGAAGCAGAAATTTACGAGGCGGTGGGACCCCTCCCGCGCCCCAATTCTCCTTCTCCACCACCTCGCGAGCGTCTCCCTCCCCGGCTGGAGAAGCGCCGCCGGCGGAACCGCCGCAGTTTGTTCAAGGCCCATGGGGGGAGGGGGGGTTAAGAGGTCGGCGAGCCGCCCTCGCGAAAAGCCCACCTGAGCCATCCTGCAGCCCTCCCCGCCTCATTACAAAGCAGCTCCACGCAAAGAACCCGAGAACCACGAAGGAGGCGAGGGAAGAGGAGGGGGCGGGAGGGAAGGTGCCAGGAAAGGAGGGAGGAGCGCCCCATTGGGCGGCTCCCAGGGAAAGGGGGCAGGGCCGAGGAAGCAGGCGCTGGGATTGGACGAGGCGCTTTTCTGCCAGGGCCCGCGCAGAGGCCGGAAAGGGAGGGGGAAGGGGGGAGTGAGGCCTAGTCGACTCTCCCGCCTCAGAAGCGCCCGCTCCGCTCACCTTCTTTATCCGCCATGATTCCGACTCTCTTCGGGAGCGCCGGCGACGTCGCGGCCTTCCTAGTTTACCTCAGGATTCAGCCCGCCCTTCACTAGGCGCCTCGTGCTACCCGCGCTGGGCTGCTGAGCGCTCCTCTATTGTTTCCTGAGTCGTCGTAGTTCTCGTTCCCCCCCCTTCACAATTCACTTCAGAACTGCAGTGGCGCGCGAGACGGGTTCGCGCCAACTCCGTCCAATCGCAGACCCAGCCGCCGCGATCTTCTCGGCGAATCACGACGGCGGGAATGGGGGAGGAGGGGAGGGGCCGAGTGGGCGTGCTCGCTGAGGGAAGGATGGCGCACGCGCTCTCTCCTCCCCCCCCCCCTTCTCCCGTTTCGTCGTTGCGGAAGAAGGGCAGTGGCTTGCCGAAGCTTCCGTAGGGGCCGCCATTTTGTTTTTGGTTAGGCGGCCTGAGAGTTGCTAGGCCGCTCTTGCGAAACAGGGTTGGTTGTACGAGTCGATTGGAGGAGCAAACATTGCCTTTTGGGCTGAGATTAAGGAAATGTGATAGCTGAAAAAATCTACTGAATATTACTGGTTTTTGAGGGACATGTGGCTGCTTCCGCACTCCCACCTGTAAAATGGGTGTAACAAAGCGGCTCAAAGCGGCTAACATCATAAAATGCTCAACTTCACAAGTGCTTTGGCGCACAGAAACAAATAAATTTCGTTAGGTGCTTTGTGTATTTATCCCTGCCCTTTATGTGCCAACACAAAAGGGAAATGGTCTAATTGTATTTGTTACATTATATATAAGTGGGTGTAAGTAAGTAAGTAAACACTTATATGCACATCCAGGGAGTAAGGCCCATTTCATACTTTGGGGCTTGTTATAATCACCTCAAAACAGATGAAATATTTCCAATATGAAATTAACCGAAAGAGTGAGAGGAACATGATTTGCTTAAAGCATGTAGCATATTTCTTAGTACATTTTTATTTATTAAAAAAAAGAGTGACCATCCATTGTGCACTGCTTTGTTCCAGCAGTTAGTGTCAAACGAGGACTGATGATACCCAGGTCCAAATTCACTTTCAGTGATGGTGTGCCATTCCCCATCACTCAGCCTTGCCTACTTTACAATGGTGATACTTTAACCGGGTTGTGAAGGGAAGAATCCTGTACACTCTATGGTTCTGGGAGGGTGAAATGAAAGCATACTGAATAAAATAAATATACACATGCCAACCTTAAAATTATGGCACCATTACTACACTAGCAATAAAAAAAAGAACCAAAGGATTGTCAACTATCTTCTTCTTAGGCCACTCTTGTGCTTTTTGCAGCTGTATAAGGCCAGGCAGATATCCGGCAGGTGAAGCTTTCCTTGACCTTGCCCTGGCATGGAAAAGCTGCTCCTAATGAATTTCTGCTTGACAGGTATCAGCTGTTGAAGGATGCACAGGAGCCCTGCTTTGAATGTTTCGTTTAAAAACAGCAAGTATAGCTCAGGAAAAGGGAGCATCTTGTTTAATTGTCTTTTTGCCAGGTCGATGTGTAGGTCTAAGAATTAAAAGCACAAGATTTCAAATTGCCGCTTTTCAGGGGAGGGGGAAGTACTAATAAAGCAGCATGGCTACATATACACAAATATGATACAGATAGATCTATAATGAAGTGAACTGTTCCTTTAAATGCGGGCTTGGCTGCGGCTGACATGCTTTAAGCAGGAAGGAGGCCATCTTTCGCCTGTTCTCTCCTAGGAGGAGGAAGTGAATTGAATTTTGCATGGCAAAAGCAGCAAGCCATGGCAGATAACTACCGGGACTACAACTTGACAGAGGACCAGAAAATCGTTAAGACGAAGTACCCGCCTCTCAATAAGAAGTATGAATGTGAGTGTATTCCTGAGCGGTCTCAGTCTGTGCGTGGATTTTTAGTTCTTTGGTGGAAATGCAGCGCTGGGCTCAGCTCAAGAGTTTTCCCAAGCCGGGTGCCTGGACATCTTGAACCGGGGGCGTGGAAGAGGGTGCTGGGTACAGGCTGCAGGGCATTGTTGGGTGGGATCCTTCTTGTATTGCGCCCGGGAGAGAGGGGTGGGGACGGCGGATTGGAGCAACAGCGTTGGCTCCGCACACCCATAAACAACGTAGCTGTGTTGCGTCTGGGAGAAAATAAACCAAAATCTTTAGCAAGGCAATGCTATTTATTTGGACCCAGACTGTCACTTTGGGGTTTGTCCAGTATGCTGAAAGTTTTGCCCTCCTGTAAAGCGTTGCTGTTCCCCAGGCTAGGAGAGCGTGTTGAAACTTGGCAGACAAGGCGAAGTTTTGCTCTCGAAAATAAAACCTGAGACTGCTTGCTGTGGGGGGACTTATATACTTCTGTGCAGTTCACTTTGTCTTAACTTCCTTTTTGGTGACACGAACCTGCTACACCCCCTGTCCTCATTCTAGAAGCGTCAGCTTCTTGCGACCTGTTGTTAAGCTGCGCGTGTATTATAAAATGAATTTACTATGTTTGGAATATTTTTGTTCAGACTGCTTATTCTCCCTACCTTGGTCTTTTAGATCTGTTTTCTTTTTCTTATTTTAATTGAATAAATTATTTTAAGTTGCCCCAGGTAGCTTCATATTTTTTCATATTTTTAATCCCTATTTAGATCTGGATCATACTGCTGATGTGCAGTAAGTATTTATTTATAAGCTTACAATCTAACAGAGACAATGAGAAGGCAATACAAAAAGCAAAATGACCCAAATACGTAGTCTTTTAAGGGTGAAATATTCCTCAGTTGCATAATGCATGTACTTTCCCACCCTGCTAATACCATATTTCACCAGCTATTCTCCCCATTGCTGATGATAGCACATCTGACCTTTTCTGCATACACAAGCGCAAGCGTGCTGCTTAGATCAAATCTGCCTAGGTACATGGAACAGGGTTAGCTGTCCTCTGCTGAGTCAGATTCTGGGTCCATTAAGCTCAGGGGCATCTGCGATCATTGACTGGCAGCAGCTTTCCAGGGTTTCGGAGAAAGACTTTTCCTGGCTTTCCCAAGAGATGCCAGGAATGAAATCTGGACCTTTTCTGTGCAAATCAGACACACTACCTCTTGGATCAGGGGTCAGCAATCATTTTCAGCAGGGGGCCGGTCCACTGTCCCTCAGACCTTGTGGGGGGCCGGACTATATTTTGAAAAAAAATATGAATGAATTCCTATGCCCCACAAATAACCCAGAGATGCATTTTAAATATAAGGACACATTTTACTCATGTAAAAACACCAGGCAGGCCCCATGAATAACCCAGAGATGCATTTTAAATAAAAGGACATTCTACTCATGTAAAAACACCAGGCAGGCCCCACAAATAACCCAGAGATGCATTTTAAATAAAAGGACACATTTTACTCATGTAAAAACATGCTGATTCCCGGACCGTCTGCGGGCCGGATTGAGAAGGTGATTGGGCCGCATCCGGCCCCCGGGCCTTAGTATGGAGACCCCTGTCTTGGATCAACAGCTTTTCTTCAAAGGTATCTGGCATTATCCCAATAGATGGGGTTATATGAGAAAACCCCAAAAGCCTCATGGATTTCAATGGGGGAACAGCATTGTCATTTCAATTTGTATATTGCCTTTCCATATAATAATATAACCAACATCCAGTTCATCAAAAGTGCCAAGAGCTGGGAAGGATGGCAACATATATAATTAACTCATGAGGTCTTTTGTGTGTGTGTGGTGTTACCTCTTTACAGTTCTTGTCTGCTACATAGTGAAGTAGGTTGGGTAATGTGCCATCTATAACTCCTCTAAATGAGATGCATGCCTAGAGTTTTGTTGTTACGTTTTCTTGTTTTGTTTTCTATGGCTTCTGTATTTCAGCACAAGGCTGTTTTGGATTTTTGCTATCACTCTATGGTAAGAAGAAAAAATACCCAAAAAAGTGCCAAGTGCAAAAATGGCAACCAGATTTCTTAGAGTCTGCAGCAGATTACCTCTCAGGCCCCCCATTCCCACAATGCTCATATTTTAGCACAATTCTTGAAAGCTCCAACAGCAACAAATATGGGGAAGCGGGGGTTGGTGCTGCACACCTTCTTTTGTGTGCTGGATGTTCCTGCTGCTCTATTTTCCACCCACAAAGGAAGTTCCTCGTTGTGCAGAGGATGAAGCTAGGAATTAATAAAGTCCAAGTACAGAGTTTTCAAGGGCGACTACTATATGTGGATCCTAAGAATGGACAATTCTTAAACTGCAAATAGTGAACTTGTTAGAAGTGGAAACAAAATAAAAAAAATTCCTTCCAGTAGCACCTTAGAGACCAACTTAGTTTGTTATTGGTATGAGCTTTTGTGTGCATGCACACTTGCAAGTTTCTCCCTTGTACATTCCCATCTTTTGCTTATAACTACTGCCCTGTAATGTGTGTGTGTGTTTAGGTTGCATGCCTGGGGAGATACCTTGGAAGAAGCATTTGAACAATGCGCCATGGCCATGTTTGGGTACATGACTGATACGGAGACGGTTGAACCTCTGGACACAGTAGAGGTGGAAGCAGAGGGTAAGGTGATGCTTTGAGAACTACAGCAGTTCAGATTAATAAACACAGTGGCAAATGATTGTCTTTACTATTTTGCCAGCATAACTGCCATTTGCTGTTTCCCAAACACATTTATAACAGAGTAACACCCTATAGTTTGAGGCCTGTGCTTATTCAGGATTCACTGAAATAGGACTGCTTAAACTTAGCATAGCAGGCCTGTAAGTATAAATGGTGATGCTTTTGCAAGCAGGAAACAGGCAAACAGAAAGTTCAGCATAAAATCATAGAATTTGAATTATAGAATCATAGAGTTGGAAGGGACTCTCAGGGCCATTTAGTCCAACTCCCCTGCAATGCAAGAATATGCACCTGTCCCTTACAGGGATCAAACCTGCAGCCTTGGCATTATCAGCACCATGCTGTAACTAACTGAGCTATCCAGCTGATATTCAGTCTAAGAGGCAAGTAGAGCAACAAGAAACCATGACATTTTAATTTTTTAATTAAATTTGTGTACCACCCTTCGTCTGAAGATCCCAGGGCAGTTCACTGCATAATAATAGAAAATGAGAACACAAAATACATAATAAAAACAAAAGCACACCAATAACACCCACCCCCTTCCACAAACACATTTAAAAAAAACATAGAATTTTAATCAGCCCAAGCTGAAGTCCTGGTTATAGTAAAAACATTTTTGCCTGACGCCTAAAGATACGGTCCATGTATCGTGAGGTGTCCTATCGGTCCCCACGCGGGTTGGCTCTCTGATCTTGCTGAGCCATGATCTGTGGTGCAAGGGGAATTGAGTGGGAGTTTGAGCCTGCACTGACATCTGCCTGTCATTTGGAAGGCTTGCCACACATATTGGGTTGGAGGGAGTCCTGCACCTTAAAGCTCCCAATATGTCCCCCCGCTTCTCTCCAACAGGCCATGACATGCTGTCTCTTCTCTTTCACTTTCTGGATGAGTGGCTTTATAAATTCAGTGCCAATGAGTTT
Organism: Zootoca vivipara; assembly: GCF_965207765.1. Taxonomy (NCBI): domain Eukaryota; kingdom Metazoa; phylum Chordata; class Lepidosauria; order Squamata; family Lacertidae; genus Zootoca; species Zootoca vivipara. Next base: position 54,046,151 of record NC_142589.1, on the reverse strand, counting down.
TTCATTCCCAGGGTGAGTGTTTGCTCTCTTCCTCCTTATGGTCTTCAGATATTTCTCAACTATTGGAATGTGTTCTGCACAATGTCACAGTTTGGTCACATGTTGTTGTATTGCCAGGGTTTTGAATCCATTCTGTCTGAATATATTAATTTCTGAGGTAGCATCAATAAACTAAGGAGCTAAGGAAAAAATCTAAAGAGGAGCATTATTGTACTGTCCTTATTAGCACCAACTGTAATCATAAAGCAGGGAGACAGCATTCAGCTCTCACAGAAGTCTTCTCCAGGCTTGAGAGTCAAGAACAGAAAAGGGGAGATAATGATGTTCCTCAGAGTAGCGGGTGGTGAACTTCTCTGGAATGTGCTTACAGTTTATAGATCGAGGTTCAGGATATTCTTTGGAAAACTAGTTAGATTATACCGGTAAGAAAAGTTGAAGATGCTGGAATGGGGAGAAAGAAATTGTTATACAGACTGAAAGAGAAGCTCCTCTTGACTTCTGAAATGTATTGCTTTTCATATGTCTTGAGGTTGTGTAGATGGTTGGGATTTAGTCTTCTGCAAGGAACTGAAATACCTGGTACCTTTTTCAGTTATTACTAGAGCTATGTGAAAGTTTTAACTTGTCTGAAATCAACGAATATATGTTTGTTCCCCTCCCTCATTTTGTAGGAAGTTAAAGTGCTCCACATTGACCGAATAAGATTCAGAGTAAGATCTATTGGGTGAGTTAAGTGGAATCATGCCATTTAAAAATGTTGATGGGAATGCCAGGGAGCCAAGACATGTTGGCTCTGTGTGAAAGTTTCCATAGAGAGTACCAGGTGTCCTTTTGCATGTGCCAGCAGCCTTTTTAGTTCCCCACTGACTCTCACCATGGACTCCTCCAGGATCTTTCCTGGATGGGGACAGCGAAAAGTTTGCTTTCTTTAAAGAGAATGCATGTTCCCGCTTTGGCAATGTTGCTTTGCTGTAATGGCTCAAACTAATCCCTAGTTCTGAAGAAGAAATAGAGGCATTTGAAGATGCCAGGAGCTGTCTTGGCCCTCTTAATTCCTGATTCACGCTTCAGCATGTGGGACAGTGTTCCTCCAGTGGATCCCTGCACTGCCTCCTGGGTGTGGACCATTTGGGAACTGGAGTAGAGAGCCCTGTATGCCATAGCTCTCTAGGTTCTTGGGTGGGAAATCATTCTGGCTGCTAGGGGTGCCATAATGGCTTTCTATTTTCCTCAACATCCATCATTGTTCCATGTGTCTGTCGTAAAATAACCAAAGGGGTTTACTACACTGTGACATCATTCAGTTACCTTATAATAATCATTATCCTTTCCCCTTTTTAAGGTGGGGAGAAGAGTTCTCTTTGCCCAAGCATCCCCAGGTATGTTATGAATGTTGTTGTTTTCCTTCACGAGTAATAGGGGCCTAGAGACAAAGCATGCTTAACTAACAAATTACCCCTTCCATTCATGTATTCTTAGACCTACCAGAGATTCTGCCTATCATTGTGCAGTTGAGCTCCTAGACTCCTGTTCTGGGCCAACTCAAATTGTCTTTTTTCTTCCCTCACAGGGCACAGAGGTCAAAGCTATAACCTATTCAGCAATGCAGATTCATGAGGATGAAACGCCCGAGGTCTTTGTCATTATTGATATCTAAACAAAGGGCCACAAAAAACTGCATCACCCTGGTTTAACTGGCAAAAGTGCTGTACATCCTAATCGAAGTGTTTGTCCTCCTGGAAATGACTCGGCAGAGGGCTAAATAAACCAAAGTGGTGAGGAGCATCCAGTTGGATGTAGCAGCTTGAATAGAAGACTCCCAAGGAATGTCCAGCTCCGGCGTGTTACTGAGGCTGATGCATCAAGCAGAAAGCATTGAAAAGATGGTATGCATGTGTTGATTACTAGCCCAAGCATGATCTGGTACTGCAGCCTATAATGTGGTTTTAAAATGCTGGATTCTAATTCCTTATCTATTCTGGTGGGAGACTAATATTCTTTAGTGACAGGAAATGCAGGGATTTAAGACTATTCACTGTCTTCTGTCTTAATAATACTACATCTTCTATTGCTTCTTTTGTCATTTATAGCCCATTGTAAAATACCCACCATAAAATGCTGCTTTCCTCCAGTGAGAGCTGGAGGTTAGAGCTGTAGTGACTGGTGAGGCACTGTTTCTTGGCTGGCTTCCTAACAGAGGTACCCTTGGCTGGCTTCCTAAGGGTAAGGTGCAGGGAGATTGGTCTGTTGTGGCACATGGCAGTGGATCCAAGCTCCCTATGCCTCAACCCTCCCCTCTATGTAAGTGCCAGTGACCTGCTGTGTTGGCAGGGCTGGAGAACCAAGTTACTCCACCTGCACTGTCTCCATGGGATGGAGAAGGGAATTCACGCATGCTGGGGGAAAGGGAGTCTTGCAGGCGATGCCACACTCCCAATGCCTTAGCCACAGTTAAAGATCAGAGCTATTATGTCTCCACTGAAAGGGGAAAGGAAAGGAACAGCAGACACACATATTTGACCCCCTCCCCCCTGCAAGGAGCAGCATTTCTTTTTGACAATCTATATCAGGGGTAGTCAACCTTTTTATACCTACTGCCCACTAATGCATCTTTCTTGATGGTAAAATTTTCTTACCGCCCACCAGTGCTCTATGGAAGGAGGATTCAACTTGTGCCATAGAACCCCCTACCGCCCACCTAGAATCCTGAAACGCCCACTAGTGGGCGGTAGGGACCAGGTTGACAACCCCTGATCTATATGAACATGCACATGCAACTTGAATTGCAGACTTAACACACACACCTTGGGATTAAAGCAACAGGTCTCAGTCTCTTGTAAGCAGCATTTGTTTCACGGGGCTTGCAGAGGAGCATATTTGTTGGCAGGTGTCTTACAACGGGCCATCCCTTTGCACCATGATACAAATCCAGCATTTTTTGTTAGGAGAGGGTACAAAATATTTATAGAAGGCAGCCTTCATCAACACCCATCAGTCTCAGCTTGCAGGCTTAGGCTGATAGGCCTTGTAGTTCAAAACAGCTGCTGGGCATCAGGCTGATGATGGCTGCATATAAGAAAAGACGTCATAAGAGGTGTAGATAGTGTGGTACTCTGTGTTAATCTGTGTGTGATTTCAGTTTTGATGTGCTCCACTTAGCTCTACAATTGTGTGAGGTAATTGGTGTATTTCTTGGAGTAGGTACTCCAATTTATGTAAATGACAGAAAAGGGAGAATCTTGGTTTTAATTTAAAATAACTTTTAAAAAAACATAAAAATAAAATCCGTTTTACAAAACTTGTGTTCATACTTGTGTGCTTATAGTAGTTTTATTGGTTGGCAATATTATTGCATTAGACCTGCAGGTGTAGGGTGGAATACAAATTTAATAAATAATAACAATAAATAATGGTGACATGGCTAGCTGGGCTCCTGAACAGGAGCACTCTGGGCTGCAACATTATCTTCAAGGTCCCACAGACCACCACTACCCCCCCCCAAAAAAAATCACACACTCACACCCCTTTCCGATTGGGTTCAATTGACATCCATGTTTTATTGCAAAGGCTTCGTGTATAACTAATAGCCGCTGATTTGGGGCATGTCCTTTGCCATTTCAGCTGCACGCCCCCAGGGTGAGCTTGTCAAAGAGGTGCTCTCCCAAGCCATCCTGGGGCACTCCCAGGCGCCTCAAGTTAGATAGATGGTCTGCCAACTGCTTGATGGCCTTCACTTGTTCCTCCAAAAACTCAGACTTTAGAAAGTGACACAGCTGCACAGAGAAGGCAAGCAAGGGAGGGAGAAGAATTGCTCAGGGCTTGCGCTTCCTTTTTCTTTTGAAACAGTCACTGGTGGTGAGTCCCAGCCCAGATCATCCTCACACCTGGGATCTGCTAGCTCAGAAAAAAATAGATTTTGAATGCTCAAGGGCTTTGATACTAGATAAGACGAGCGCTGTGAGATCACATGAAAGTGATCTTGTGTATTATCATAGTGTGGCTGGGAAAGGCTTCTGCCTGAGCTATCATTGGCTCAAGCCAATGTTTGAGAATATGAAATAGTCTTTCCAAGGGGCTACCTGTCTCTAAATGTTGGGCCAACTCCTGGTCTGCATGTTTTGTTTAGAGATTCTAGTGTAGCCTTCCCCAACCTGGTGCCCTCCAGTTGGTTTGGGCTGCAACTCCCATCAGCCCGGACTCGCATGGCAATGCTGGCTGGAGGAAGTTGTACTACAAAAATCCAGAGGGCACCAGGTGACTAGAATGAGCTTTTCAGTGCCTTCTCAGGGTCCTCCATTCTCCCCAAATGTCTACCCATTTATTTATTTTAATTTTGCTCACTAACCACAGGTGACATACATGAGGATCCTCCTTCTCCAGAGCCAGCTTGTGTAAGTCCAGGAGACCTTGGTTCACCTTTCCTTCCAGGCTTAGGGCACTCTGGAAGGCTTCAAGGCTAGACTGCCACTCATCCTGCTCTGGCTTCTGTTAAGGAGAGGCCGAGGAAGAATTAGGTTAGCAAGACAGGCCTTGCCCTAATTTCCTATCAGAGTTCTTTGAGAGTATCAACAAGCATATAGATAGACATCCTACATCTTTGGTGGTGCTGTGACAAGGTGTTCTGCTTTTGGTCAGCAGTCTTTGAAGAAATCAGATTAATCTGTAATATAAATCCAACTCCTTTGTTAGCCTTGCTAGGAATAATAAATGAATCAAATCAACATTTATCTCATTGGGCGATGTTGGCACTGTTGCTGGTAGCCACTCATTTAGAAACAGCTATATTTTGGTGCGCTGCAACAGGCCTGGCAATAGACTCGTGGTATGTGCTCAGGTGTGGTCTGTAACCAGGACAAGGGCAAGATAAGTTCCTCATCCTTCTACTACGTATAGAATCCATCCATCTCCCATTTGAGATGTGACCATCAGTCAAGACAACCTGCCCAGCCCCACAGAAACATCTGCATAGACCAGGCACCCCCAAACTGCGGCTCTCTAGA